>NC_051179.1:31500611-31800611 GCF_013339695.2 Rhipicephalus sanguineus | reverse complement strand
TGCATCTTCGTGTGCGTGACCTGACTTATACACGATAGTGACGTCGTACTCCTGCAGACGTAAGCTCCACCGTGCTAGTCGTCCGGAAGGGTCTCTTAAGTTCGCGAGCCAGCACAGCGAGTGATGATCCGTCACTATCTTGAATGGGCGGCCATAGAGGTACGGTCGAAACTTAGCAAGTGCCCATACGACGGCAAGGCACTCCTTCTCCGTGGTACTGTAGTTGGACTCCGGGCGTGATAGGGTGCGACTTGCGTAAGCGATGACTTTTTCAACTCCCTCCTGCCGCTGTACGAGCACCGCGCCCAGACCGATGTTACTGGCGTCGGTGTGAATTTCTGTTTCGGCTTCCTCGTCGAAGTGCCCAAGAACAGGAGGTGACGCCAGGCGATGGCGAAGCTCGGTGAATGCAGTTTCTTGTTCAGAGCTCCAAACGAACGGTGTGTCGTCTCTAGTGAGTCGAGTAAGTGGTTCGGCAATTTTCGAAAAATTTCCTATAAAGCGCCGGTAGTATGCACATAGCCCAAGGAACCGCCGAACACTTTTCTTATCGGCAGGAGTCGGGAAGGCTGCTACAGCGGTGGTTTTCTCGGGGTCAGGACGGACGCCTTCCGCGCTCACAAGATGCCCAAGGAACTTCAGTTCTTCGTAGCCAAAGTGGCATTTCTGTGGCTTTAACGTAAGGTTAGCCGACCGGATTGCCTCGAGTACTTGTCGTAGTCGCTTCAGATGTTCGGAGAAGCTGGCTGAAAATACGACCACGTCATCTAAGTAGACAAGGCAGCTTTGCCACTTTAAGTCGGCTAACACAGTGTCCATCATGCGTTGGAAGGTAGCTGGCGCAGAGCAGAGACCAAACGGGAGCACTCGAAATTCATAGAGGCCATCCGGCGTGACAAAGGCTGTTTTTTCACGGTCGCGCTCATCAACCTCGATTTGCCAATAGCCACTCTTCAAATCAAGGGAAGAAAAATACTTCGCTCGCCGTAGCCGGTCAAGAGAGTCATCAATACGCGGCAGCGGATAAACGTCTTTTTTTGTGACGTTGTTGAGCTTTCTGTAATTGACACAGAAGCGAAGCGTACCATCCTTCTTCTTGACCAGGACGACGGGTGATGACCACGGACTGTTCGAAGGCTGGATAACGCCATCGTCGATCATTTCCTTGACTTGCTCCTTAATGGCTGCGCGTTCTTTCTGCGAGACACGGTATGGCTGTTGGTGGATAGGTCTTGCGTCATCGTAAGTGATTATCCTGTGCTGCGTGATTGGCGTCTGACTCACTTTAGACGATTGAGCAAAGCACGTCCTGAATTCAAGTAACAGCTCTCGCAAGGCCTTCTTGTGCTCTTCTGACAGTGCGTTGTTGATGTCAACATCTGTTACGGCTTGTCCATCGCGGCTACTGTCTTCACACGTAAAACACTCAATGACGTCCTCCAAGGCTTCAGCGTAGGCGACGGCAGTGCCACGGAACAGGTGACGATGCTCATTTGTGAAATTCGTGATCATGACCTCGGCTTGACCGTTCCTAATGTCAACGATGCCTCGTGCCACAGAAATTCCAAGCGCCAGCAACAGGGAGACGTTGCACTCTGCCAGTGTTTCACCATCACTTGTTCCTTCGGATGTCACCTGAATCATGATACTTGCACGAGGTGGTATTGTCACACTGTCGTCGGAAACACGAAGGGCAGCTGTGCGGCGGCAGGTGTCCTTTGACGTAGCCTTGACTGTAGAAAAGGAAATGCAGCGTCTGCGTAGGTCGATTATGGCACCGTATTCCCGAAGAAAGTCCATTCCGAGAATTAATTCGCAGGAGCATTCGCGTAGCACGAGGGAGCTGACCAAAAACGTGGAACTTCGTATTTGTAGCCTCGCAGTGCACACACCAAGCGGCGTGACAACATGTCCTCCAGCAGTGCGTACGTGGGACCCTGTCCAAGGCATGATAACTTTCTTCAGTAGGCTGGCCAATTTTCCGCTAATAATCGAGTAGTCAGCGCCAGTATCTACTAGAGCAGTTACATTCCGACCGTCGATAAGCACAGGTATGTCCATTGAAATGTCGCCAGGCTGGGATGCATGCGTCGTCGAATTTCCGTCGGTCCGATGTCTCGTCGATTGGAGGTCGAGGTCTTCATCACGTCGATAATCAGCGGCCTCGCCTCGAAAGGTCGCTGGCGTCAGTTTTCCAGGTGAGGGCTCGGAGATCGTCCTTGCGGCATCCGACTCCTGTTGCCCGAATAGGATGGCGATGGTATATATATATATATATATATATATATATATATATATATATATATATATATATATATATATATATATATATATATATATATATATATATATATATATACAACGTTTTTTTTAGATAATACATATTTTTTATGAATATTCTATGACAGTCAGGCTCCTGTCGTTTTCGCACATGAACTCTATCTCGAGGCGGAAATACTTTCCCGCTGCTAAAATTTCGTTGACGCGACTAAATAACAAAAACTCGTTAATTAACTTCTTCTTAATTATTGACTTGACTGCAGTTGTTAATATTAGAAAGTTGTAATGCATGATAATTCATGGCATACCCAGTTTCTAGAAATCACAAAAGTTGCAAGTATTTTGGGATATTCATCATCGAATTTCAAGGGCGAAATCGAAACTGATCGCGCCCGGCGCGCAGAAAACGCGGCCCCTCTGCTACGTAATACCGGAACTACACGTAGCAAGGAAGTGACGGAATTTGAATCAAAGCGCGCCAAAACAGAATATGGTCGGGAAAATGGGCAAGCATTCTGAAATACACAGTTAGACAGCTTGTTTGCGTGCGATGTGTGATTGTCTGTTTCTTTCTTAAACTATTTTAAGAGGCGCGAAAAACTATTTCGTCTGTATGCAACAAGCAACGCCGCAGTGGCTGCCCCCGAGTTTTATGCTTCCCAGACGAAGAAAATGTTCGTATTGCGATTTTCTTGTGCACAGCTCGAAAGAAACAGATAAGCACCAAACATTACACGCAAAAGTAAGGCGATGCGCTGACACAAGTGAGATGACCTGCAGCTTTTCATGAAAAGGCAGGGCCGCTGCGCGCCTTCATTTCAATTTCGTCACTTCCTTACCACGGGTAGTTCCGGTCTCACGTAACAGAACGGTCGCGCTTCGTGCACGCCGGGCGCGATCAATTTCGATATGGCCCTTAAAACTCGACGACGAATATCTCGTACTACGTGCAACTTTTGTGATTTCTAAAAAAAGTGAGTATGCTATAAATTGGCACGCACTACAACTTTCTAATATAAACACCTGCCCTCAAGTCAATAGTTAAAAAAGTTAATTAACGAGTTTTTGTTAATTAGTCTCAACAGTGTCATTTCAGCTGCAGCAAAGTATTTCCCCCTCGACGTGGAGTTCGTGTGCGAAAACGACAGGAGCCTTACTGTCATAGGTTTTTATAAAAAATCTGTATTGTCTAAAAAAAAAAACCACCCTGTATAAACCAAACAGATATCGGGAAACTGACTATGGAGCATCCCTGAAGCATCCCTCATCCCTGGTAATTCACAATTAATGGTCTCGCAACATTTCACCTCAACATTCATGAGCTGCCAACAACCACCGATCGATCTCATGTCAGCATCGATATCATAAATGAGATAGAAGTGAAGAATGGTTACCTCAACCATGAAATTTTCAACAGTCGCTAACTTCACCTCAGCCTGACCACTGCCTAACTTTTCTAGGGTTAGACCAATGAGGTCGACCTAACGACTATCCGAAAATGGGAAGTAAACGCAGAAGCATGCCACGCGTCAAACAAACGATATGTCTACAAACGGCATCTGCTCGAACAGCATCCCTGGCAGACAATCAACGCACAAAGGAAACAAATTACGGAAACCACAACAAAAAACATAAACACGGTGCGGAAGGAGTTATCGCGCCCTGTCGGCGCTGATTACCTGTCATCTATTTGCGGCTCCAGATCGTCGGAATCAGCACCCTTAAACCAATCAGACGTAGCCAGCTTTCTTTCGCGTTCTACCAGTTACAAGAACGAAGGAACTTTGGTTTGATCACTATCATCGGCGGGGCCGTTCGTACGTCTTAGATTCAGCCTCTTGTTCCTGACTTTCCGCCAGAATCTGTTGAAGTCAGGAGGCGGTTTCTAGATCAACTAAGACTGCGTTAAACATGCAGACACAGTAGTTATACCTACGTGAATAAAATGTGATGTCGGGGCAGTGCTTTGCTCCATCCCTGAGACTCTGCATACTTCACATTACATTATGAATGGACCTACGTTATGCAACGGTGCGCAGAGCTCTCGGAGTGGACGTGCGACTGCTTCGAATCTTGACTGCGCTACGGTTCACGAGGGCATGTCATGGCACAGAAAACTGTATGCCTAAGTGCTGTTATTATGTGTTATATGTGATGTGAAGCCATCGAACAAAGATTGCCGCTGGAACCAACGTGTCAACGAGAGAACTTGGTTTCCTAAGGGCAGCAACTGATTTCACAGTGCAAAACGAAGTCAGTAATCCATGCCGAAACACTGGCTCCGGCAACATTCTTTGTTCAACGTTTTCTCATCACTTCTTCATCTTCCCCTGAACTTCGGTCTCGTTTGTACGTTGTTTATAGGGTCACGTACAGTGCTATGTGTATATTGTTCGGCAAGCCGCCCTCAAGCATTGACGTTTCAAGAGGTTAATGATATTGGCTGCTTTTTGACCGCTTGTCCCGGCTGCTAAAACATCAAGCACGGTATCGCCTACTTCTCCAAGCATTTTGCTTGGAGTTGCAAGCGACAGACACTATCTTCTGCCTAGATTCTGCACATCTCACTTTGCTAACATTCATTCCCTGTACTTCACACGCTCTCTAACACAGCTCCGAAGAAAAGCAAGATCAGAAACTGAAGAAAAAGTAACAAAATAACAAATAAATCACTGCTGAGTGCACGCGAAGAAGACAGAGAAAAGCAAACAGGTAACACGCATTCCCGATGAAGTCAGAGGGAAACGCAAAGATAGACGGAGAAACAAGAAAGTATAAAAACAGGCCGCAAGCTATCAGTGCGATAGGCAGCACTGCGCGGGCCTGACGCGCCCGTCACAATTAACATTCCTCCGGATGGACACGTTCGCCAGATAAGGATATACTCCGGGGAAATGCTTTCGCTAAATGGAACACAGCGCCTGTTCTCAGGGAGGGAGAGAGAAAGAGAGAGTGAGAGAGTAAACAAAGAGCGCGGGGATGGTGATGCGAGACATGCGGCGGGCCATTACCGAACGTAAACAAGGATGAAAGCGCGACGAAGAGGCGATATACACGCATAGAGACGGCGCTGCTAGAGTGGATATAGAGGGGGCGCAGAACGAAGTACAAAGCGTGCGCGCGACGTAGCTAGGCACGCCATGTGTGTACGGGAAGCGCGGAATCAAGACAAACACAGGCAGAGAAAAGGAGGCGGCACCGAGTGTGCTTGCTCTACAGGAGTTGCGACCGTATCGCCAATTAGATAGGACAAGGCCAGAGAACACGGTTCTCGTTCGTACACGGCACGATCGGTGCAGGGTGGATGGGGCGCAGTAGAGAATGGCAGCGACCGAACAGGGAGGCGATGCTGGCGAGGGAAAATAAAAGAACCGAGGCGCAGACAACAACGAAACGACCGGGCTCCTCTGGGCCGATAAATAAGGAATACACGCGCGGCAACAGCGAACGAAGAGAACGAGATAGAGGAACGGACGGGGAGGTATCTTGTTGATAGCACTTTGGCAACAACACCGCGGTAACAGCGGAAATAAGACTGAGGGTGGCACAATGCTGGCTTGGCCCGTTACAACTTTCTGTGTGGAAGAAAAGAGAGATAAAAGGAAATTAGTAGAAGAAGAAGGACCACGAGATTACAGGAAAGGAAGAAGGGGTGGCGAGGGAAGGGGATGATTAGAAAGATGTCAATCAGTAAAAGCGAGATAAACAAAAAGAAAGTACCATAGATGTTAATTTCGATGATAGAGACATGCAAAACGCAAGACATTGGCATCTATCTTTTACATCAGTTGCCGTGGCATCTTCGTTGTGAAGAAAGAAGTTCACAGCGAAAGCAAGGGACGATCGAAGCTGAAAAGCGACACCGAGATGGTTAGGTAATTGAAGAACGTATACATGCAAACTAAGAAATAAGCAAAAAAAAAAAACAATACGAAAAAATACCACGTGGATGATAGCTCCCCCAGATAGGCTTTGTAATTAAAACAGCAGATGTTTGCTCGGCTGCTGGCCAAGCAAACATCCGCTTGTTATCTTCTTCTGAAGCATGCAACTCCAGAAGAAGTTAACAGGGGGTAAAAAAATAATACGCGCACAGAAGGTATAGAAAACACAGCGCAGTACATTGCAAGCAAAATAATTAAACAACCTATTTAAGACGTGTTTCTCCCAGGAGGGCCATCATATAGTGGAGGACCCAGAAGCTTAGGCAGTAGCTCGTTCGACGAGCAATCGACACTAAAGGCGAACGACAGATTCTGAACGACAATCGTTGGGACCTGGATGCAAGCACGAAAACGGAGTGGCAAGATGCGCACCAAAAAGCGCTGTTGGCGTTTTTGAGAACATCAGCTTAACCAAGACTTGAAGGACTCTTCTTATGTATATATGTGTTTTTGTGACTGTATGTACTAGACTGTACCGTACATTTGTGTATAGGTTGTATGTATATACAAATCAACCCGACACCTGGAGTAGAAGCCAGGACAACCAGCAAACCAGGCATTTCATCTCCCGGAATTTCATTAGACTATCTCTCCTCTCTAGTCTCTCTATCGATCACATGGGCGTATGTGTTATACACTTAGTTGGCGGTAAGCGCTCGTCAGTGTCGTTATTTTCTGCTCTGTCGTCCAGACTCACACCCATATAATCACGGGATACGAACTAACCCATTTCAGCAGAGTCACCACACGCTCTGAGACAAGCATGAGCAGTCTCCGTTCATGTTCAATTAACTCAGTCCACGGCAAAGCACACGAAAGGTCACTAGCACGAGTGTCTTCTCCATGGGGCTTCGACGCCTTCTGCAGCTGTAGGAACGCGGGTGCAGGCTGGTTTCTGTAGTCAAACTAGCCTATTGTCCGCAGTGTCCGACCAGATAGCATCAGAAAATGCTACAGGGGCATTCATAGACTTTCTGAAGAGTATTGGACTAGACACTAGACTTTAAGAAAACCGCTGAGTTACGTCTGGCTATTGTACACGCGCATCACACCTTCCTGTCACCATCATTATCTTCATCACTCTTTTTCCCCTTTCCCTTTTCCCTTGTGTAGAGTGGCAGGCCAGAGCGCACAAGCTCAGGCCGACCTCACTGCCTTCTAATAAATTCACTCACTCAAGCCGTCTCCTCTAATTATTCCGCTTGAAGAGGAGTGCTTTGCATTAGCAATCGCTGCCAAACGAACTACGAACTTGTGTGTAACACACGGTGGCAGCTTAGCAAGGTGCCGCGCTGATAAGCTTGAGGGCGCGGGTTTGATTTCCCGCCACGGCGGCAGCATTTCGATGGGGGCGGAACGCAAGAAACACCCGTATACTTGGATTTAGGCGCACGTTGGAGGACCCCAGGAGGTCGAAATTAACCCGGAGTCCCCGCTACGGCATGCATAGTAATCATATCGTTGTTTTCGCCCGTAAAACCTTAGCAATTATGATAAGGTTTGTTTAAAGAAAAGTAGAATCATTGGACTGATCACTGTCACAGGTTGGAGCAGAACCGTGGACAGTGTTTTCGGTGGCTGCACGCAGAAAAATGGGCGAAATTGGAAACAGAATCATTACGTTGTTGTGGCGACCTAGTACTGCAAGACGCCAAGCGTGTCAAAACTGAACGGTTGCGTTCCTTTCTTTTGTGAAAAAAGAAAAAAAAACATAGACGGAAGAGAGAGCGCCAGAAGACAGGCATCACTATGGAGGCCGCACGAAAGGCCTAGTCGCACGGAATGGAAGGGACGAGAGAAAAGGGGGGAGGAAACCGTAAGCACGGATAAAAGCTTCGCGAGGAACAAAAAATCACAGCATATCCACGGGGTGAATGATGATGAGTGGGGCGAAGCTACGGAGGGAATCATCTGTAAACCGTGAAACTCTTCCGTGAAATGCGCCCAGTACATAATATAAAGAGTGTGAAACATCGTGTATATATTAAACATCAAACTTTTATTGTACTGTTGGTTTACGTGGTCCCTTCATTATCACTTGTGATCGGTGAAATGCAAGGAAGAAGTCCGCTCCCGAGCGAAAGAGCGCCAAGAGCGACCGCATTCCCCGCTCGCCCTGTGCGAATTAAAGGCAAGGCTAGAGGGAAGACAGGACGCGCGTTCCACGACGCGAGGTCGGTAGCATGCCCAACGAAAGCCAACGGAACGCGATCGTGCAAGTGCTCCGGGTTCGCATCGCCTCATGGTTCCATTTAACGTCCCAAAACCAAATATATTGCTCAAGGTGTGCCTTGCGTTTTTCGTAAAAATAATTTCTTTATCATGTACATTAAGACGAAAAGTTGAAAGCTCACTAGAGTGTATCGCCCGCAAAGTATGTCTTTTAGTGTGATTTAACTCTCGTACGGCAGGGTCCTCGCGCCGTTGCCGGTCCACCTCGCCCGTTAACGATCGGGCGAGGTGGCTACATAGAACTACTACTACTACACTTTAAGAAAACATCTGGCGTTCTTTCGTTCTGCTTTTACAAAACATCTGGCGTCTTTCGTTGGTTTATTTCATCAATCAACGGCGTTTTGAACAAAATTTTATTGTTTAATCACGCACAGGAGAAATCTCACCAGGCACTACCTTGGAGGTAAACAATGGCTGCTAATGGGAATGAGAGACAGAAGAAGTCGGCTTTTAGCTAACACTTACACTTCTACTTCTACTAACGTTTCCTACTGGAACATGCCAATGGCTGCTAATGGGGAATGAGAGACAGAAGAATTCGGCTTTTAGTTAACGCGCACGCTGCGAATTTTTTATTGTTCAACAACGCACAGGAGAAATCTCCCACCGGCACCGCCTTGGAGGTCAAAGCGTAAGACTTGTTACGCACTACTACGATGACGACGACTACGAGGGACGAACGGGTGCCGCCTTAAGGAGCTTCGCCCCTAAAAGGGCCACAGCCTCCGAAGCACTGACAGCCACAACCAACAACAGAACCTTATCGAGCAGAAGAAAACGAAACGACGGGAAATAATGAGCAGAGAGGAGGAGGAAAATTAAACACCGAACGGAAAGAAAACAGGGAAAAGATACGAGAGAAACGAACGTACGTGGTGAGAGAAGAAACGGTGATGAAGAAAGGAGAGGGAGAAAGTGGTGGTGAAGGGGGAGAGAAGACAGCGGTGGGGCGCGGCGTACGCGACACAGCAAGTGCGCGTCGATATCCGGAAGAGTGGGGGAGAGGGAGGGGAGGTCAGGAAGGGCAGGCGGAAACAACGGGCACTCGCGCTATTACGGTCCGGGTGGAAGGGGGAGAGGGGGAGAGTGGACGAGGAAGGACCTACGGGACTCGGAAGGCTTAATTATCTCCTCTCGCGCCTTCCATTTAGCTGCCGGACGCTCGCCGAAAGCATTAGCCGACTCTCGATCACGTGACTGGCCTGCTCCGCTGCGCTGGTCAGGGACGAATGAACCACCACCCTCCCACTTTTTCTAGAAAGCTCAGCACCGGGCCTCAGCACACTGTGTGTGTGTGCGGGGGAGGGTGACGACCCGTATTTGCGGGAGCGGTCATTTTCGGAAATTATCGCATCTCAGCGCGCTGCGCCGACTGACTGAACTTCCTGGCGGAAACGTACGTGACGAAATATATTAAGGGAGAAAGCGCGCTATCTGTGCCAACGTTGTTTACGTCGTCTATAGAACAATTCGTACGTCATAATGGTTATCATCACCGTTACATTTCTTTCTTTCCTGTTTCTGTTTTACGTTTGGTGCTTGCATAATCTCCTTCAGTACTACCAGCACCTTGCTTACCATACCAACATGCCTGCACAAACTTGACACAGCCCGACCTCTTACTCGAAATAATTCCTTTTTCTAATCTATCAACACTAACAGTTTAATGCCCAGAGTGTCCTGTTCTACGCTCTATTTGCCTTTTTTTCCCAGATATAACTTATCTCTTTTCTTGTCTTCCTCCTTTCCCCTTCATCAAGCACCGACATGCCCAACCATACTTTCATCAAAGTCTCACCAAATAACGTAATGTTTCTCAGATATCCGGCACGCATGTGAATGGGCGTCGACGTTATCGACGTCGTGAGCGTACATGGTAACAGATGGCGCGGAAGGTAAGGCGGTGTCAAACGGCAATATGGGGTGGCGACCATACAAAAGATAAAAAGGTGAAAATCCCGTGGTGTCACGTCTAGAGGAATTATATGCAAAAGTCACATAGGCCAACGTGGCGTCCCAGTCGCGATGATCTTGAGAGACGTGCATGGAAAGCATCTCTGTGAGTGTGCGGTTAAGACGTTCAGTAAGTCCATTAGTCTGTGGATGGTAGGCGGTAGACAGCTTGTGCTCTGTGGCACAAGATCTAAGGATGTCGTCGACAACTCTGGACAAGAAGAGCGGCCGCGGTCCGTCAGCAGCTGTCGGGGTGCACCGTGGAGGAGGATGACGGTCGTGAAGAAGAAAATCCGCGACGTCAGTGGCGCAACTAGTTGGCATGGCCTTCGTGATGGCGTAACGTGTCGCATAATCTGTAGCGACCGCGATCCACTTATTTCCCAAAGTCGTCGTCGGAAAAGGGCCAAGCAGGTCAAGGCCGACGCGATGGAATGGTTCCGAGGGAACTTCAATTGGTTGTAGAAATCCAGCAGGCGGCACAGGAGGCCATTTCCGGCGTTGGCATAGGTCGCAAGTAGCAACATAACGACGCACGGAGCGGTATAGCCCAGGCCAGAAGAACCGACGTCGCACGCGGTCGTATGTGCGCGAAACTCCGAGATGTCCCGCCGTCGGTGCGTCGTGAAGTTGTTCAAGTATGACGGGCTGTAGATGGCGAGGAACGACAAGCAGGAGCTCAGGGCCTTCAATGCTGACGTTGCGGCGGTAGAGGACGCCGTTACGCAGCACGAACATACGGAATGCGGCGTCGGTGCTGCCAGACTGGATGGCATCGATGATGGTGCGCAATGACTCATCCCGACGTTGTTCGGTGCGCATGTCGCTCACGTCAGTAAAAGCCATTGCGCAGCTGTCCGGATCATGCGCAGCGGGGTCAGGAGGATCCACCGGATGACGTGAAAGACAGTCTGCAATATTTTCCAGGCAGTTCCACTGTGTTAAAAAAAATAGAAGTTCTAAGGCATGTTCACTAAGGCACAGGACGAACGTCTTATTAATAACAGAAAAAAAGAAAAAGAAGCGGTATTATCAGTTAGGCTATACTGCACTAAGCGGATGCATAACGGCTCCTCCTCTCATTTTATTGTGTTTCTTTTTTTCTTCGCACGCACACCGCAATAACGTTAAAAAGACAGCCCAGCGGAGAACACAATGACCATGTGGCGTGCCAGTCCGGAACCGGAGGCGATGTCGTAAAGGCGATCGCGTCCTGCTTTCTTCCCGTGGTACGGCGCACTTTTGTACGCTAGCTAACTCAGCAGTAACCACGCGCCGACCAAGGCCGGGCTCACGAAACTGTTCAGTCGTTCTTACTGCGCCGTCGCCGTATAGCTAGCCATCACGATTATACATGCTACATATGCATATAAATGAGCGTTTCCCTAGAAAAGAGGCCCCTAATGCGACGTGCGCAGCGCGATTGTTTTTGTTTTTATTTTGTTTTTGTGATTTCCTTCGCGCCGATGAACAAGCCGGCCATTCGTTTAGTACGTTAGTGTATTTCGGTGCAGGATTCAATACGCATCAGCCGGCGCTAGGTGCACGCAAGCGAGGCTAGATAATCGAGGGATGTGCGTAGTTGGATGGAGGCGCGTCTCGCGTCATATTTTTCTTTTAATCCGCTTATGCAGCCACACTGCAACGCTTCTAACAAAGGCACCACTGGAAGGACATAAACGGGCCGTAAAAACAAGAGCCAGGAAAGAGAGAGTTACGACATTACTCAGCACGAACAGAAAATAGTGCACGCACCTAGAAATAGCGCTTAATATGGTATTTAGCCATAAAACGACAGTGCTCAAATTGCTTGGCCGAATTCTCGCTCTTCAGTGACACCGTGACAGTATGTTCAACACTGCGACCTTGCCAAAAAATGAGACATCCTAAAAGCGGCAATCCGGTAATAAGGGACCGAGCGATAATACACGGCGGTGAATGGGTACATTGTTATGGCGATGACAGACATTGTTGGCGCCAAACTTGACGGAGCGTGCAGTAGAACAATCGTAGCTTTCCGTTTAACGTTTTTCAACGCCGAAAAGAAGGTGCTGGGTAAATAACGCTCAGTGCAAGCATTTTAAGCGCGAATAACAGAGAAATCGAGGGAGGAATGAATGCCACCATACAACAACAACAACAACAACAACAACAACAACACAACAACAACAACAACAACAACAACAACAACAACAACAACAACAACAACAACAACAACAACAACAACAACAACAACAACAACAACAACAACAAAAAACCACACATTAAAAGCATTTGTGAAGGACATACTCGCAATAAAGAAAAAAATAAAATGGCTCGGACTTGTGCCTGGACATTCATTTCATTTTCTCTCAACGTGTTACCGAAGAGAGCACGACAGAATTTATCACATAACGCTAGAAAAAAGTAAAAAAAATAATGCAGGATAATAATGACTTTAATATTTCTTAGTTTTCGCATTCCGTTTTATAGACGCATGCGGACACTTCATTTCTGTCTTTCCTCATTTGTTCCTTTTTCTTTGAACCTCGAGCCGTCGTCCTTGCGCTCGAAAACGTGAACACCGAACGAGCGCGTGTTCGCGACGACGGGACCACGATGAACAGGGCCGTCGCTCGGCAGAACCCGAGCGTTCTCGTCAACAACGGCCCCTCTTCGATATCCTCCCCCTCGCGTGTCCGCGCCATTCCGCCACCCCCTTTCCTCTAAAAAATATCTTCGTCGCAGTACATGCCTCCCTAACAGTGAAGCACCCTTTACAGGCAGCGGCGGTTGCTCTCGACCACCGACGGCATCGAGCGCAAGTGGGCGAGCGTCGAGGACGCGTTTTTTCGCAGCAGCAGCAGCAGGAGAAGCAACGAGCCGCCACGCCCTTCGCGAGACGGGCACGTCGAGAACACGAGGGACGCTCACGTCGTTGCCAGCGTCGGCCTCTCACAGGCGCGTTAATTATACAGCGCGAATGAAGGCACGGGACGAAGGAGCAGAGTGGGGGAAGAGTGGGTTGTTGGACACTGATGCCCCGGCACGCGGGCTGGATGGAATGAAAGGGTGTACGAGGGGGGGGGGGGTAGGGGGGTTGGGTAGGGGGGAGCACAAATGAGGTCGGAAGATAGTGGAAAGGCGTTGCGGAAGTGGGTGTATACCGAGAAGGCGGATATCCGCTTGGAAAGCAAACAATGACACAATGCACCCTGTCAGCGTAAATGACTGTTTTGCGCTCATCTCGACTAAAATGAATACAGAAATATGTTCCGCGAGACAACATGGAGACCAGGAAACGAACTTATAGGAAACGTCGTTGATATCTACATGAAAAAAAGAAAATAAAAGAAAGCGATAGTTTGATTCATGTGCTTTTCTTTTTTTAACCGCCAGCTTTACGAGAATGCAATGTCTTGAAAAGATATGTAGTTCTGAAATAGTTCGCAAAAAGACTGTAAATAAGCCGATATAATCTAACACGACAGCTGCAGGGCATGCGATTGACCTAAATATATTGACATAAGAAGGAGTGTCGCTAGGAAGGCACGAAAAATTACTGTGTTAAAAAGACTGGAATAGGAAACCCGACCGAGAAGACCAGCCAGGAGAAGCAAGTCGACAACTGCGGGAAGGCGCCCATCATATACAAATAACAGTGTTGACCGGTATCCATTGGCTTTTGACGTACGCTACTTCAACCACCGCAAGATCCGGAATTTATAAAATAATAACTCATGTTAAAAGTGGAGGTGAAAGAGGTCCAACGGTCAGTCATCTGGCAAAGTGCCGTGTATCGACTCTGCGTCAGAGTCACGGAAGTGAATTCGCGGCCAGCAGACAGTTTCCTTTCGGCGGACCATTACTTGCCGTAAATCCCGACGCAGATCTCGAAAGGAACTATTAACGAGTATATTAAAAAAAACGCAGAGAGAGAGAAGGCGGGGAAGTCGGCGAAACGTAGCATTTTTCACGACTATCGCATCATCAGCACGCGCCGAGCCACGGGGCTCGCGGATCTAAGTGGGTCAGCCCAGGACAAGTACACAGTGCAGTGCACTTCCACGTCAACATTTGCCGAGCAGTTCCGTGACGAAATTGCCAGCATGAACTTTGTTCACACACGCGCATGCGCACATACTTGTCGGTTGCACGTGGCGCTGTGCAGCCTGGACTGCATCTGGTGCCACTCACGTCTGCCCCCTCCCAACCCGCCCCTTTTGCGCGCAACAGTGTTTCGAACGAGCGCGCTGCTGCCATCCCGTCGTTTCAATCCCATTACCGGGGAAGCACCGACGCTTACCGCATGCGCTCGCAACGCGAAGCCCACAGACCCGGCGCGCAGGGAGGGCGCTGTAGCAGAGCGAGCGCCTGCTGAACAGAGTGCAGACATTGTGCAATCTTCTTCTCCATTCCCTCCCCTTCTTCCTCGCGAAAGCTCGTTCCCTGTGTCCCGGCGAGAAAGTTCCGGCCTAATTGCGTTAGCTTGCCCCACGAACGTGTGCGCCTCTCTGTAGCCCGCCCAGCGCCGCTTTCTGAGCGGCCGTCGTTGGCCGCCGGGCCCATAATCAACCGAATCCCTCGATTACCGGCGCTTGATGCTGACACCTAACACTGCCGCTGCGCTGTATCGGGAGAACAATGGGTAATTTTTCATCCCGAGGACTGACGAAATGCTTCCCGCAGGCTAAGTAAACGCTGCAGACGTAGCGCATCGACTTCGGTACCAGATGCTGGCGCATGCAATATGTATCCGCGTTTA
The DNA here is from genome assembly GCF_013339695.2 of Rhipicephalus sanguineus. NCBI lineage: Eukaryota > Metazoa > Arthropoda > Arachnida > Ixodida > Ixodidae > Rhipicephalus > Rhipicephalus sanguineus. The sequence goes on along the minus strand of NC_051179.1, from coordinate 31,785,455 downwards.
CAGCTCACGCTTGCACTTTCAACCCGACGTTCCTTATTCGCAGTAATTATATCCGTGCATCTTGCATTCTCACTCTCTCTCTCTCCGGTAATTATTCGACCATTTCTTTCTAAAACGTCGTAGAAGTATGGTGACATACTATGCCACCAATAAACGACCATTCACGCGCTGCGCTGACGAATTTGGCAGGAGCCTATTATTTAGCGTTCCGGAGCCATTGAATGAAAGACTCCTGCCAAGTAGAGCAAGTTGCTCCGATGTGTAGAATTGCCTGGTGACGTACAAATAGCATTAAAGTGAGCGAGCGTCAAACTTCCATGTCCTTCATGCATGCCATACGTAAAACATACGTTTATTTTTGCACTTTGGAGGGACAAAGATGGGGAAGCAATATGATGTTCGTCTTATCCAAGTAAGCATGATACCAGTCTTTGTCTGCCGTCCCTGAATTCGTAAGGACACCAGGGAAACATCGGCGATATTCTCTTCATTAGTATAGCATAAATAAGGTCATGATTGCGGCTGCTATGTGGCAAAAGGCATCAGGGAGAGCTGGCGCGGACAACTACTTCCAACACAAGAGCCTCAATATGCGTTAACAGTGCTCTGATCGGCTAGAGGAGACACGCCGGTGGACGAGGCGCACGTAGTTGGAAGCTATGTGAGGAAAAAATACGCAGAAGCGAAAAATGGGCGATTTGGTATCGATGCATGGTAAATTATGCAGCGCAAACAAGTAGGACAAAGTAAATGCATAGGAAAGAACAAGATGCCAGTGTTTATAAAGTTTCTAACCTCCAACAAACCATCAGGTGCCAGTTCAGCGCTGAAGCTTCTCTCTTCTTGTTTCTTTGCTTTGTCCTAGTTGTTTGCGCTGCCGAATTAGCTGCGAATAAATGTACGGTGTTTGCGGCGATTTTCAGGACTCTGACATTTCATTACTTTGTTTATTCAATGAATTTAGCAGGCCTAGCATTTGTGCATGCGGTTACATTCAACCATATACACTCACTGTTTGTTCGTTCAAATGTGAATGAACAAGTGCGAGAAAATATAAAGTACAGCTAGATCATTATACAAAGTGAACTAAGTACAGCAACGAAAGCAAGACAAAAAAAAAAGACTGCAACTGTAAAACTTAAAAAAGGGGTGCTTGTATATACCCATGCCCATAAACATTGATAAAATACAAATGGAAATAATGTAAAATGGATGATCTCCGCTACAATGCGCAGGTTCATCGCGGGCAGCATAAAAAAATGTGATCACTGATACCTTTCTCACTTTCGCGGATTTTGTCTTCTGAGCAAGGCGTAGGAGGCCTTAAAACGTTTGTAAACGTCGAGAATGTTTCCGATGTAAGTTGTGAAACTCTCGCCTGGCGAGCTGTGTCTGATCGCGCTAACGCTATTCTACGTGCATCAACTGTTTGGTGGTGCAGCCCAAACTCTTCTATGATGAAGCTCTTGAAACGGAAACATGGCGCGATTGGAGGCCACCATGCTCAACCCGGATCCTGACTGCCAGAAGTGGCTAGCGCACTGGGCCACCAGAGCTACGGCACAGCCAACGACAGCCCCGGACTACAAAGCCCGCCCGAGTTCTTAACTTTGTAATAAATAAAGTTTTCTCTCTTTCTTTGGAAGTAGACCGGATTAAAAGAAAATCAGTACCGTGATCCCTAAAGTTATGCGTTGCTCCGCTGCGTGCCAGCGGAGGCGGCTGGTAGTGCTACGGCTTCGAGTCCCCATATGGGCTAGCTCCCATCTAACGATAAATATAATTCGGGAAGGCAGCTCTAAGAGGCACGTTCTTCGCGACACACGTGCGCTGGCGCGAGATAGCTTCCCATAATTTGCTATAACCGTAGCGGGCAAAAGAGAAAGGCAATATTTTCACTTAAGCACAGAGCGGAAGAAGTAATTTCGTCCTGGGAAGTGTCTCTAGCTCTCCACGGCGTACAAATAAAGAAAACAACCTGCACGACGGCCCGCACTGTTTACCAGAGAACGGTAGCTGGGCAGGAGTGCTACGTAGAAATTACTTTATGGCCTCTACAAAAGATTAAAAATAAAGTTATAAAAGAGGCACGAAGAAGACGAAAAGAGGTAACGGCTGCTCTGAAGCGGAGCAGAACAAGGTTGGAAGCGAGGCGCGCACCATAGCGGGCGTAAGTGAGCCGGACTTTTAAATTGTGGAGGCAGAAGTCTCCACCTCTTCCACCTCTTTGTTGCTGGAGAAGAAAAGAAAGAAAGAGTAGAGCGAGCGGCCGAATACATTGCCTCGCACAAGAGTTAGTATTCCCGGGTGGCTACGCGAGCGGCGCCGCACCGGACGCACGAGAACGAGACAATAAAACTCAGCGGACCGTTAAATTCTCCGAAGAACGGCCGGAAAAAAGAGAAGAAAATGACAGAAAGGAAAGAGGAGGGTGGGACGTTGAAACATACAGCCTCGCGTTAGGCCTTCTTTTCAAAAAATGTACGGTAGCCAGATACTAGTGTGCGTTTCTTGTTTTGTTTCGTTATCGTCTTATTTGAACGAAAAGAAAGAAAAAAATCGAGCGACACTGGGGCACTAGAGAGCCACCGAGGAAACTAAAGGCAGTTTTATTGGACTGCGACGGTTTCTGAACAGCCGCTATTCTCGTTGTGAAGAATAAAATGCGGGCTCTTCGAGTACATACGTTCTGGAAACATGCAAACAGAAAGAAGAGGGATGTAGGAGGGTTTTAAAATGAATAAAATAAACGCGAATTGTAGCGGCACGAGGGCGGAGGGATATATTAAAAAGAAAGAAAGGGAGACGACAGAAACTGGTGATGTAATATCAAAAGAAACGTCCTAGCGACCCTGCGAACAACATACGGTGACCGTTTCAGAGGCCCCCAGCTACTTTCAAATGCGACAGCGTGGCACATTGAATGGAAAAAGCGAATAGGCAGTGACGTAAGGTTCCAATTCAAAAAGGACTGTTTGTATTTCACAACGCAGTGCTTGTGTGACACACATGCAATAGACGTGGCCGCCCAAATAGAATTTTTTTAATCTTTTTTTTATTTACTATTTTACCACCTATTCCGTCCGCTTTGACGTTACTTTAGCGTTTTTATTTTGTTTCGGTCGGCATTGGACAAGTGACGTAATAGTACTCTCTGGTACACGTTTCTTTCGTTTTTGTTTACTTCTTGTTTTGTAAGCGTAGCCGACGTCGTTGGTCTGCGATCATGTAATACATATCTGCCTGCGTTAAGAAATCCTTGAACAGGCATAGAATTACACGCAGGCGTTGAATGCCTACGTGCAGTTCAAGGAATCGTGGGCGTTATGAAGCTGTTTTGTGGTTTTCACGCAACGACGCTCAACGTCGGCGCTCTCTGCACGGCAATGTAGTAATAAACTACCTTGCACTCATACAAAATTTAGGCCTTTGCAGATAGGCATTGCGGTGAGGCAGTAAGGAAGAAGCATCTATCGAGAGAGTCCACCTTGAGGCCTATGGAAAAACGCGGCAAAGTATCGCACGTCTCCTACCTTATCAGGGAGGCCAATACGATTAAATTGACCGAAAAAAAGGACAATTTTTGTTAATCTCATAAACCACTACAGATGTCGTAGGTTTATGCAGATCAGTTTTCTAAAAGTGTTGCTTCAAGATTCTTGGGTTAACTAGATTTCAGTTAACTCGGACGCACGCTAACCATCTGCGATCCTTCCCAGTTAGCACAAGTGGCCAGCTCAACTAATCCGGTTCGCGGTGACGACGGAATCGATATACGAACTAACAAGAGTACTTTAATCGATGGGCACTTTAACAACATCATATAAGAAACAGAGCCCTGGTGTGTTCAGGTAATTGTGTTTGTGATTTTCATATCAGCGAGGCCCCATGCATTTCCGAGAGAGATTAAGAAAAACGCACATGAAATGCAAGTTTGGAATTTTGGAAAGCGAGGGAGAGTTTGAAGCTTCAAGTTTTTCATTATTAATTTAAGCATACTTATGTTATCCAGTTGTTCAACGAGAAGGGTTGGCGAAAAGGTAGCAGAATGCCTGACGATGCACCAATCCCCGCCCAGACCACGAACCTATAGGAATCTATATACCTCGAGGGATTGTGTATGGTACTTGCCAGCTACTAATAAGAAATAAAACGAAAAAAAACAAAAAAAAACAATACTCACACAGAAGAATAGAGACAAAGAAAAGGCAAACGGATGAGCTACTGCGCAGAAACGCAAAAAAAGCCAACGCTTGTCCTCAGCAGCTGGAGCACCACTTTAAGCGGTCATTTAACCGGTAACAGGTAATTACTCTTTATGTAGACAGCATTTTGTAACCGCTAACTACCTTATACAAAAAGCCAATGACGATTCTCCAATAGTGACGCTTCGTTACAACGAATTGGCGAAGATCTACACCCTGTAAAGCGTGCTCTGCCGCAGTAATGGCTTTTGAACGGAGAAGCCTACTCTTTTAGAAACCTTTAGAAAAAAAAAAAAGAGCTACATTGGTGTATGTGTAGAAAACCAGGAAAGAAAGTGGAAGTCAAAATTAAAAACGCCCGCTGCAGGCGTCCTGTAGGCGCCCCACTGTGTTGTGCGATTCCTCAGAAGGCGGCAAAAATTTAGAAAGCAGCAACAAAGGGTACCGAGAAAAGGAAATCAATAAATCCAACCAAAATGAAAATGTTTAAAAGACAGTGAGACGTTTGGGCTTCCGTTTCTTGTTTTCATATTCTCATCGTGCCTCTTTCCGGCTGGACGATTCAGCGTCGAACCATCGATTTCAACAAAAGGTACTATGAATAGGTAAAAAAAAAAAGCAGCACCACATTTACGATTGAGCTATCGAAAGAAACAACAAGCAGAGCCCCTCGCCATATGCTCCAAAGGGAAGTGGGTCGACGGGTGGCCCGGTATTTTCGTAGCCACCGCGTTAAACCGCCACGAGCAACAGAACAGACGCCAAGCTGGCGCCATACAGCTCCAGCTCTCTCTTTCTTTCGAGGACAGAAGGTGACGACTGAGAAGAGCCCTGCGGGAGCGAGGCATAAACGTTACGGCCACGGCTGAAAAAGGTTCGGAGCAGGAGAAGAAGGTCGGGGAAATAGGGGGCTCCCACCTTATGTTAGGAAGGTCGTATGTGACGAGAACACGCTTTTCCAGAGGTGCTGGCGATGTGAGGCTATGCGTGTCGGGTACTGAAGCCTCAAAGGGCTGATGAGATGAAGTAAAACAAACGAAAAGGAAACGAGCGAGGGTACTTTGCGAGATTGAAGGAAAAAGGAAAGCGAACGCATGGAGACTGTGGGGTGCGGTGAAGACCGCCGCGGGGCAATCAGCGCGGACGCGCGAGCGGGCACCAGCAGAAGCGGCGACGGCGGCAATCAAGTCGAACCGGCAATCAGGCCCCGCTGCAATCAACGTGGTCCCGCGCCCGCGCGAGCGCCCCGCAGCATTTCCTCGGTCGCCTGGTAAGCCAAGCACGCGCGGCTCTTCGCCCCCGGATGGTCCAGGGTGCGTTAACGGAGGGCATTGGAAGCCGGTGCGAGAAGGAAAGCATGCAGTACTGAGGCAGCAGCCGAGGCGCAAGCTGACGGCACGCGGCTGCGCGCTTAGCGCCCGAAAACGAGCTGCCCCACTAACTTTCTTCGATAAATGCACCCGCGTCCCAACTTATCCCCTAACTCCATTGCCTTCGGTCAGACGGGTCCACTCGCATTGCATAGGCGAATCGAAGTTCACTCTCTGGCAACGCGATGTGAACCTTACGAAGCCTTCTCAGAAAAATTTGTTTATTTCTTTTACAGAGGAATGTTTGTCCGATGCCGTTCAATCAGCGGCACTGTTTTGTGTAAGCAGATACTGACTGAGCGTATCGCATTGCGTTAACGAAACGCTCACGGGAAAGAGAATTGAAAATGAGGAGAATAAAAAGATAATTGAAGAAAGTGAATGCGCATTTTCGATCGCAGAATGGCCTTAGGGAGCAAAGAGCGTTGATTTCAGCTTCGGAGGAACAACACTTAAGTTAATATTTACCTATTCGTGTTTAAGTTGCGCTGATTTAGCTTCACTTGTCCGTAACATACGGTTCGATAAATTCGTTCGCACGCTGAAAAATCTCCGCATACCAGAAAGCAGAGGTTCGGATCAAAAATAACATCAGACATCATTAGGAAAGCAGGCTGGCCGACCCGAACTCTAATGGCCGCAACCTAACATCTAGACGATGATGGAAAACTTCGAGAACTGTGAAGCTACTCGACGATCTACGTTATATAGACACGCCACAGTTTCGAGTAACGAAAACTGGCGTCCGCTAGTGAAACCCAGTTCGGCATCAAACGCCGGGACGATCACGAACCTATCATTAAGATAAACCTTCATTCAACCGGCTGGACTCGAGAGCGCTTTTGGAAGGCAAGGTTTCCGAAGGTAAGGTGCGGCAGGTGACATTGTCAGATAACTGTACGTGCTTGCACGAAAACCGACGCGCTCTCATGCGTTCTAAGAACCGTAATTCCAGGGATGCCACGTAACGCAACGATGCAATGCAGTCGGTTCTATAAGTATCCGAAACGTTGAACGTTCTCTCACAAATCAGGCTATAGGGAACAAGTAAATAGTGCGTCGAAGGGACTTGCCAGCACTCCCTTAGATAGCGCACTACGGCCTACACTTTAAGAAAAAAAAAAGATTATTCTTTACTCATTTCGCTGACTTGCCACATATATAACACTCGTCAACGAAACACGTTAACCCGCTTTTGGAGAGTCGCGCCTCCCACGGCTCTCCGAAGTCTGTACAATAATCTCCAAAAGACACTTAACATTTATCTATAACTGGCTCCTAAACAACCTCTGAAAACACCAAGAGCAAGCGAGTTAAGAAAAGGAAACTGATTCCGCAGAACTGATTTGCAGCAAGCGAGTTATTCTCTCCTGACGTTTCCCGTCTTTTCGGCACAATTCGTGACGCCGGTAGTCTGTTCCTGTGACGTCATGCGGAAATAAGCTCTCGATTGGTCCATATACGAGGGACATCACTTGGGAATTGTCTCCTACCCGGCTTTGCCATGCAGTCGCACGACCATTCTGCCTTGTTTCGCATGACTATCGTGCGCGATCAACTGATCTCACTTCGTTTTGTGCGTTTTCGACTGTACAAGCGGAAGTAACAGAGTGCAGCCGAAAAGCACGAAATCCTGATAGGCTCAACACTTAGTGCGGGCATTGTCCACGTGTTTGATGAAGAAATAAGTGATGAGGAGGAGAGAACGCCTGTAGGAACGATAGTGAAGGCGAGAAAGAGACCACTATCTCGTTTTTGAATTCGGAGTGGTTTAGGGGCCCTTTAAAGAGAGTTAGGGTAAGGCGGGGCAAAATGAGACGCGGGGCAAAACGCGACATTTTGACTTTGCCGCCCTCTACAGCTAATACAAAAAAAAAGTACCTTTTCTTTGTTTCTCTATTTCGGCGATAGATGCCGGTAGTTTTCGACGTTTTTTGTGTAAAGGTTGATGACTGCTCACAGCGTTCGCGCGGGAGAAATTGCGCGGCTGATGTCAGTGTGTTCGCGACCCGCCAAAAAGGGGCGAAATTCTACTCGGCTAAATTTTCGGATCCGTGCATGAAGCTACTCCGGCGTCAGTACAACAGCGTAAGTATTTATATTGTTACTTTATACTACTAGGTACATTCCACCAAAAGTTTAGTTCATTTGATGCCGTGGGCCAAAGGGCATGTGAGAGGGGTAAAACGCGACAAAAAGGCATTGAATTGCATTAGAGAGTGTCTTATTAAGTGAACCATTTATTTACGCTGATTATATATAATATTTTTTTTGTTTAGGATGGTACGGACGTACAAGAGAATATCATCCAGAGTTTCCTGGGAGGAAAAAGACATGAGAAATCCACTGAATGTTTTTCAGGAGTTTCGGAGCAACACAATGTCGGGTTCTGTTTGGATTCAATGCGTGTAGTGCAAAGACTGGACTCATGAAGACTGCGTGGGGGCCCACGGAGTGAATTTGAAGTGCTTCTACTGCAAGAACTCAAAGGATAAAATTTTTTCACACCATCGCGTTTTGCTTCACGCAGCGTCTCGTTTTGCCCCGCAGGTTGGGGCAACATGAGTCATCTGGTGCATTTTTTGTTTCTTTTTAAAATAAACTTTTGAACAGTCGCAACATCATCATATTTATGTAGCACATACCTTGTACCCAAACGAAAGTTCCTGCATTGGTGTTTTATGGTAAGGAGTGAAATAAAATAAAATATTCGCTACTTTCAAGTTTTTGTCGCATTTTGCCCCACCCTACCCTATATGTGTGACAAGTCAGGACTGATAAAAAAGAGCAAAGGCTAATCTTTCTATTCTTAAAATGAACTACTACTACTACTACTACTAAAACAGGAGGAAGAAAGCAGCCGTAGACTGTTGCGTACCTCCGTTCCCTGGACCTTGAGCTTCATGTGGTCCTCCCGGGTGGTCTTGCCGTCCTTGCGCTTCTTCCAGCAGTAGCCATCACGCCGGTACCGGACCCGCTTGCGGCTGTACAGCAGCATCGACCCGCTCTTGGGCCTGCGTCGGGACCAAATCCAAAGCGGTGAGACAAGACACGCGACAGCAATGGTAAACTCTAGTGAAAAATCTCGTATGCCGCGTTTGCCTTTCATCCATAATCTTGCACGACCCCCGAGGATCCTGCGTGAAAACCTGTATTTCCCCAAGTAAGCCTGTGCGATCACACAGAATCATAATACGGAGCGTCTACATGGGTCTTTTCAAATAGAGAGACGACACTGATGGAACACCCGGTTCAATTTCCACGGCGAATATTTGTATTTTGTTCGTAGGTCGTTGAGTGACCGACGCCAAAAGTCTGCATTCAGTTTTACAGCCCCAGTAACTCTCTGCGTAAACAAACTTCACGCAGCCATAAAAACAGAAGGAAAGGGGGTAAGCCGGTCAGACTGCATGCACGCGCGAATGTTGCCTTATCGAAGACAGCAAACGAAAGGTCGGATATGGAATTAAAAAAAATACACAGACAGTACGAGCATTCGCGTAAAGGGCAACGGTGGGTGTACGGGCTCACACGTTTGTTTCGAAACGACAGACAGCGTACGATCCCACGACAAACGTATACGACCGGACGCGAGACAAAAGGAAAGAAGGTCGTGCTGTCGGATCGCTCACGTGAAACGAACACAGGGGAGGAAGAAACGAAAAACCACTAAAGGCGGCACAACGCGGCGGGCGCGAAGATGCAAAAAAGGCCTATCCGATACGTCTGCCTGCCCTCGGAGGAGCGGTAACGCAGCTTACAGCGCCAGTGCGTCCGTGATCTCCTGGACAAACAGCATCTCTGACGAAACCCAGGGCAACCGTGAAACCGGAGGGGCTTCGGCCCGCAATCAAACTGGCAATATAAACGCGTGGGTCACGGCAGACGTGGCTTGTACGGGTGTAACGGGGAACGGGTGGCGTGGAAGAGAATAGCTCTGTGACCGAGTCGACATAGGAAGACAGGAAATCAAGGGAGGCGGAGAGTGACAAAGCCACCCCCTCCCCATCCCTCTGGGAAACAATGCAGCCTATGAGAACAAGTACGGCAAGGGTTTACTTGTTTTGGCACCAGAAATCGCTTTCATTTGCTTTCGTTTTATCGAGACGAGCCTCAGATGCCTCATCAAACGCGAAAATTGACCGTCGTCGGCGGCAGCGGACAACTACGCCCCCAAAACCGCCTGTTGCTGTGATCTCACAACAGCTTTCGCTGCGAAATTGATAAAACCGCTCAATTCTTGCCCAGTCCTCCACAGTGGGTGTGAGCCGTAGTTAATAGTAGGTGAACATGAAGAAGAACGCGAGACCAGACAGATCACAGACAAGACGAGTCCCCAAAATCGATGACGAAGAACGGCACATGATGATGAGCATGTATGGAGAACGAAGGTGCGCCTAATAAACGTCCACACTAAATGCATATATTTCCCTTCGAATTCGGCTACACCGTGGTAGTTTAGCGGATAAAGTATTGCGCTGCCGGCTCGAGGACGCGCGTTCGAGTCCCTGCCGTGGCTGTCGCATTTATATCAGGACAAAATTTAGGAACACCTGTGTGCTTATCTTTAGTAGCATGTTCAGTAATCCCAGTAGGGTGGTCAAAAATTTAATCCAGCGTCCCCGAGTATACGGTGGAAAACCGCGGAATTAATTTTTTTTTGTGCTTCGGATTCGGCAGCATCTGAGTGCGGGATCCAAGACTCAATGCAGTGAAACTACATGGTTCGGTTGAGGAAAAGAAAGGAGAGAGTACAGAGGGTCGACTCTGGGAACAACGAGATTCAGTTAAACGAATGCGAGCGGTGGGGTCGATAGGCGAATGCGAAAGTTCCCTACTTCTTGCTCAATAGCAAGGCCAGTTTGTTCTCTCCTTCTTTCTTCGGCTTTACGGCTTCGAGAGGGCGTGTGTGGAATATCGAAAGGACCCCGTAGAAGGGGCGTAGCAGTAACGATCAATTCGCCAAAAGGGCAGCGATCAGGGCTGAAGAAAGTCACGCGGTCCCTTATGCATTCACCTAAGACGACACCTAAGAAGCCATGTTCTTCCTTTTCTTCGCATTCGATCGAATTGAGCCACCCACATTCCCCTTGAAAGCTTTCTGCACCTAACGTGGTTTTGCACTGCCTCCCGCATCGGAGGCACTGGAAGTTTTACACACCTCACGTGGTTTTACAGTGCCTTCGGGATCGGCCCACCTTTGACCAAGCAACAAGCTCATGTGATGACGTCACGTTATGCGATCTCATAGTGACGTCATGATGATGCCACAAATTTTGGCGATCTGTGGCGTCGTTATGGTGCCACTTGATGAGATTTTTTTTGCATCACTTCGTGTTGACGCCGACGCCACCGACGACGGTCGCTTTTCGCGTTTGATGAGGCATTTAAGGCTTTTCGCCTTGAAAACGGAAAGCGCGCAGTTCGGGAAAACAGTAATGTCAATAAGCCTATTAAAGAAAAGAAGCGCGTTGAGAAAGCAAGACCATGTTCCACAGATCCTTGCAAGACTTTATGCACGCAACAAACTTGTTCGTTTAAATGTGTCGCGCCTTTTTTTTTTTTTTTTGCTGTGTTGCTAGCTATGTTATGTCTTCGGGCAACTTTCCGAATAAAAAAGAAGAAGAAAATAACAACAGGGTTGAGGACAAGAGTGTACTGAGTTAACTTACCTACATGAAAAGGGACAAGGAGACGAATGGAACAAGAAAGAAGGAAATTGACATTTACGTAATTTTGGGTGCATCAAAATGGAGTCAGAAAGCGAAACATACTCGAGCCATGGCTTCAAAGAATGCTGACCGAAACTGAGTTGATACAACTAAAGCGGGAGATCTACGCAAAAAATATAAAGACAGTGATGATGATGGGAATGAGCGGACAAAATTCGCATGCGCCACCATATTCACGGCCGATTCTGCATCTCCGATAATTTTTTAACATTTCAAGCAAACGCACGCATCGGGTTCAAAATGGCGTCATGATCAACAATGCCAAACGCGGCAGCGCTACGAGCCGCGGGCGCGTCACAAATTCCAAGAAAAAAATTCTTGTCCTCTCCGGGTCTTTCGGTATCCCCAGCATTGGCCGTGACGTCACAATTCGCGTCTGGTCATGTCATCTGCAAAGTTTGCTCGCAGGTACGCGCACTCGCCGCTCTTCCTCCTCGCACGGCGAGGTGGAGCATTCGGCCAGGAGGAGAAATGAGCCGATGAACGGAGCAAAGAAAAAAGCGAAGCAAGCGAGGGCCGCTTTTGAATCGTCAAACGCGTTTAACTCCGCTGTTACGGCACGGTTTCGAAAACTTCTCGCGGCTATGTGTTTCTTGAAGACTCGTGCACAACTGCAACACCACAACTAAATTTCGACCTCTGGGTGGTTTAGGGGCCCTTTAATGGACATATAAGACAACATTTGAGATCAGCACTGTCATCGCAATCATAACGGCCATTCAACACCTCAGATTTAGAATCGTTGGAGCGGTTCTGCTGGCTTGTATTTCGAAGCACATGACAAGACGCAGCGAATGAGTGTAATAGCTACAGGAGCTGACGAGAGAGCCTAACTAAACCACAAGACTTTAAGCGATAATACAGGAACGTGACCTCATTCCTTTTGTTAGCGGTTCTATTACGTTTACTGGAAGAGGGAGTAGTAGGAGGGCCGAGAAGACTTGTGAAGTTGAAAACGCAGCTTCGTAAGCAAAGGTTTAGAGCGCGAAATATTCTTCTTGGAACTGGAACCACCGCGCATGCAAATCTACGCTTTTGCATTCAAATACTTCCACAACTTAAGCAACAACTTAAATTATTCATCGTCAGATCTATTACGTTGGGCTAAGGGACTAACCTAATGACTTTATGCTAAGGTGAAGCCTCTATGTATGAGTTTCAGGATTCACGTAAAGAACGCACGTCCAAGTGAACTCTGTGAGCGTCCACGCTGTCCTTTTCGTTCATGCCAAGTCTGTATTTTACGCCTACCTCTTCAAGCCGCCATTCTTCCATGTGTGGACGTCAGCATCACCCTAAATCTTACAAAAAGTTACACCATCTCCCGCTAAAGGGGACCATGAGGCGATGCGAAGCCGGAGCACTTGCACGATCGCGTTCCGTTGGCGTTCGTTGGGCATGCTACCGACCTCGCGTCGTGGAACGCGAAGAGGGACGCTACGCGCGTCGTATCTTCCATCTAGCCTGGCCGTTAATTCTCACAGGGCGAGCGGGGAACGCGGTCGACAGGCGGGCGAGAGGGGGGCAGCGTAGGAGAGGAGAGAGAAGGGGAGGGGACGTGCATGCGCTCGAGCTCATCGCGGCGTTGCGCAGGAGAGAATTTCGGCATGTCTAGCCCGCGTTTCAGAGGAAGAGTGGAAAGGGGGAGGGGAGAGGGGTATGGGAGAGGGGGAGGGGATAGGGAAAGCGGAAAGAGGGAAAGTGGAGAGGGAAAGTGGAGAAGGGAAGGGGAGAGGGAAGGGGAGAGGGAAGGGGAGAGGGTGAGTGGAGAGGAGGTGTGTGGAGAGGGTATGCGCATGCGCAGTAAGGGTGGTCACGCCGCACACCACCACCACCGGATTGAGCTCGGCCTTAAGATACTTCGCATCTAAAAAACTTTTGAAGCAACGAAGCCTGGCAAATGTTTCAGCTCCACTAACGTGAAACATGGGGAGGGGCGAAGCATGCAGTGTGCGCCGGTGTTTCAGCTTCATCGGCCCTGCGTCGGCGTTGTCTTTCGCAGGCGAGCGCGCGTTCTCGCTCCTTGCTAGCTGACAGTTCAGCGTCCACCGAAGAAAGACCGTTTCCTGAGCCAAAGCGCGCCGTTCGCTCTCTCTAGCCATACGGCGCGCGATGAGTTGGCGCCGGAAAAGCGCCGGTAGGAGGAGCAATCGCGCCCTTGCTGAGGCGGTAGCAACCTCCCTTGCGTTGAACCGGTTTTAATAATTTAAATGAGAGGCCGACTTGCCGTAAGTTGTCTTCGTGTTACACACCGCAACATGCTACGAAGTATGCTTTACAGCAGGAAACTTGCCAATTGAAACCAATTTTGAGACGAAATGTAACAAATTTCTGGTAATTAATGCAATTAAATCCTGATTATTCCTCTATCTTAAATTAGTTTATATCATGTTAGTTTATTCTGAACCGGTTTTGACTAATTATACACTTGTTTTTGACCATAGTTGAGCAACCTGATTTACCGTGACGCCGACATGACACGCCGACAAGCCGAGACTCTAAGGTGCTTCGCCCTAATAATTGAGCTATTCATATAGTTACAATCGATGCAATAATAAGTACGAGACAAGTGGAAGCTTCTGCTGAAGACTAGACTTTTTTGTGGTGCAAGTGTGATGCAATAACACACACACACACACACACACACACACACACACACACACACACACACACACACACACACACACACACACACACACGCACACACACACACACACACACACACACACACACACACACAGAGAGAGAGAGAGAGAGACGCGCGCGCGCGCATGCTCGAACACACGGATGCACATACACGCACGCAGATAAATGAGACTGAGAGACCCAGAATGGCATTTTCTTTCTTTGTAGCAGACAGCGTCGAACCCACCGTAATTTCTGAAAACGTTAAAAAGCGTAATTGACTCAAGATTACAAAATCCGCTGACGCTCCTATGTCAAGTGCTTTAAGAACGTAAATCCGGTCAGGTCGACACCACTGATCTGTCGTACGCCCGTCTGAGACACTATTAACACCGCCTGTCAGAGACGTACTAATGGCCACGGCCCGGGACTTCTCAACGCGCTGTCACTGGTACGCTGCCTAACAGCGCCCATCGGCGCGACGCACGAAGACGCGGCAAAATGTGACACCTAACGTACATTGCCGTCACGGACGCACGTCAATGCCACTGTCATTTCTGAGCTCTCTTTCTCTCTAAGTACGTCTCGGCCTTCTCTTCCGTACGTAGCCTCCTCGGCGAGAAACGATCGAAGTTTGCCGCTTTGAACTTCATCCGCACGCTGCTCCGTCTTGTGCTATTTTCTCGGAGCAGCTAGACGTGTGTCGGTCGTGCGAAGGAGATGACTAATTCGTATTTGCATAATGAACTAGCTATCTTGTGCGCGCCGTAATGCGCGCAAATTCGACCCGTACCGCACGCAAGCCAGCTTCACGACGACGACGACACCTCCCTCCCCCATTTCCTACCATCTCTCGCCCTACTTTCGGCTCGCACAATACCGGGTGCACAGAGCTGTAATAAATGAAGTAAAATACATGCTTGGAAAAAACAGGCACGGCGCAAGCAATGGAGCTATAGCAACACCGGATGAACTATGCGCGAACCAGAAAGCTGAAGCAATGAAATGAGGCTGGGGCCTAAAAAGAAAGAAAGAAGTAGAGGATGGAAGATTGGGGAGGAGGAAGGGACGAGAGAGAGAGAGAACTCGCCCGTAATTACGGTATGGAAACAAGAACGCGCGCGCGCGTTGCTAACAGCGAGCGCTGAAAGTCGTGGAGAGATGTGAGGGGAAGTAGGAGGGCTTATATGACTCGGCCACCAGCGCAACCACCACCACCACCTCCCAAAAAGGGGCGCGCACACTGCTATACGCCAGGAGAGCGCTGCCACTGCGAGTCTGATGACGGCTAACGAGGTTTCTCATTGAGCCAGCTCACTCTCCCTCTCGTTCTCCACCTCCGCGACAGCCCGAAGCGCAGCAGCAGCGCCGGACGGCAATAAGGCCATAATCATCGTTTACGCAACGCCGGGGGAGATTGCTCACGCTTCGACTGAGCGCGCGCGCGCATGCGCGCACGCAGCGGGAGGACGCGCCAGAGCGTAATGGGAAGAACGAAAAAGCGTGAGAGAAGCAAACACAATAAGGTGAGTGTAAAACGGAAGATGAGCGACTCGCGCCGCCATGGGAGGAGATCTAGTCTGTAGCTGTGGGATGGTACAGATATGAAATAATAGAAAAAAATAGAAAAAACAGAAAAAACAGAAAAAAAGGACAAGAAGCAAATGGGAAAGATCGAAAGAAAGAAGACTGGACTGGGAACAGAGAAAGAGAAAGACAAAGCAAAATACACAGCGCGCAGTAGAGGCCGGCCAAATTATTTGCGTGGTCCGAGAAAATCCAATCACTCGCGAGTAATTAATTCCGTTTAGGCATTAGCTAGCAGCGTCATCGGGCCTGGTCAGCGCTTTAAAGTGATCCGAGGTGCCCCCCCCCCTCATCCCCCCCCCCCCCCCCCGCCCGGAGCGTGCGCAGACTATACAGCAACGCCGGGAAATGGAAAGGAGGAGGGATGGACGGCGGACTGGGGGATCCTGGCAAGAGGGGTACATCAGCCGAACGCCAGTTCATTACGTTGCCTTTTGGGTACGGGAGATGTGATGAGGTGCGCTAGACCGCCACCATCGCCATTGGGAAAAAGCAAGCGCACAAAAGGGGGGCAAAGGCACGTACGGATAAAAAAAGAAGAAGAAGGACAAGAAAAACAAGGCTCATGGCAAGCTCCACTTTAGTTCCCAGAGGAAAGTTTAGCTGAGCGCTAAATGATGACCCTCGGAGTGCGAGAGTTTATTCCTTTTCCGTTGCTTCGCTAGAAAGCGAAAGGATATGCAAAGCGCGAGTCCCTATTGTCCGGCTATACAAAGACACCACCGTAGCGTTAAATATCGGTATTAGCATTCGCGCGCGCACCATCAGCGGGCTCAGCAGTACAACGAAAGCGTACGTGAATGCTCTGGGAACGGGACGCAACACATGAGCGCATGTTTATTTTTTTTCTATTATTAGACAGGAGTAAAATGAGATTCGGTAATCACATTATCAGTGTTGCAACTGCAGGTCCGCCAATAAAAAAAGTAAGAGAGAAGAAAAAAAGGGAAAAAAAATCTGATAGCGGTCGTACACAGTACTTTGCTTGCTTCAAACGCTAATGCGATCGAAGCCATTTATAAAAACAAAACAAAACAATGATTACGAAGAAAAAGTCAACATTTCAGACGGTTGTTTTGAATGCCAAGGGAAGTTTTCTAAACAGTGTACACAAGTGAAAGGAGCAAACTATGCAAAATGTGGCACGAGAGAGAGAGAGAGGACACTATGACGTACGCAGTGACCTACATAACGCGCGCGAAAACAAACGAACAAAAGAAGTTCGAATCATATGCTGTTAATTAGTTAAAACAGATGATTCGATTGATGGCGAAGAGAAAAAACGAAAAAAAAAAGTTTCAAATTAGTGCATTTGAACGAAAATAACAACACACGTGAGCGGAAGGAGGAGATGCTGGGACCAGCGGCCGACTATCGACTAGGTTTTAAAATATGCACTCCCTTAAATGGGTAACGTGCCAATTAACCCGGTCCAGCACCCTTTCGTAAACAAAGCACGACCTCCTGCATGTTTTAATATAGTCACGTTGACTTGTACCCGTGCCTCTTAGTTAAATTAGCTTTGACATATGGTGCGCCTAACGAGGTAGCACTGTTCTGCCACTGAAAGAATAGCAACTGACTATCGAAACCTTGACTCTGCCGCCTTCTAGGGGGTGTTGGAAGCTGTACTTCTCGCCGCATTCAAATGAACACGAACGGAAGCGTACTCGCGACAAGCCAAAGAAAAAGCTTGGCAAAATGTATAGAAGCAAGTGCCTAGAGCAAATCAAATATGCAAGGCGGCGGGCACATGTTAAGAACTTTGGCTGTGAGCTCGCTTCGGAGATGCTTTAAACATGGGTGCAAACACAGAGATCAGAATAACTTGATCAATGAATGCAGACAGCTTAGAGAAGGCGCAAAAATGGGACAGGTGGACGCTAGCGCTGATACAACTGGGCATACGGCGATAAAAATGGAGATTACAAAGTGCTAACAGTAATACAATTACTAAAAATGTTTACTAAGCGTCAACGTAGTCTGTTGTTCACATGTTAAAGCAGATGATTCGTGCTGCCATCTGCGATGGTCCTTTGCATGAAACCGTAGAACAGACCGGTCAATCGAAAAGAGGAAACTGTTCGCCAACACAAAAAAAAAAACAAAGAAAAAAAAAACGAAATAAATTGAAGGCAACTATGCAAGAAGGTGTTTTTGGCTAGTATTGGTCTCAAGAGGAAACGTTAGCCAGTCATAATGCTGAGTTCATTATCACTAAGTGCGTTCGACCAACGGCAAACATCAATCACACACAAAAAATCTGTAAATTCTGGCTCAGGATTCAAGCACTACGCATCTTATTTCCAAACTGTACAAGTTCTACGTACACAGATTTCATTGCCGTTGTCTCGCTTGTTTGCCCCGTAAATGGCTTAGTCTTGCTCTGTACTCATAAAAAAATCGCTGTTCACGCACCTGCCTTGTCCTCAGGTCTGTTGTTTCTTGTGTTCGTCCTCGTTCCTTTGCGCGTTTTATTCATTGCAATCACACCAACTTGCCCAGTTAAACGTTCTAATGTAACAAAAGAACTATTTATTTCATTATTATTGCGATAGCTATTATATGGACAGTCTCGACGGGTTTTTGCCGTCGCCGTCATGTCCTTCTCGTATGAAGTCCAAATTGATAAGATCCTCCCGCGCATTGTATGTTCTACCGCGGGTAAAAGTGCGCGAAAGGGGGCGACGAACGCGGCCGAAGCAGAGATCAAACGAGCCGGCCCATTTACGTCGCTCGGAGGGTGCATGCGATAACACCACCCTGCTCGGGAGGCCTGCCGTCGAAGCAGATAGGAAGCGCCTCGCCCGTCTTTAACGACCATGAAAAGACGCGAGGGGGGTGGGGTGTCGCGCAAGCAGCTACTTTGAACTTTGAATCTCAGGGCGCGGTCGCGATCGCGATCGCTGGCGCGCGCGCTATCTCGACAGCCATCACAGCGGGCGGCTCGTATACCCTTCTACGTACTGCGCTCTCAACGCGAAGTGACTATGCGGAGAGCATCTCTCTGTGATGAGTGGAGTGCGCGTTTGAATTCTGCGCCTTTGAAAAGTGTGCATCATAAAGAAAAAGACAAGGCGTGCGCGCGCGTAGATGAGCACAGTGCCGAAAGGAAGACGACGAGGATGAAAACCTTCACGAGGGCGCGAGGTGTAAGGATTCGATGGACACGTGGCCCAATAAGGAAACAACACCGGTAATCTCAAGAGCCAATCACCTGTCAACGCGCCGGTCGAGCAGTGTCCAATGAAGAGTAGACAAGTGGACCGGAGAGCGAGAAAAGCCTTGTGCACGGTGTTCCAAGCGGGAGTTCGAAGGGGACGAGGCAAGGAGAAGGTTGTCGCCGGACCGGGCGCTGAAGATGGCCGTCGGGTTTCGGACCCGAGCCTCCAGGACTTCAACCGGCCGGGGCTTCCTGCCGTCGGGTTCCCGTGAGGGGCCATAGACATGTTGCGTGAACTCCACCTCAAGGCCTGCGGACTCTGGTTCCGGCAGGCAAGCAGCAGCAGTTGGGCTGCGGGCCCGAGCTGTGCGTTCAGCTGCCTGGCCAGGTCGCCCTGGCATCTCAGTGCGTCGGCCAGCAGCCACCGTTAGCTCTTCAACAGCCAGCCCGCGTCAACTGAACGAGCCTGAGCCACCACGTTCCGGTTGCGTTTTGCATCAGACAGCCCTAAGCGTTTTGGTGAGACTGAACTCCTATTATTTCCCGCTCCGCTGCTCAGCTCCGTCAGAACTAGACTGTCTATTTTAGGTCTTTGAAATTGACGTTTCTTTGTTGTTAAGAGTGTGTTACCGTATGCAGTGAACCTTTTGTTCAGTGTTTAGTGTTATGTTTTCTTGATCTAGTGGTTTATTAAAAGTTTTGTGTGTTGTTTGTTAAACCAACGGCTTTGTCCTTATTAAAACTCTTGGAGGCTCAGCCACAGAGAGCTATTAGCAACAATAAGAAGAACCTGCATAACACTCTCCCTGGAGCGGCCGTATTCTCTTACACCAGCGTTTTGTAGTTACGCAGTGATGCTATCGAGGACTTCCGATTTGGAGCAATTTTTGGAGCAGCAAAATTTCCGTTTTGGAGCACTTTGGAGGAGCACAATTTTTATCTTGGAGCACTTTCGAGCAGATAATTTTGCATCTGGGAGCACTTTGGAGCAGCGAATTTTATATCCTGGAGTGCAATACAGAAGCATATTGTATTAACATTCAAGCACCTGATTATTATTATGGGGCTCTTATGAAGGCTAGAAATATTTCGATTCATTGCAAATCTCACGGAAAAAATCATCTCAGGAGCATAGGCGTGCGCACAGGGGGGGGGGGGCGCCCCCCCCTAATCACCTAAGGGGGGGGGGCGAAATCTGCCCCGTACATTGACCCTTGCGGATTTTTGCCGTCGCCGTTGCCGTAATTTTCCGTATAAAGTCGAAATTAATAACATCACCACGCGCATTCTAGCCGCGGGTAAAAGCTCGCGAGCGCTGGCGACGAACGCGGCTGAAGCGGAGATTAAACTAGCCGGCCGTCTGTCTCCGCCGCACGAACAGCGCATGAGATAACATCTTCCCGCGTGCGGGTCTGCCGTCGATTGCTCATCAAACAGAGAGGAAACGCCCCGCCCGTCTTTCGTAAGGAGCATGACGGGACGCCAGGGGAGCGGAAGGGGGGGGGGGGGACCGCATCGTTCGAAGGGCGCAGTCGCTTGCGCGCGCGCTATCTCGAGGCATCAGGAGACGGCTCGTAAACTTGCTGTGCTCTCAACGCTTACTTCGCGTTTAGAAAACTCGGAGCAAGAAAACGCTTTGGTTCCTGGAGGGGCCATATTCCCTTAAACCAGCGTTTTGTTGAGTTACGCGAGATCGGATCCAAAAGAGTTAGCTGCTAGTCTTACTTCGTTTCACAATACAATTTTTTGGTATCGCATTCATTTCTTCGCTCTTAAGCGAAACTTAGTTTTTTTAACCGTTAGCTATTGACCCCCGAAAGCGAGGGGCGGACGTGTAACATGGCGTAGCCGCTTCACTGTGGGCCGTCAGCGACGGGCCCGCTAATGACAGCTGCGCATTTGCCGCTGCTCCGACCAGGAGATATGATTTTACTAATTAGATGACATTTTTAAAAAAGCAAGCAAAAAATTCGAATTGGAACCCTAGCACGTGAGCTCGAAAGGGCAGGGCCTTTTAGGGGGTATTTATCGCAGAGTGATTACAAACTCAGACGTGCTGGCGGAAGGAATTACGAAAAAGCTGTTCTGGATGAAGATCCATGGATAAAGTATATCTGAGGAAAAGTGTCAGCGCGTTTCCACCGTTCGCGTGCTCTTCCATAAACGCGAAGCAAGGAAAATTCGATATTGTCCCATATATCTACTGCGAGCGATCCCAGATTTCATTCCGCGATGTCCGAAAACAGAAGTGACAGACATTTTAGCGGCACTCATGTAGTTATTACTGAACATTGCTTTCCTTACGTGCCGTGCGACGCTTGAAACGAGCTATCAGCAGCGTTTCTGGAACAGACGACGTCCGCCGATGAATCGCCGTCGCACTTTCCCGCTACCGATAGGCCTAGACGTCACGAGCCTCTGCGGAGAGCGCGTTTTGCTGCCGAGCCGACTTGCAGAACAGAAGCTGCGTCGGCACCGTGCATGGCATCGTGGCTTACTCGGAACGCACGCGCGAGCGCTATTTATTCAGCGGAATAATTCTTGGTCCATGATTGCGAGTTTATTAGCAGCCCCAAGATCGAGCTGCACATGTTCTGACGCGCCGGCGGTGCGATTGCCGGTGATATACGCCCCCAATCCCGAGACTTTGGCGCAGTTTGGCGCAAATTTCGTCGATATTATCAGGATGGCGCAGTAAATACAATTTGGCGCACTTTGGCGCAGTTGGCGCAGGAGTGGAATCACTGAGTTACGTGAGATCGGATACAAAACAGTTAGCTGCCAGCTTCACTTCGTATAACACTACAATTTGTTGCTATCGCATTCATTGCTTCGCCCTTGCGGTGAAACTGTGACTTTTTTATTTTATTTTTACCTTGAGGGTACGCAGTACATTCTCGCGGGGAGAAAGAGATAGAGAGAGAGGGAGAGAAAAGGAAAACCGGACGTCTGGTTTGCTACCCTACACAGAGAAAAGGGGCAGGGGATACAAAGAAAAAAGGAAAAAGCACGAAGAGTGCCGCTTCATCCAAGAGTGCACGCTGAAACCACAGTTAGTCACTGATGCCTGAAGCGATCGGTCTCCGAGTTTGATGTCGGAGCGCACAAATGAATGCTATGGTGGGATACGCGAACTGAAGGAGGAGTGCATTATAATTAGTAAGTTATTTATTCGACCACGGTGCAATAGGGGCAACCTGTTCTGTAAACGACACGAGCTTTCTAAGTTCGCCTTATTGTCAGATATAAAACATCCGTGAAGCTGCGCAGCTTGCGTAATGCGAGAGTGAACATCGAGGCGTAGATTTTTTGTCTCATCCCTCGTGCTTCAAAGATAGGCACGACGAATTAGTACTATTATTTATTTTTTTATGCTAGTAATACCTCCCTGGCCAAATGCAATATGGAGGGGAGCGGAAACATGGTATCGATTGCTAATAGAATGTCAGCCAAAAATACAAAAGTTGTCTACATTATAGAAGAACACGCAAGTTGGATTGCTTCGTTATACATTGTTAGCTAGTGCATAACGAAACTGCTAATGATCGATGGTGTACGCTGATTGGGTACCAATTTTCAGACCGACGAGTCGTAGCCGTATTGCGGTCATTACCGGACCTCATCTGCGTATACTCCTGCACAGCCATCACACCACGTGTGCTCAAACGGTGATCTACAAAGTACTGGACAACCAGTCGTAATGGTCTTATTCAGTGCAGGCTGTGTGCGGTGCTGAAATAGCATGAGCGAAGGACTACTTCACTATGAGCTACCATCATTCCATGCCCAGAAAGCTCAGTGGCCACACCAATTGCCAGAACAGAGAAGACTAACTTTGGCCAAGTGCACTAACTTCGGCTAAGCGACTACACATATCAGTGGATTCTGTGTTTCGCGCATTCGCTGCGGATTCCTCGATAGTTTTGTACTCTTGTGGCCTAAGCCAATAGATTTAATAAAGTTCGTTGCAGACGCCGATGGCAGTGCCACGAATATTAAGCGATCAGGTATATAATCCGGAAAAATATCCCGTTCCAGTGACCAACTGAATAATTTCGACATAATTAGCTACCTTCCTTGCTCTAGTGATCACGGCGTCATCCTCTCCTCGCTTTCTAGATGTATTATTTATCGTGAATCGCAAATCATGGTTTTAAATAGACTTGCTGACTATTCTTGGCCACTGGAACGGCACACAGCGGAAAAGACGGAGAAGAGTGTGTCCACTCCTGTCCGTTTCACACTATGCTAATTGTCACCGATAATTGATCACGTCGTTCTCCATGAATATAATTGTCGCTAAAAAGGGCCCTGAAGCCAAGTTGTAACAGTGGACTAAAGTTTACTCTTCCTGCTATAACTAGGTCCTCTTGCGACTATCCATCACCTCACGCATCAAAGAAATATTAACGCTGGCTCTCACTGCCTTGGAGCAGCATCGTTGAAGCGGCTGGCATCTCTTTTCTATTTCTTTCTCAATTACTCATTTGTCTTTTTGATGGTAACACTTAGTGAAGGCGGCGTCACGTTTTACCCCCTTTCTTTTATAACTTAGACCAGCGCCGGGGCATTCACGAGGGGGCCTGCCTTTATGTTTACAAAAGAAAAAAAGAAAAGAAAAGAAAACGTACATATCGCGGAAAGTTGCGGCCTGCGAGTCATCTGCCTAGTCCCCAGTGACGGTGTCAGCGGGCGCTCCTGCAGTCAAAGCCGGAGCCAAACGTACCATAGAAAGGCCAGACACGTAAGAACGACCACTTTTCGCCCGCTTGCCTCCTCTTGTTCTTCGTCCTCTTCTCCTTTCTCTCACCGCTGCCAACATTTCCGAAGGACGGGCAATAGCATCGGGGCGTTCTGGCATCCGGCGATCTTTCTTCCTCAGCCACAAGTCGCGTCCACTTCCTCTCCTCCCCCACTCTGGATGTACACGTCGGACGGTATCCTGCCGATACTCCGCCACGTTAATCATGTGCAGTGCAGAGAAAACTGCGATCCGCTTCAGCGAGGCGCTCCACGCCACGTCGGCTCAATTGAAGCTTCGCTCTTGCATCAGTGGCGCGCGACAGGCGAGCCCCCATTCTTAGCAATGATTTGGGGGTTTTTACGTGCCAAAACCACGATATGATTATGAGGCACGCCGTAGTGGAGGGCTCCGGAAATTTCAACCATTCGGTGTTCTTTAACGTGCACAGTACAAGGGCCTCTACCATCTCGCCTCAATCGCAATGCGACCAGCGCTGCCGGGATCGAACCCGCGACTTTCAGGTCAGCGATCGAGCACCGTAACCACTGTACCACCGTGGCGGACCAGCACCCCATTCTTCTTTCAGAAAACGCACGATTCGCCTCTCTGGCGACACTGGCATTTTTTTTTTCTATCGATATGAATACGAAGGGAAGTCTGGCACCTGCAGTGTCGCTCGATACTAGTTTTCGCAGGGAAAACAAAAACTGACAACGCCAAAAGCGCCCAAAAACAATTACTGATAGCAGTGAAACGTGCGCAAACATCTCGGAATTTCGACCCGCGATTCGGAAGGACGCTCAGAAATGCACGCATCGCGGTTACAGGAATGTCTACACATCAGTTCACGAACAAGCGCAGAGAGCTGCCACTTTTCAAGACGAGACGGCTCACGTATTTACAGATAGCAACACAAAAGTACGCCTAGCATAACCTACATAACAACATAAGTTGAATATTAACACGTAACGCGAGCCGCATGGAGGCGGCGAGCGATAGCGTATAAATAACTGTCTATCAAGACGCACGGAAAGCTGTATGTTATGGATGTGGCCCGGTTGACATTTGTACACGTAGCTGCGCAATACTACAGTTAAGAATAACTCATATAAAGTAACGTAGCTGAATATCACGACATAACACGGGCCGTCATAGCCTTCGGCGCTGTGCACGGATATGTGGCGATACGGAATGGTATTCCCTGTCTGTACTCTCGCCCGTTTGCTTTTCTTGCCCTGCCTTTCTCACCGAACACATCAGGCATACGACTCGGTGGTGGCAGATGCCGGCGGCGGAAGTAGGATGGAACGTGGACCGCCTCCATCGATCAGTATACGGCCCGGCACGCACCACGTACAGTACTGGCGTGCTAGCGACTCGAGGAGACGGACCACCGCGATCCTTTCACCTACCCAACTCCCTCGCACCTCCAGCCACAAACACACAAGCACGTAGGGCGCACGGCTCCGGCTACAGCCGGAGTAAGGCGAGATAAATAAAAATGGACAGAAACGCAGCGACCACGTGAAGGGGAGAGATATCGCGGCATTCCGGAACTACAGCTCGGGATGGACGGCAGAGTCACGTTTCCTTCCGAATGCAAGTGCTTCCGCTATCTGACTTCTGCGAGCCCACCGTGGTGTGGTCTTCCCTCGGGCTAACCTTTTTCGCCTGTCGCTTGCCCGACGCTGACTGGTCGCCGAAATAAATCAGCGTTCGGAACGTTCTAAGTATTCCTAGGCTGAGTAATAAATGTGCATTCGGTAGTTGGGTAAAAACAGAATAAATACGGTTACAAAGATAGTTGCGCCTGTGAACGTGCTGCTAGAGTGTAAAGGGCGTCCTCGGAAAGTCGCCATGAGTTTTCGCAGTAAGCTTAAAGTATATGCACTATAGCACTAGACTATACCATCCTGGTTACATAAGAAAAGCACCTCTCTGCTTGTTCTGTGCTGTGCTGACTGGTGGACACCTTTTTAGGCCTTCATATATCACATGTGTTTACTATTTTGCAGTTTATTCGAGTCGTTTTATCAAATAAACGTGCAGGGTTACATTCGCGTTACTTTGACAAATGCGGCACTCGTGGCTGAGTGTGACGGTGTACACACGATCACGCCGATAAATGTGATCGATCATAGCGCAGAGCAGAACTTGCGTCTGGCTTTCGAGCAAATCAAACGTGCACCATAGCACCAACGACAAAAAGAAAACGAACAAATAAATAAAGATGACGAAAAAGCGCTGCTAACGTATGTCTTCGAATACCGTAAAAACCGTGAAAGAAAACGAAGACGAGTAGTGGTAAATGGAACGCGACGCTGATGACTGTGTAATATTCCAAAGGAAGACCCGTATTTGAAGTACGCATACTATAGTCTACACACACTATCTCAACGTGGTACACATACACAAGTCTTGTTAACACAGTGCACGTGAAATACGCGATTCTTTTCCGCGGCTTCTTATTAACGACATCAAGACTGTGAGTATGCGTGGTAGAGACAGACGAACGACCAGAAAGAGAACCATGCAAATGTAACATTGAGTTACTAGCTGTAGCACAGACGATGCAACTGCATAACTGAACAAACAACTTTTTTAGAACGTACCCAAGATTTCCATAGGAATCCCTACACGCGCAACAGTTTTAAAACTAAGTCCTTCAAACGTACTAGAAAAATACCGGCCCACCTCCGCGCAGTACCATGCGAGGCGCCTGTAAAAGCCTTACAGCACTAAAACACCATCGTATGTGTCAGGTAAAATAATTATATTGTAGTACTGGGGTTAAGTTTGCGAATGCCCATTAATGCGTCAATTTTGTACTGTTTTGTGGTTGTCGGAAACGTCACACGACACAAACTATTGCGTAAGAGAATAGGAAAAGCCGGAGCCACACCCCAGGCACCAACCTCTCCTTAAACAAATTAAAAAAAAAATGAATATATCGAAACAAGTGATTGTGTTACGATACCGAGTAAGTTAGTACGTGAGCGTAGCGATAGGTGCCATGATTTAGACGAAAAGGCATTTACATGCCTTTTCGTAATTGCATAGCTAGCTTTCCTGCTAGGCGATTAGCCAAA
Source organism: Rhipicephalus sanguineus (assembly GCF_013339695.2). Lineage (NCBI taxonomy): Eukaryota > Metazoa > Arthropoda > Arachnida > Ixodida > Ixodidae > Rhipicephalus > Rhipicephalus sanguineus. Next base: position 31,758,940 of record NC_051179.1, on the reverse strand, counting down.
TCATCGGTGGCGATGTAATTTTTGCAATATATTCTGTGTGTCTTGACCTGTACCTTTGAAAATGTATGTGCATGATATTTTATACAATAGTAAATTGACTAACTGATTGATTGATTGATTGATCGATTGATTGATTTTTTATTGATTGATTGATTGATTGATTGATTGATTGATTGATTGATTGATTGATTGATTGATTGATTGATTGATTGAATAGACGCGTACGAAAGTAGCTTGCTCACCTGACGGCACGAAACGCGAAAGCGCGGCTCTTATGATGTTGTAACCGCGCACAGGATAGGAAAAAGACCCACGAACAAGCACGTACAAAAAGCACTCGCCGTCTTCATCCGAACCATGCCTGGTGCCATGATAAATTGAACTAACGTGCAATGCAAAGAATGAGACACACTATAAATTATTAACTTAACAATTAGCGATTATGCCTAACTGGTGTGATAACACGCGAGTATCACGTCATTATTGCCGACCTCAGTTCGTTGAAATCAATGCACTGACCAGACGAAAAACTTTATTCCCGGCGTCCTATTGTTGTGTACAAATTGTATGTCTTAGCCGAAACCAACGAGCTGCGCGTGGCGTATTATTATTATTATTATTATTATTATTATTATTATTATTATTATTATTATTATTATTATTATTATATTATTATTATTATTATTATTATTATTATTATTATTATTATTTAAAGAACAGAAGGCAGATATACGCAATAACGTAGACAACACTCACCTTATCTTCACCTCCCGGGATAACCACTCCTCGTGCCTGTCGAAGCTGATAAGGATAGCGGCGATTTCCTGCAAGAAAAAAGGACAAGAATATCAAATTACGATTCGATCGTCAGTTTTATCAGCACTTCCATAAAGTAGACAATCAGGGATGATAACCCACCGGTCCCCTGATCATCGTTTGTCAAAAACGCACCCAAGCACGCTTTGCCAAGGTTTGATGGCACGCACAATATGAACCAGTCTACGAGGATCTGCGAAGGGGCGCTCCAATCCAATAATGGAACCTTTTTTAACTGTAAGCCTAGAGCTACCGCAATGCTACATGTTTGTTAAGGCTATATTGGCACTGACACTAATTGAAGACGTGGAAAACTTCCTTTTGCCTTGCCGGCACTTCGATGCCGAAGAGAAGATTCTACTTGACATCCTGCAAGCAAGAGCCCGTCCAAACGCTTTTGTGCAACAGATAAAGTTCCTCGAAATACCAAGAATATATATTGCATACGCAAGTCTCACGCCGCCTAGTATATCTAAGCGGCATTAGAGACTCGTTAATATCTAATATAGCAGACTCCTGAACAGCTAAAGAGACATACCAGCAGAGTGACTGCCGGTGTAGGAAGTTAGGTTAAACCTGCCTGTAGTGAACGCCTTAACCAACCAACGAACGAACCAACCAGCTAAGTAATGCAGGAGAAGCGCCTCCCACAGAAGCGTTTTGCGCCTGATCTTTATCCCTAATTGCCTTGAGAAGATAGCGACATGCAGCCGAATGGGAGGATACCCCGTGATTCAGTAGAAATAAGCACACCACGATTTATATGTCTTCTTATAGGCTTCACGCAAACTTATTCGAATGCACGAAACAAAGAAAATCGGGTCAGGTCGGCTTACCGCACCGAAAACCGACTGTATACGGTTCAACCTTTCTCTAACTTGCATCATGATACATTTGCAGAGGATTTACAATGCCAGTTCATTTGACATTGATGCTTTGAATTGAGTACCTGCGTAAAGTAAGCGCGCAGGATGCTTAGTCAGAATTGGCTTACCAAGTACTTCCTTTCGTCAATTTCATTGCACGAAACGAAATTATAGGTATCGTATATTTACTTTCACGTGCAATACTCAAAGAAATTCTTTTTTGGGGGGCTACTTTATTGTATTTAATATATTCACACTCTTGTATACGTATCGCTACGTTATTAGATATGTTGGCAGGCAGTGAGATAAATAATAAAACAACGTAAGCATTGCTACAGAGGCGCATATAGGAGGCGCCACTGCGGTTCAGCACTGACCGTCTCGCAGCAGTTATGCATTACCCGAACGAACACTTTACATTGGCAAATTTGTGGAGCAAGAAAGAAAACCAGCCCGAATCAGAGGCACGCACCCACAGTTGAGGGTGACGAGGGCGGCAAACCTCTCTGATCTCGTCAAACTTCCCGGAAAGCTTCTCGCGCGGTTTTGGAATGCGTACCGCCAACTGGTGCAATTATAATGACTTTACAGATACATGTATTGTTTGAACATTATTATTTTTTTTTTTTGGAAAACGACAAGTCGTTACGTGCATAGGAAAAAAAAATAAGACGAGAGGGAGCTTGACGGGTCGCCGCAAATGTAGTGTAAAGTCTACGGCTATGTGGATGTTGAAAAACGCGTGTAAGTTCGGACAACCGATGTGTCGACGTCATACATAGGCCCTGTGCTTGAAGTCGACTATTATATCCCACAAAAAGAGCTAGCCACGCATTCATCGGGGATCGCCATAATAAAGCGTGCCGAACAATTCGCGAGCTCGCAACGAGCACGAAAGAGCTCTGCAGTGGAAGCCGCAGAAATAAACGAGAAACGGCAATGCAAGTTTGCGATGTCGAGGCATCTTCAAAGGCACGCATTTTTGTGGACAAACGTGGCGTTTAGAATAGCGCTGCCGGGACGGCTCCGCCCCGTGGGCGCGGCCCTTTCATAGAAGGCAACTGTAGCGAGAACCGCCTCTATATACGCGCTCCCTAAGGGCGGAATGCGCTAAGCGTCAGCGACAAGCAAGTTCCCGACGCCTTAGCAGCTTCTGCCTCGGCGAGTCAGCGCCTTCGCGCCACGCTTGGGTGGTCCCTTGAAACGCCAACTCAGATTTGGCCTCGAGAGGCTGCGGCAGACGCTTCGCGCGGGCTCACATCTGTCCTTGTAGTTCCTGCGGCCGCGTTGTTATCTTCTCTACCGGACGAACTCCTTCACTTTTCTGTTTCTTTTTCTGGGTATATGAAAAAAATATTTTAAAGACGACGCGCAGGACAGGCTGCCGGTCCGCCGTTTCGTTTCGAGAGAGCTGTGCGCGAGCGTAGAACAAAGTACACGCCGCAGTCAGTTGCATGCATAATTTATCCGCCATTCCCGCGTCATGCGCCTTTGAATTCGAGATGATGTCAGAATGAATGCTCAAGCAGGGAGGGCGGGCCCCGGTGGCGAAACCAGGTTCCTGCTCGAAAAAAGAACGAGCTTGGACGAGAAGCTGACAGAGCCTCGTCAGTTATGTATTACGATCGCTTCCTTTGCAAACGTTGAAAAGAGACGAGCTTCGGGAAGTTTTCGCGTTTTTAGACACAGGAAACAAGAAGAAAGACCTATTTGAGGTTATAAGCCCGGGTCAGCTTTGCGTCGGCCGCGTTTCAATTTTTGACGAGTAGTCGGAGCTGCTGTCGAAAAGACAAGTATCCCCGCCTGGGGGCGCCAAGTCGCAGTTCCATTCCACGATAGCTACGTAGTGGCGCGACGTATAGGAATGAAGCTCTGGAAGCCGCGCGAACGACATGGCGAATTGATTGCCTTCCGGCGGGGGCAGAAAGCATTTGCTCAACGGCAGCCGCTCTGAATACGTTGGGCACGTCCTCTCTCTGAGCCCACGAACGCGCAAGGCGCGACCCCGACGAGGGTTGCGTTCCTTATAGTATTTTCAAAAGATCCGCAGCGATGGCAAAATTTTGCGCAACCGTACGAACAAACGGGATGGAAGCGTCCCGACACACGCTGACGAAATGTCCTCTCCGCGGGAGAGCCGTTTTCTCCGCCAGCGCTATCAGTAACGCCCAGGAACGCACGTGCCGACCCATAAAAGCGGGCCACCCGGTCGTGTGCTTCGGTTTGGGCAAGTTGGTGCGACATCTGCAAAGTTGATCAGAACGAAAGACGAAGACTGGTCGCGTGTGTCCGTGTTTTCTTTTGTCTTAGTCTTTCACGCTGATTAACTTTGCACCTGGTCGACGTCTCTCGAACGTATACCGCAGCTTTGCTTTTCGACAAGAGAAGCACATCTCCGCTTAAAAATTCAGAGAGTCCGGAGCTGTTCATTTAGAACCGCAGTGATGGCTTATTTAGTGACGAAGAGTACACGGCTGTTGCAGTCTTGCAGCACGCAAAGCGTATACAGTTCGAAGCACTGAAGGAGCAATACCGTTGTCGAGAGAAAGCACACGTAGGTACTCCACGCTCAGGCGTAATTGTGGTGCAAAGCTGGAAAAACCAGTCGGTGTTTATTGCGCGGTCTCGTGTATACAATGAAGTTGCTCGTATAGTTTTGCTGTGATTGTTGACAACATCACGATGAAAGCTATCATGTAATAATAATACTATATACTACTACTACTACTACTACTACTACTACTTCTACTACTACTACTACTACTACTACTACTACTACTACTACTACTACTACTACTACTACTACTACTAATAATAATAATAATAATAAAAACAGCCGGAGCAGCAACAAAACTTTAGTTAGTAACAGCCAGATATGAACAACTCGTGGTCTTCGTACATACGCCCAGAACAACGCTGAACGACGGCTATCAATCAATCAATCAATCAATCAATCAATCAATCAATCAATCAATCAATCAATCAATCAATCAATCAATCAATCAATCAATCAATCAATCAATCAATCAATCAATTTATTTTCTTTTAATAGGAGGAGTACAGGACTAAAAGCTCGAGAGCTTGACGAGGTCCCGACCACGTTACAAGTTGGCAATGCAGCAGGATGGCGGACAATCATGAATGCAAAATACAGAATACACTATACAAGTTTAACATGGCGTCAAGTAATACAAAAATTATTATACAAATCACTGAAAATAGAGAGAATAGTTTATATGTATAGTCATGAAGTGGCATGAACATGAAAAGCAACAATAATAAGAATGGCCAAAATTCCGAGATATATATTATTCCGAAAAATGAATACGATGGGCGAAGCGTTTAATGTGACAGTTTTGATTAGACGAAGGAACAAAATCTTCGTGCTTTAAGAAGTTTAGTAGGGAAGGCAGCCTGTAGGACAATGATTGTTCGTCATAAACAGTTCTAGGGGTGGGTACAGTCCACATTTCTTTGTGCCTGGTCAGTCGAACACTCGGGTTTACGTTTAGCTTAGCAAGATTAATTATGGTATTGGTACCATGCTTAATAAACTCCTTATAACACAACATCAGCCTGTAATTATACAAAGAGAACACTGGAAGAATTTCATATTTTGGAAAAAGAAGTTTTGTAGATGACAGATAGTGTACAGCAGCAATATGTCGTATGGCTCTTTTCTGTAGTAAATACAACTTGAGCAAATTTGTCACTCCGGTAGTACACCACACTATGCTACAATACTGCAACAAAGATGATACCAGCGCATTGTATATCGTAACTTTCACCTTAGTAGGAAGAATACATCGCATACGTGCAAGGACACCAATGGCAGATGACATCTTTGAGTGCAGGCTATCAATATGTACATTCCATGTTAAGTGCTTTGAAAAATATACTCCAAGGGTACTAACGGAATCTACCATATCTAACTGCTGAGAGCCCAGAAATAAATGAAACTAGTAGCTAAGAAACACGCATATGCACACAAAGAAAGCACTTTTGCGGTGTCGTAAGCGCACGTGAAGACCCGTAAAAGGACGAAGAAGCAACACTGCATTGAACTGCGCTTCGACGACCAAAATGCCGCCGAGATAGTCACCGACATCGCTGAGAGAAGCGTAAAAAAGCCGACTCGACGGGAAGACATTACCGCCGCTTATGAATTCCCGAAGAAGGCTTACAATTTTTTTTGTTCGCCTCCTTCCCCCCCACCCCCTTTCCCCCAATTTTCGTTCGTTCGCTCTTAACCGCAAGCTGACGTCCCGCGCGCGGCGGGAGTCCCGAATAATAGGCGCTGGCTGAGATAAGCCTTCCGTGACTTGCGCGGCGGCGTTTATATGGGGAACGTGCGCATCAAATAAGCGCAGCCGCCGCCGACGACGACGGAAAGTTTCCGGTGGCTCGGCTTCTTTTGTATCAGGAGAAAAAAGGCGGCAAATGCATTTTCGACGCGGGGACCGCGGGAAGAGAAGTGTTTACGTGACTGTTTCGCCCGAGGCAGCCAGAACCGCGCGCTTTTCCGGCGCGCTGAACCGAATAACGCGCCCGCGTACGCGCTGCACGCGTCAAAGCGTTGCCGCGGCTTTAACGACCCCCCCCCCCCCGTATACGACTCGGCGCTTTCGCTATACGGCCGCTCTAAAGACGAGGCCTTATTATTTTATTGTTTCCGTTTTTGGCGGATCGACAGCGTGGGCGACGCGCGTCTTCACGTGTCTCGAGTTTTTAAGATATCCGTTCGCCAGGAAAAGTACGGCGCTGTCACACGCAAAAAAAAAAGAAAAAAAAAGAATTACTATAGAATGAACACATATGAGCTTGACAGAAGTTATTCATGAAAGTTTGAAGTGGTGTTTTTCTCGTCCCCTCGGATATATTTGGAAGCGCAGTCAGTCCATACACGTATGCTTATCTTTCATGCGAGTTCAGAGGTGGAATCAATCAATCAATCAATCAATCAATCAATCAATCAATCAATCAATCAATCAATCAATCAATCAATCAATCAATCAATCAATCAATCAATCAATCAATCAATCAATCAATCAATGTAGTACCCGCATTGCCTGACTGCCAGATGTTATAAACTACGAAACCACGAAGGGAGTCGCCATTTCCACACGCATCCTTCGAGTGCTGGCTGGAGTGTTGACCAGATTAAGATGTTCATCTCTTGTTCTCTCTCTCTCTCTCTCGCGTGCTTGAAAGTTGACGAGTAAATATCCCTCACCTCGCAAGTGCTGTGATATTGAGGCGACGCAAGAGCAGGCTCGCAAAGCGGATCGCCGAAGCACAGCAGTCCTCTTACATTTACAAGGTGTTTGAGCAGAGGTTAAGCAACTTGTCTGGAACGCGTTCCTGGAGGGCATATTGCAAAGCGTCAGGCGAATGGAAGGCGAGAGGCGACGAGCTATTTCGTAAATGTAAGCGAACACAGACGCATACAGCGGCATGCAGCAGGTTTTATGCCACGTGTTGACGCTGATGCCTCCAGCACTGTCTGAAGAACGCGCCTGAGACATTCCAGACAAGTGTCTTGGCCTCTGTCTATAAGGAACAGCAGATTCTTTTAGCGCGACGGCAAACTAACAGCGGCAAGCCTGCACCCACTTGGCTGGGTTGTACCGTTATGTCGTATGAAAGAAAAGAACTTGGTGGACAAGTCAATCCCTGGATTAATATTGAATGAAAACGAGCTAGTGTCATAAAAGCGAATGGTCAACAATAGTCGACATTAGCTGTTATGTAGCCAATCCCCGACAACTTATGCCAATGCCAACATCAGCCGGTGCTGATTGTACGCAAATGAATGCGGTAGTTAAGTTTGGTCAGAAATGATGGGCCACCATCAATGGCCCCCTTTAAGAAAGTGTGTGGAAGTGACCAAGGAAGAAACTGTCTTCAAAAGGAAAATCGCAAATCGTTAAAGCAAAGAACGGTGGGCAACTATCGTAAATACAGGGGCCCGTATACATAGAAACGTTTTAGGCTAAAGATTTTCGTAAGAGAATATTTCAGCCAATCACGATGCGAGACATATCATTACCGAAGCCGGCTGACCAACGGAGAAACGCACTTGCGAAAGAGAAGTTTTCTGAATTTGGCCCAGGGTTTTCTGACGTTACCAACGACTGCTGTCAAAAATTTTCGCTGCTCGACACGAAGATTATTTCACTGCTTTCCGGACACATTAAGTACCTCACGCACGAAGTGACAACTCTCCAAGCGCTCCCACGTGCGCGTTCACGTCGGGCTTTAGTAATGTTCTCTAAGAAACTAGGCGCAGAGAAGCAGCAAGCGAGCCTTAAGAAAAGCTTCGCAATACGCCAACATTGCATGACAGTGGGCAGGGAGATTGTGAGGCCGAGTGCACGAGCTCGCTATCTCCCTCCCGGTTCCCCGACAGTTGTCCCCCGGAACGGCGCGGTTGCCCAACGGGCAACCGTGACAGCAATGCCGAACAGCAGCCACACACGTTGTTCTCCATCCTGATAGCCACACTGCAGAACGAGCCAATACCCAGCAAAAGGAGGCGCGTGTTTGTACGCCACCAGACGCACTCAGAGACTTCGTCAAGGACGCGCTCTGGCAAAGAGGAGATAGGAGAAACAGAACATGCTGGCTATCCGCGGCACAGCCATGCCGCGCTAATATTGGAGCCGTCAAGAGCGATCGAAACCTGAGCCGGCTCGCTTGCGAAAGCCCACTTGCGCGTCTGCACGCGCGCACACATGAACAGGCATCAGATGGGGAGCACCGGGAGCGAAAAATAAGGAGGAGAAAGAGGTCAACCGCGCTGAAAGACAGCCGGCTGGGACGAAGACGATATATAGCGTCACGACTTTCTGTAGGGGGGAGGGAGGGAGGGGGAATCGGAGGATGCCGGTGACGCAAGATGATGGCTGTCGAGGGCAGACTACGCGTGAGCGATGCGATAGCTGGCGGATGTCAGCGCTGAGTAAGATGACGGCTACGCTGCTCATCCTCAGGTGTCACGGCGTTTCGAAGTAATTAAGCGGACGCGAGGCCTTTGTTCAGTGATGACGCCAGTGGTTTGCAATCTCGAGACAGTCGCCAGACTTATACTACGTAGGGACCGATTTCGAACGAGTTTCGCAATATTGAAGAAGAGATGGGAAAAGTAGAAAGGTTCATTGGAAGTAAAATACAAACAAAAAAGAAACACGTAATCTACCCTACACGTGGGGCGGACAGGGGTGAAGGAAATTCAAAGAGGAAAAGTGACAATAAAGTTGTTGGTGCGCCGGATTCCGCAGGCAAAGACAGCATGACAGCTAGTCAAAAGCCGTCAAGCAAAGGGGTATCACGTGTGCCGGTGGCATCTGTATACGTTTCTGAAGAAAACAAACCAAAAGTAAACCAAGCACGAGAAAACAATATGTCAGAGAAGAAGGAAACAACGTGCCACCACATACAAATAAGTGAACCACCAGCGCGTAAGGCACATTTGAAAGCACCGAGGAGTTGGTTAGATTTCTTGTTTATACACCACCGCAGGGACTGTACCAGACGCCGCACGGGTCTTCTTCAAAGCGTGAGATTCGTGGAGGCCTTCTCTCGTCTGACGAGGTGTTTCTATTCCCAGGACGGGGAGCTGCCTTGCGCAACGCCATCGGCGCATTCGGCTCGCTCGCGTTCAATAGCATGGTGCAACACCCAAGAACCCCTGTTCAGACTGCTACCCAACCTTGGTTCTTCTTCTTTCTTTTTCTCTTTCTTCTTTTCAGTTGCACCGTCGGAGAGACTGTAGGTCGGAGAGATAGGACGGCACGCGCATCTCAGAAGAGAAAAACGAGACGAGCTGCCAATTTAAGCGAGACGCCTTCATCGCTTCTCCCAAGCGCAGGTATGAACGGCAGTAAAATGTTTAGAACTATCGATCTCCGGGGCAGCTTACATCACGGGTTGCGACACGAGGCGTTTCTTCCTTTGTTCCTTTTATACCCGCTTTTAAAGCGTACTTCACAAGTTAACGATTTTGTATCCTTTTGTCAAGCTATCGTGCTCTCTAAATGAAGTGATAAATCTCGCGTTAACTCATCTGAAGAATGGGTACATGAAGAATGGATATAATGGTGGTATAACCTTAAATAGCGACGGGTGTCTGTTCAACGTACTTGCGCGACGCAATAAAATTGAGAAAGATAAGCGCTGGGAGGAGCGGATGATGCAATGGAAGGCCGTTAAACTGCGAAATCCGGAGCTGAAAGCTCGATGAGAAACAAAAAGACTTGGGAAAAGAAGGTAAGGATCGTTCCACGAGCGGAGTAACGAGAAGTGAGGGACATATGACGTAACGAGACAGGAGAACAATGCCTGTATAGATTAAAAAAATGAACGTTTCTCTTGCTTTTCATGTGAAGAGGAAATAAAAGCAAAAGAAAAAAAACCAAAGATAAAAATTCAGCCAGTTCTACGCCGTAAAAGCCATCGGACAGCGAAGCTGTAAGTGCGCGCGTGTTTGTGATTGGCCAGCGAGATCACGTGCATTATCATTATCATCATCATCATTTAGTATCATCCTCATCATCTCGAACATCGGCATCATAATTTCGAACATGATCACCATCATCATTTTGTTTTAAATGCGAAGCATTTCTTAGCAAACCTTTGGCACTTTGAGCGTTTTTTCCTTCCTTCCTTCCTTCCTTCCTTCCTTCCTTCCTTCCTTCCTTCCTTCCTTCCTTCCTTCCTTCCTTCCTTCCTTCCTTCCTTCCTTCCTTCCTTCCTTCCTTCCTTCCTTCCTTCTTTCTTTCTTTCTTTCTTTCTTTCTTTCTTTCTTTCTTTCTTTCTTTCTTTCTTTCTTTCTTTCTTTCTTTCTTTCTTTCTTTCTTTCTTTCTTTCTTTCTTTCTTTCTTTCTGTCTGTCTGTCTGTTTGTCTTTCAAGAAATAAAAATTCAGAAGTAAACAAGATGCAAATCACAAGAGATGCGGCGCGCACTGTAATATTGAACAGCTCACAAGACACACAGTTGGAGTGCTGTAACGAGGATCAGCCCCAATAGCCTGGCTGGTGTAGTCACTCCATCAAATTAAGGGTGTAAAGAGAAAATAAGTCCATTTGGGTAAGTCGTGTAATGGCAACAGTAGACAGCTGGTGAATAATTAGAGCAACGCAAAGCACGAAGTCCCAAGAGAAAACAGAAAAGCGAACGCAGCCAAATGTCAGCTTAAGCTCGGCGCTAACTCCGATGCCGCCTAGTCACATAATCGGATGACGCAAGACACGGATGACTACATACAAAAGAGGCCCACGTCCTACACTGAACATTAATTGGGCTGATGGTAACGATGAGTCGTTGAAAAAAAACCAACGACGGATAATCCTGATCGTAAGTCAGTGTGCAAGCACCTCCACACTTGGAAGATTCTGGTCAGGGCAAATGCTTTGCCGGATTAGCTTTCATTGCGGCTACGTGAATGCACTTCGTGCGCGGCGGATCATATATTGAAAGGATTATATATTTCGAAACTCGTAATCGCAAATATTGCAGTTGACTGGCACTTTCCGAGATCGACCACTGCAGCGGCAATCGTGCAGTCGTTATGCCGATAGCTGTTACCAACGTTGCGATACCGAACGCCTTCCAATTAGGAGACGTTATTGCGAGAGCAACGTTATTGAAAATACGGCCGGAGAACACTTAGAGTGACAAAGACCTTGCTTTCCTTCGAAAGAAACAAAGACCTTGGTGCTTCTTTCGACGGAACAAAATAATAGCCGCCAGAAATGCGTGGCAACGAGGATAACGAGAGCTTGCTACCTAATGTGAAAATGCGAGGTGTAGGAAGTTCTTCGTATGTATCTGCCCGATAACAATGTATGCCGTATATAGTGCATGTAGAGTCATGGAGTAACGCGTTGCTAGCTTCCAAGAAGACAGAAAAATGAGAAAAATCGTAAGCCGTTATGAAAGGTCACGGCGAGGTAATACTTCTCCGTTAGAAATTACGAAGAAGCTGTTGCGTAACGAGTTCTCGGCGGGAACCCACGGTGTTGTGAAAGCGTCCTTTGACATTATCCGCTTAAGTATTTGCATGGTGCGCTAAGAGGCAAAAAAAAAAAAGAGAAATGGAAAGAGAAGGAAACAAGAAAAACGTTCTCTTTAGTCGTTATTAAGACAATGTTTACTTCTCCAGTTCCAAAGGTTCTGGTAGCAACAACGTGCAGTTTGCTGTAGGTTCGCATTAATTCTCCCCAGTAAGGTTCCGGTTTACCGTCTTTTCGTCACACAGGAAAAGCTAGAATTCCTGGAAGCAGTTCACTCTGCGTATTCTCCCGTTCGTTCCAACGCAAGTCAGCGTGAAACAAGAATATTTTAAAGATCTATTCGTCTTGAGACCATATTAAATCTATCGAAAGGGGCGGCAGCGCTAACCCAAGTCAAGCTATGGCACACGCCAACCACTAGTTTGGACACTAGCCTACATGAAGCTCTGGGTTTTAGGGACAACAATGGAAAGGCAAGCAAGTCCGCGATAGAAATAAGAGACGGTAAGAGGATTGCTGGCGGTTAAGCAGGGAGAAAGGACAAAAATAAATAGTGGAAAAAGTAAGGTTCCTCTGCCGTAAGGGGGAGTAAGTTGGGCTGCGAGTTTATAAGAAAAACGATTTACCTGAAGTATATAAGGCATTAGGCCGATTAGAAAAATTAATAATAATAATAAATAGTTTTTTTTCTTCGAGCGAGGTGGCGAACAGGACACAGCCCCGTTTTAAAGGGGACGCGGGTAGCATCTATCCATCCATCCAGAAGTCGCACGCGTTGGAGCGTCTCCCTATCTCGATCTCAATAAAAGTATTCGTCCTCTAAACGCTCTCGTAGCCTTGAACAAGCGACGGAAAGAATTCATATACGCAAAAGCAGTACATTCTTTCTCTTTCTCTTTCTATCTCTCTCTCGGTTCGTTTTCAAGATCCACGCGCGGAGAAAAGCGTGCGGCAGGGGCGCAGGCATCCCCGGTCAAGCCATTGACGTGAGGGCCCATCCGAGGACCCCGTCGCACGTTAATTACATCTAGAGCCTGTTCTCACGTGTTAGCTCCTCACTGACGGCCGCTGCTGCGCAAACAAAGCGAATAAGGTTGCGACATGGAAGGCCTGTCGCGCGTAGCAAGGAGGGGTGGCAGACCGGACGCTTTGAATGTCAATGAGGCGGCCAGGGTAGGAGCGCGAAGCGCTGACGCAACAACGCGCTCCAATACAGAGCCTATACATACTTCGCCTCATCAACTCGGTGCAGTGCAGCGAAAGCCGTAGGTCCCGTCCGCCAATTAAAAAAGAAAGCATCAAGAAATGCGCCCCCGTTGTCCGGTTTAATCACACTTCACACGACGCCGGCCGATTGAATACAAGCTTCACTGAAGGGTGAGCGGCGCACAGTTGAACAGCCGTGCTCTCTCCTCGGCGGCTTTCGTTACTCATAGGCTGACACTAGCATTCTAGCCTTCGTTGCACTGCACGGAATTGGAGGGACGGAGAGTCGTTGGCGCTTCTTACGTTAGAGGCCTCTGAAGCAAACACATAGAACTGAGAGGATGTTTCAGTGAGAGAAGGTAGCGAGAGAAAGCGATGCTTGTTCAGCGACTTGTTGCACTTTCGCTCCCGATCCAAGTCGGGAGGAAGAAATCGATCTATCGTCACCTTTACGAAGCAGCCTTTTGGCAATAAAAATGTATTGAGGAAAAAAAAAAACAGTTTCAGAGAAACAAGGATGACACGACTGATGGGAGGGGGGCCAACGCCCGGGGCTATTGCACATTAAATCGATGCACGAGTCCACCACTCAGGATGAAAGACAGGAACAAAAATAAGAAATCACTAAGTAGAAAAGTCAAACGAGGCAATGTGCTTATTTTCGTTTTCAATTGTTCCGCATGAAACTTTTAGACATACATGTAAGCTGTTTGGTAGTTATGCATCAAATATACGCTCAACTGAGCTCCAACTTCTAAACGCCCACAAGAGCTTTTTAATTGCGTTGTTCAGCTGACACGCAGACGTTTTACATATGGAACTTTGGAAACATTGATAGAGTGAAGTGGTTCCCATCCAAGGTACCGAGATTCACTGTTAGATTGCGAAATATTTACCGCGTATATAGATTTCACGAACAATTTTTAGAGTTATCAAAGCTAAGCGAATAAGGTCATCAGATCAATATAATCAAATCATATAACTAGCGAATGTCGATATTACAAGCCATCGAAGCAGAGGGCAAAAAAAGGTATTCCTGCAATGTTAAAGGACAATTCATCACTTAATGCGCAACACTACAAAAGGACGGAGAGGAGACAGAAGCAACACGAGCGCAAACTCTCAATTGGTTCATTAGAAAAAAGAACGACACTTAAATGTTCTTATTTCGGTCTATTCTTCGTCCGTCTCTAGTGCTGCGCGTTCACTGATAAGTACCGACTCGCTCAACTGTAAGCTCATTTGCTAAAGGACAAGCCTGCGTAAGCGGCTGTAGCCTTCGTTAGTGTTTACTGCAAGGTACGTAACTATTCACCTTAAACGTGCACGCGATTGTGCCCGGCTGGCATTACGTGCATTCCCCGTGTTTGTACGTTCCTTTTGCGCGAGGAAGCACCGCCGGGCTTTCCGTGTATTCATTAATTGGTTCATTCCAATAAATTTACCTACATATGTATTCTTAGCGTCTTACCGCGGCGACGATCGCCTGAAGATCGCTACGTAAGTGAGCTTCATACAATGGACACTGTCACAAGCCCCGTCCCACATACACGCTGAGAACACGAACAAGACTCGGATTTTGTTGAAAGTGAGCTCAGTAGCTTATGAAGTACAAATGATTACTTTTGAAGTCAAGACAGCCTTTAAAAAAAGTACACGAGTGGCCATGGGCGTGAGCTATTCATGGCTATCCCGTCCCAGATGAAGAGGCAAGCGATAAGTGCCTGATTCTTTCGCTATGATTAAAAGCATGCCTGAGTCATTCGACCAATGACCATTATACAACAAAGAAAGGAAGAGAAACTTACTCCCAACAGTTACACGCGTACTTATGATGCTGAAAATGATAGGTCCGATAAACCCTTCTCGGAGGAGGATGAAAGAAAGACTACGTCATGTCCCTCATTCACGAACTGGCGCTGAAACGACTACCATGGTTTGGAGCCTTTCTAGCAGTGGCAGTAAGCTACGTCGAGTTATCATCAATATGAGCATTCGGAAGGGGATCATTAGGGACAAAGAAAAAAAGAAGTATGAAAATACTAGCTTAACCATAGTTCGCGTAAAACCAACGCGTTACACCAATTCAAAGGGACAGCCAGGGAATAAAGGCGCTGAAAAGAGGACTCGCTGACGAAAATTTCGGGACAATGCAAATACAAAAACGCTGCTTTTCATCTACATTTCGCTATGAACATCTAACACGAGAAAAGCAAAAAAAAAAGCAAAAGAAGGGCTCGTATCCACATGGCAGTCAGAGTTCCCAAAGGCAAAAGAGCAAATGTTCTGAGAAACGATTCGCCACGACAAAAAAGACGACGAAGGGACGCGCCACCCTTTGCGATAGCGGATCAAAACCGCTGGCATCAGCGGAGAAAACAACGACGCATGGAAAGACAGCGAGGGTGAGTGAGTGAGTGAGTGAGTGAGTGAGTGAGTGAGTGAGTGAGTGAGTGAGTGAGTGAGTGAGTGAGTGAGTGAGTGAGTGAGTGAGCGAGTGAGTTAGCGAGCAAGTGAGTTAGCGAGCGAGTGTGTGTGTGAGTGAGTGTGTGCGTGCGTGTGTCTGTGTGAGAGAGAGAGAGAGTCGCTCTGCGGAAGAGCAATGCGGCTGCACAGGGGTTGGTGTAAGCAAGAAAACCGCATTGAAGAGAAAAGAAGGAGAAGCGATGAAGACGGTCGGGGGCGACACAAAAGGGCGACGCTCAACGTGTGCGCGCGAGTCGCTGCACAGGAAGGGCGCTCGGAGAAAACGGAACTCGAAACTCTCGACGACGACGGGTACCCCGCCTTTTGAAAACGACAAGTACGACGTCGTCGCCAGGCTGCTTTCTCCTCGGATGTCGGTGAAAAATCGGTGCCGCAGCAGTCGAAACATAACAAGAACGCCAGCTTCCTACCCACTCCCCCCCCCCCTTCCCGCTCGCTTTCTGTTCCCGCCGTTGCAATGCCGACGACGAGTCTGGAAAGAAAACAGCCCCGCACACATCAACCGAGCCAAGTACGCGAAGTAAAACGGCGTCGCACGCTGCACAGTATGGCCGCAGCAGCCGGTCACGTATCACAAACACAGCGGCGCGTGGCACGCCGACGTTACGCAGACACGTGGAGCAGAAGACGCTACGAACGAAATCCGCAGGAAGCAAAGAAAGAAAGAAAAATGAAGCATCAAGGTCGAATCACACTAAGAAAGCTCAAAAAGAAAGTTGAATTGCCGTGAGGAATCTAGGAGAAATACTCCACTTCATCTATCCCTTTTTCTTCCATTCTTGCTGAGGACGTGAAGCGAAAAACGCCGAGACATAAATGGAGACGAACGACATTCGCATTCGTAGGACTTACGTGGGGGCAAGCGTTTAGGAGGAAAAGCGAGGGGCGTCTTGGAGAAAGGACAGAGCTCGAGGAAGTGGAACCGAGACATCTTTTCGTTTTTCTGCTTCGTTCTACTACAAAGACGCGTTCAATGTTAAGGAACGACGCCTGCAAGAACGGTATATGCAACGTTTCGGTGTAGCCGCAGGAAATGCCGTCGAGAGGTGCGCAAAGCCCACCACGGATGATTTACCTAGATGATACGTGTTAGCTCCCGAATAAACTCACGTATCCGAAGCATGACGGTGACAACAGATTGCCGCCGCCGCTTAATACAACGGTTAGCCTTTGACAACGAAGTAGATTTAATTCGCTGGCATCCGAAAGAGAGAGAACTTTATTCACGGCACAACGAGGTCGTTGAAGTTAGCTTGCCGGTGGTTAGCAGGGTGGCGGCCAGTAGCTTGCCACGACCGTTTCGGCGAAGTTAATCACTTCTGTCTCGATAAGGTAGTCAGTTACCGACAGGAGTGACTCTCAGGCCCCGTGGGAGGAAGCTGACAGTAGGTGGGTCTTGGGTAAGGGCAACTTCTTTTCGATCGCACGAAGCCGAATAACCTCGTCAATCTATTGCGTTTCCTGACAGCGAATTCGCGGCCCAATATGGTGGATTTTGCTATTTTAAGAGGCCTTTTCATGCACACACAGGAATGAGGATTTTTCTAAATGTTTATGCTGGTTATTCTGCTGTGAACGGCGTAAACAAATGATTAAATTAGCTGTACGTGAGGTCGGTTTATTTAATTTTTCAATATTGCGTTAAGTATTGCCTACACTACTTCGGTCACATTACCTTAATGGTGCATGACCCTCAATAATAGATCCTTCAACCTATGGCCTCTAGCCCACGAAAAAAAAAAAAAAAAAACTAACTGCGAATGTACGTGTCCTACACCTTTTAATTATCACTGGGGTTTCCAAACGGTGTTCGCGTTGGTTTAGACATTCTGAAAGCTTCTAGCAAGAGAAAAACTTACCAGAAAAGCTTAACTCAACTGTGTAGTATCTAGATTGAAAGGTAGGTTCTGACAGCCACCAATAAATTGATTCCCGCGGACTGAAATCCTCTCAGGTAGACGAAGTGTCAAGAAGAACGCTATCGAATATAATGGACAGCTCTTGCGTTGCTATGTCTGAAGAGTATATATATTCTAAAGGAACTTTTCAAAATGAACGCAGAAGAAAAACAAACAAGAAAAGGCGGGAAAACGAGGACAATGAGCGCAATAATGTCAACATATACGCGTAGTAACTTGTATGTGTATTTTCTCGAGTAATTCAAGCGAAGTAAAGTGGCGACAGCATAAGAGAAACCGAGAAGAAAAAAAATAACAGAAGGTCCGGGTCTCTTTCCCTGCGTTGTACTTAAGGCAACAATAACGTGACCCAAAACCGAGCTTATTTTCTTTCCTGACCCGACTCTCACTCAAGTAGTCGAGACGTCTCAACCGCTTTTTACGACACATAAAAGCTTACTCGGGGCACGATGGCAAAACAATCTCTTCCCGACCCCCACCACACCCCTCGTGCTTTTCATACCCCGTCCTCGCTTTCTTTTCCAATTCGCCGACCTCCCTTCTTTATATCTGCCACACGAGGACAAACATTCCACTCCAAGGACATTAGGTAGGATTGTGGTAGCAAGCAGCATGAAATACAGAAAGACACGAAAAACGAGAGGGCATGGGCCACGATTCCCATCTGACGTCTAAAAAGAAGGGAAGAAAAAGAAGAGCGGAGCAAAACGAGCGAGCTTGGAGAAAAGGGACGAAGCAAACCGAATTCTGCGCGAATCAACGTAAACGTGGGCATCAGCAAGACGTCCCGCACATTTCTAATCTTTGAAGAAGGACGACGTAGGAATACGGGGGGAGGACAGCGGGGGGGGGGGGGGGGGGCGACGGCAACGGGTACGTCGAGGGCTTCCCTTCCCGCATGAGGACCCCTTAATCAAATTCCCGGTCGCATAACCGATACAGCGAAAGAAGGAGGTGGAGGGAGGGGGCGGACAACGTCTTTATTTGCGTTGTTCTCTTTCATCTAGATCTCGCTCATTGGCTTTTGTCCCACCCCCCTCGTGCGCTTTCAAGATTCCGCCTTTTTCTTCATTTTTTTCCTGATCCTCTGAGCCATGGAGAGGCCGGACGATTGCACGAGATCCAGCAAGCGCGGTCTTCTCTGACGATGTCGACAGCTCGTCAGCGCACGTCTTTTCTTGGCTTCGCCGGCTGCGCCCTTAAAGCCACCCTCCTCGACGGAGCTGCTGGCGCAAACGTCAATAGCAGCGCGTACGAGACGAGCATTCCGCTTCGCGATCGTAGAAGGCATACGCTGCTGATGACGGTGCCGATAAGGGAAGGAGGAATAGATAAAGAAAAACAAAACACAAAGAAGAGATAAAGCAGGGAAGTCAGGCGCACTACGCGCGGATGCCAACGTTTATGTCAAAAGCACACGTTTTAGTAGGGATAGGCTGACAAGACGGACGTCAGAACAAATTTTGAAGGACTGCATCGGCAATAAAATTCGGGGAAAACTATAGTCTACACTCGTGTCGCCAAAGTACGCATCAGTAAGAGCTGCGTACTTCAAAGCTTCGAATCGAAATTGGAAATCTTCAAAATTAAAAAAAAAGTAATAAAATTGAAATGCATATTTCTGAGAAGTGTAGATTGGCTGCTTTGGGGCAAGTGTCGTTTGCTTTTGTCTGATCGGTGCTTCTGTTACCTCACGGGCATAAATATGTCGACATGGCGCCTGAACAATGGCTATCATTCGTTTATTTAAAAAGCAAGGATCCGTAACCCAGTAAGCATTACTGCGTTTGACGTCGCGCAGTGTCTAGAGAGAATCACAGAATTCACGCCAGGCAAAATCAAAATGGCCGTATTTATCTCCCCGAGAGCTCAATGTAAAATAATGGTTACAACATCCACGAAGCAATATGCGTTTAATCAAGTAATTCAGTAATTAATTAGGTTCTTTTATTGTCCTACAGTTCTGAATCCTGTAGGTGCGAAACAATTCTCTGCCACTGACCGACACCATTTCATTATTTCAGTAACTCGAAACAGAATTCTATGAATGAACGGTTCAACGATACAGATAACGTCAGCTTTCGCATCGTGTATACACTAGAGATTGGCTTTGCGTAATGTATGACGTGAAAAGGAACCTAGAGACGAAAGGACAAAATTACACGTTTTAATGACATGCCCTATTTCTTGCCCTATTATATTGTTGTAGCCTATACAGCTTAGCACAAAAACATTCATTTTGTTTAACCAAAACTCAAAAGAATTACAGATACTGCACATGAGCCGAATTATCGTGGATAAGAGACGCGAGGGAAGTTGCTAAAGAAACGAGGGTTTATGAAATGAAACAAAGTATTGCATCGCCATTTAATGCACGTCAATAGCACTAATTCACGAACTGTCTGGTGCACGTGTTATTGATGTCAGCTTCTGGTCTTCTCTCAATGTCTCTAGCCTGCGTTCTCTTTTCAACCTCCGCACATACGGGTGTAGCCGTACCGACGGTTACTTCCCAACGTCACCTTTATCTCTCGCCCACTTTTTGAGATTACACAAGTTCCTTATGTTTGCCACAATTCGTGAACTACGATTCTTCTGTCCCCTAACCCGACACATATTGCAACGTTCCTATAAGGTCACAGATGCGTTAGCGTGGAAACCAATGACAGTAATAACTTGAAGGAACCGGCGTTGAGTAAAAAAAAAAACAATTTGTCCTCTTCGAGGGTACACAGAAACGAACGAAGTGGCGAGAAAAAGCAACAGCGCTTCGACGAAGAGGCATTTAGCGGAGCAAGGCTGCCAAGCGAGGCCCGACGGAGCGCGATAGCGACCGCCGCCACCGCCTCCCAGCTTCCAAGGCAACGGGCGGCTGCTCACAACCATCAACAACGAAGACGTGGAATCCAACGCCTCGAACGATCACAGTTGCGAGCGGCAGCCCGCGGAGAGGATTACGTGCGACGCGCCAGCGAGGCCACCGACGCTGGGCGCCTGGCAACGCGACGACTGCGCGTCACCACGCAATCCCCTCGTCGGTCTGGAATCCCATTTCGCGCAGCAAACACTTGCTTCTTAGGTCTCGGCGTTCTCCCGTTTCCTTTAGTGCGGCCGTCCAGAAAAAAAAGACAAAAAAAGGGGAGAAGACTCACCCCCACACACTCCCGCGCGCGGATGAGGAAAAAGGGGCAAGAGAGACGCCGTGTAAAGCCAGGCTGTGATTTGTGGCTTCTGAGTGCACGGCCGAAAAGGAAAAAAAAAAAGGATAGAAGTAGTAGCGGATTTTTGCAGCGGCGTTCTGCGAGTACCGACCTTGAAAGTGCGTTTATGCCTCGTAAGGCCAGTTTGTAAAGAAAAGCAGAATGTAGATGTTCAGGAACAAACAAACAAACAAACAAACAAACAAACAAACAAACAAACAAACAAACAAACAAACAAACAAACAAACAAACAAACAAACAAACAACGTATAGCAATGTCGTCGCTATTTCACAGAACAAAACTTACACATATATGCCTGATCGGCTTTCTTCGCGCAAAACTACAAGAAGTACTGGACATAGCGAGAAAAGACACATACAGAACACATCAACGCAAACTATCAACTGTTTAATGCGGTGATGAACACGAGATATATACATAGACTACACGCAGGCGCAGAGATGCTCTAGCTACCGACACCATCTAGCTTTGTTTATCGTCAGTTTGCGCTGATCCGTTCTGCATGTGTCTTCTCTCGCCATGTGCGGTACTTTTCTGTAGTTTCGGGCAAAGAAAGTCGATCACGTTTAGCCAACTAGCCCCATGTCAAGCTTTTCTTAAATACATATATGTCGTACGACCGATTGTGAGCTTTGGTATGTTTAAATAGATATTAAAACTAACTCGAAAGCTAAAAAAAATATAAAAATAACAAAATACCAATTTTCGCCTTACGGGCTCATAAAACAGAACAAAAGAAACCGAACAAGGCGGCTTCAATTGCTTTCAATAGCCAGCTACGCGTTCCTGTAAAGGGTGCACCGCCGCAAGTGCACCATTATTGAGGTGAAGCCTAACCAAATTTAGAAAGGGATGAGCGGGCGGGCTGGTACAAATGAAGATTGGAATGGAGCTTAATAATGCAGTAACTCACTTAACTAAACATAACTGTCGTCTACGACGGGGATAGGTTAATATACAGCGGGGGTAGAAAATTACCCACTAGAGACGCCAAGGCTTACGCGGGAGCACGAAAAGCAAGCACCCGATTCAGCGGTAGCGGTCTCGAGATACCGGGATGAAAACGAACTGCTTGCGATCAGGCGAGTGAAGTTCTGAAACAGACAACACGAAATATCTCGGTTCCTTTCCGGCGTGTGGAGAATCATTTCACGTACGAACAGCGATAACATGACATGGCAGCGAATCCAACTTTGTGGTAAAGTTAACGGTTCGTTAACTCAAGTTTGAGCCCTAAGGCGAGCAGAAGAAACGCGCGCCTGATTTTCATGAACTTGCCAGGCACATTTTTTTTTTCAGGAGAAACTAGCTGGAACCGAATAAACGCGCGCAATGCAAAGTAATGCGGCTGTAAGCCCTTTGAAAGAAACCTTTCCGACACGGCTAAAATGAGTGCGCAAGAGACGCGAAGTTTCGAAAAATTGTACAAGAAGGGAAAGAAGACACTAGGGAGCGAAGCACAGCGCCGCAGCGGTATTCTGGGCGGAAACCGGATTCTGATGAACACGCCGTTGTCGGAAGGGGAAAACGAGCTGCCTCATTTACATATCGAAATAGACGCGCCCGCAATATGACCCACGCCGCAAGAGAAAAAGAAAGAAAAATGAAAGAAAAGGATACACAGGCGCGGCACAAGCGAAGGCCGCAGGCGTGCAGGAGAACCTGCCCGCAAAGCCGACTCGTTGTTGTGCCGGTTTCGTGGTAGTTGCGCGGCGGTTTTATGTATATATATTTTTTCGGCTCGTTTGAGCTTGGTTCGCGTCTCTCGTTTTCGTAGGGGCCTCCCACCGACCAACCGTTCACCGAGAAAGTTTCCTTCGAATCAGAATACCGAGACAGCTATACGCACACGCGCGCGTGCACTCTCCGGGCCCGCCACCGATCGAGAGGACATTAAATATTCATGGCCGGTTTCGGGGAGGAAAGACGCGTAAGAACGTCGTCCATAT
Source organism: Rhipicephalus sanguineus (assembly GCF_013339695.2). Classification (NCBI taxonomy): domain Eukaryota; kingdom Metazoa; phylum Arthropoda; class Arachnida; order Ixodida; family Ixodidae; genus Rhipicephalus; species Rhipicephalus sanguineus. The sequence goes on along the minus strand of NC_051179.1, from coordinate 31,736,460 downwards.
TCTCGACGAAGGCACAAACAAAAGAGCGAGGCCTCCCTGTTTTTCGAACCTTGGAGGTTTATACACCGTTTCTTCTTTCGCACACAGGAAACACTCCTCCTCACTCGTACATCTTTTACTCCTTTAGTTTATTTTACTCCCCCGAGGAAGTCAGTGGAGCGAGGACGCTTCTCCCGCCATTTTGTTTTTCGTTATTTTGTCATACTGTTTTCGGCGAGACTTTTCTTTCGAGAAGGGAAGTCAACCAGTACGCACTTTCAGCAATGCAGAGAGGAAAAAGGGAGAAACATTCCACTTTTTTTAAAAGTTCAAAACAGAGCCGCCGCCTAAAGCCTTGGAGACACGCGGAACGACGCATGAAGAATGCAAGCAGCGCGAGATCGTGACGCAGGGCCGATATTATTGCTTCGTGGGTCGAGCAGCGATATTACATATTCAAAACGACGGCGCCCGAGCCAATGTGTTCGCGGCGCTATAGAGACGGCAGTAAGCCCCGGAAGATATCTTGTTTTCGGAGAACAAACTTATAAAAGAAAAAAAGACAACGCGGGAAAATGTCAGACGGTGAATATTAATGACGATAAAAGTGGAGCGACGAGATATAGAGCCGTCTTCGACGAAGTTTTCGGTGTCGCGACACTCGCCCTCATTTCGGCGCGAGTTTGTGCGCAGTAGCGTGCCGAATTACTTGCAGAGTGTAGAAGTTGTGACAGGCTGTGCGGCCTTTAGCTTCTGGTTCACTTACGTATACGGAAGGATATTAAATTCAGTCATTCAAGAAGACTTTCCCTCTCTCCACACACACACCACACACACACATATATATATATATATATATATATATATATATATATATATATATATATATATAGAGAGAGAGAGAGAGAGAGAGAGAGAGAGACAGACAGAGAGAGAGAGAACTCTAAACAATAAATAAAGGAAAACTCACGCGCAGACATATCCTCCGCAGATTTCGGCTAAAGTGAATACGAACATTTCGAGTTTTCGGTGTACCTAATCGGAAAGTATAGAGTCTTGCTAACTTATTCATGAAGAGCTCTGTATGAACGCGTGCGTGCTTTACATTGTCCCGTTCTCGTGCGCTGCACTTTACGGTAACGAATTCATTACGAGAATGGAAGTGAAGGACGATCTTGTTGCAATTCCTTTTCCAGCGTCGTTCCTGTTGCGAAATTTTTACGCTTCTCGTTGACTGGAACTAAGTTCCATATTCATTATGAATGGTATCGGTCATCTATAAATGAATAATTAAGTGCGGTATAGCATCGAGTGGAATGAGCCGCAAAGAGAAGAAATGCCGGCCTCAGTCTACGCGTACAAAGAGTCGGATTTCTTTTGCACTACCTCAAACAGAGTAGTTTTCCTCCCTCGTGCTATATATAAAAAATGACCGAATACCAGCACGCATTATCACAATACATAAAGTCTGGAACAGGAAGCAAAGCCCCGACAACGAAGTTTTAAAAAAAAGCTTCTTGGGAAAGATGACGTGCTTTATAGCGTTTGCTGTCGGGCTAGTTGGTGCATAGCTGAACTTCAATTGATGGCGCAAATGTTAAGACAGGAACGTAGAAGACACGTAAGACACGGACAAGCGCACACTCGCAACTAAATTTTATTCTTCCGAAAGCTTAGCTTAAGAACCCTCAAGCATGCGCACAACACCACAAAAGCAAAATCAACCTCTGATACCCCCGCTTGATCAAAACCTGTCCACCAAAAAACTATACTCATTTTGATAAAGAGTTATAGAAGGAACACTGACACACAGATCGCCAGCTTTCTGTATGTACATAGCCTCAGCCAATTCCCTTGCCACTTTATCTTTGCTTTTCCGCAAAATGCGCACGCTGCTCAGTAGTGGTTTACACGTGCAAACTTTACAGTGATGTGGCAAATGAGATCCGGTCCCATTCCTCATAGACAGGGCATGCTCTGCTAGTCGGTCATTAATACATCTGCCTGTCTGGCCGATATACATCCGGCCGCAACTCAAAGGAATCTTATAAATAACACCCGTAGCACATTCCATAAAGCGCGTCTTCTTCGTGTGTTCTTTCCCACACCCAGAGCTCTTATCTGACGACACACGAGCACAAATACCAGACAGTTTTTTCGGAGCCGAAAACACCACCGGTACATTATACCTAGAGGCCACATTTTTCAAAGAATGAGATACCCTGTGAATGTAGGGAATGACGACGGGACGCCTATTTTTTGCATTCACTGGAGGAGCACCACTGACATCACGCCGTACTTTCTTCAATAAAGCCTCGCACACAGATCCTAAAAGCAATGAAGGGTAACCCGCGGAAACAAGTCTAGAAACTTGCAGTTCAAAGCTTTCTTGAACTGCATGTGAGCAGGACCTATTTAGAGCCATCTGCAAACTAGCAGTTGCTATCGCTCTCTTTACATTCTTCGAATGGGCGGAATGAAATGGCAAAAATTCTTTCTGAACACGAGGGTGATACATCCAACATACATGGTCTTCGTTAATCGTGAAAAGAATATCTAAAAATTGAAGTTTGTCACCAGCGGGGAGCTCATGAGTAAACCTGAGCCCTTGTCCTAAAGCCTTAAAAGTGTCTAGGACTTCAGTCACACACTCTGAATAAGCGCAACTTGGTAGTTTTGTCATAACAATAAAAAAATCATCAACAAAACGAAACACCTTCAGAACCTTGTCATTTAACAAAGCGGATTCCAGGTGTTGATCCATGTTAGAAAGAAAAATGTTGCACAGCACAGGCGCGACACATGAACCTATACAAATGCCTTTCTTTTGCACAAACAGTTGATCATTGAACGAGATGAGCGTTGCGTCCAGGTAATATTCCAACAGTGCTAAAAAACTTTCTACTGGAACTGCAGCATTGTTCATAAAAGGTACCTCCCCATTCTTGTCAATGCATGACCGAACGGCCTTAAATAGCTCTGCATGGGGTACCGAGTAAAACAGCTCTTCCACATCTATCGAGAAGAAAAACCCTGCGGAGTGGTCATCTTCAAAAAACTTAATAACTTCATCTGAATTCTTAACCATGAAGGGATCGTCGAAAGCAAGACTGTTCAACTGCTCTAACAAATATCGACTGACTGTCACCTGCCATGACCTGTTCTCGCTGACAATAGCCCTAAACGGCATGTTAGGTTTATGAGTTTTCACGTTGAAAAAAATCGAAAGCTTGTCTCCTTTGCACTTACTAATGTCCTTTGCCAACTTGGGGAGGCCATGGTCGTTGCACAAGGCAACAGCCCGAGCCTTCACCTTGGACGCACACACCTGCACACGTCTGAAGTTCTTTTCAACAGCCTCCGCCGCCTTGAGGTCGAAATGTCCTTTTGTCATTAGCACAAAGCCCCCCTGCTTGTCCGCCATGGCTAGGCGCAAGTCATTTTTCCTCAAATAAGACACAACAGTGTCCATAGGGTCACGTTCTCGTCGACGTTCCTTCGAAACCGTCCTCTTCAATATATCCGCACCGTCCAGGATACATCTTTCCTGGTCTTCTGACTCAGCCATGCTGCCCAAACGTCTGTTCAGGGACAGTAGCTCGTGGGCGGGAATGGTCGGTTGCACACTGTACTTAGGTCCATTCTTTAGCACCGCTGACACTTCAGCCGCACGGACGGAGTGCGCTTGTCCGTGTCTTACGTGTCTTCTACGTTCCTGTCTTAACATTTGCGCCATCAATTGAAGTTCAGCATGACGTGCTTTACAGAACATTGTTTTAGGAAGCAAAACGAAACACACACACACATTATATATATATATATATATATATATATATATATATATATATATATATATATATATATATATATATATAGTAGTGGGAAAAGAATCACGCGGACCCCCATAGAAATAGGAATGAAGAAAGAAACTACGTCCTTCGTTGGTTTGGCACTGTATATTTTCACTAACGTTTCGTCTGCTGGACCAAACTTTGACAAAGTCTGGTCCGCCTATATATATATATATATATATATATATATATATATATATATATATATATATATATATATATATATATATATATATATATATATATATATATATATATAGGCGGACCAGACTTTGTCAAAGTTTGGTCCAGCAGACGAAACGTTAGTGAAAATATACAGTGCCAAACCAACGAAGGACGTAGTTTCTTTCTTCATTCCTATTTCTATGGGGGTCCGCGTGATTCTTTTCCCACTACTATATATATATATATATATATGACACAGAGACAGCTAGGCAGCACACCAACTACCACCTCATTTACTGGAATAGTTGACATAGATTATGCGGAATGGTACGACTCTTGCCCACGCGCACTACAAGATAAGGATGGTTTATCACTGCAGTTACATCTTTGCGTCAAACAAGTGCATGTCGCTATCTTATCACTGACACTGACACGCGGTATTTTTCCTTTCGACAGAGTGTGACTTCAGGAACTCATGAGTTGTTTCCAATGGCGCTCCTAGCCTGCACAGCAACTCGCGTAAAGTGTGGCACCATGCGCACAGGAATAGAAAATAATCATCCTGGGGCGCCATACGATAATCATGCCATGCCCCATCTTCTGTTTCAATAAATCAGGTGCCAGTGCGGGTATATGTTCTTTTCTTACGTGGGACTCGATTATAGCGCACTAGAATCACGTTTAATAACGACAGAAAAGCATCGAAGGACAACAACAATGAGGACCAAAAAGATCAGGCAGGGAATAAGTCAGGCGTACGGTATGCCAGGATTCACGCTGTACTGGGATCGAGAAAACGCGCGACGGAAATAACACTGACCGTACATAAAGTGACGGGCCAAAAGCGCAGCGTACGGTGACGCGCGCTTCGTTTTCAAATCAAACTAAGGGAGTATATCCGAGAAGGAAAACGAAAGCGACGGGCGCTGTATAACGAAGTTTCCTCGATAAAAAACAGAGCGCGATATGCCAACGTATGGCTGTGTGCTCGCGCAAGCGCATACTTTTACTCCCCCCCCCCCCCTCCCGCCTGCCCAAAAAATTCTTCACGCTCCATTTGTCGCTTTCCATACGTCCCTATACCGACGCGCGCGCGCGCGCGCTGCATCGCGCAAACTCGGCAGAAGAAAATATCCCCCCCCCCCCCCCCAAATAAACATCTATTCATTCAGACAGCGTGCGCGGCTTCACGAATTCATATATACGCCTGTTTGCGCGCGGTTCAGCCGGCATTTCTCGTACTTCGGTAGAGCTCGAAACAAACCAACAAGAATGAAAAAGAAGAAACAGAATTTAATACAGACAAAAGTACGTAGTACGCGGAAAAACCGAAAAAACAAAAAAAAAAGAACGGATGGATCGAGCGAGCAGTAGGAGAGGCCCGGAAACTGCAGCAAGAAATATTATCAGCGACGAAAAAAAAAAAAAAAACTCACGCACGCGAACGAGTGACGCGGCAAAACTGAACAGGCAAGGGGGGAGGGGGATGATAAAGGAGAAGCGGAGGCGCGCGCTCCAGGGGGGATATGTCGAAGAAGCACGCTGCCTGTGTCAGAATTCGGAGGAGGCTGACTTTCGACGAAAACTTGAGAGAAGGGCATGTTTGTTTACTAGCTCTAGAGGAGGAATCCCTTACGACAAAACAAAGGTGCCCGCGAAGGAACAAAACATAAAGAAACACGACGGAGAGGTTCGAGACGCTCCAACTCAATAGCCAGGGATAGAAAAAAAACGAATTCGAAGGAGGCAGGATGCCAAGTTTTGCAACATCTCTCTATGATGCGCGCGAGGTAGCGAGGTTTTTATTTGACGCTCGCCTAGCAGAGTGAACACTATGCAGGCGCGCGCACACTTATCCCCCGATATACGGCCTCCGCGCTTGCCGGTTGGCTCTTGATCCGTACGTTATCCTCTCGCGAGAAAGGGAACGCTCGAAGCGTACGTGCCTCGCTGTTTTATTTCCTGTTTTCAGTATCAGTCACGCATTGGGGGCGCATTAGCAATGCCGACGTGCTCAGCGAAGCGGAGCAACGTCCGTTTCCACGCTACCGAGCATGTGGCAACAACCATAAGTCTTCGGCCGGTACACGCGTTTGCACTAAACAAATTTGGAGGCGAATGCTCGAGCTTGTTGGAGGGGCCGATATATGATATGGATGGATTCGGTAAACGAATCGACAGGCTAAAAACAGAAGCGGAAACGAGAAACAAAAAGAATACGCGTAGTTTAGGAGACGTCGACGAAGTCTTGTATGCAAATTACGAACGTGCGAATTCTTGCGGGTGACGTTTATATTCCAAATTCGCGCGATGTTTCAAAACAAAGTCTTAAGCGGCTTAAAACCTCGCGTTGACCTGGTGCCGTCGTTACGTAGGTCATTACGGGTTTCGAGGACCGGTAAGTGTCGCTTTTTTTTTTGGCAAAGCGGCTACGCAGCTAAGGACAGAAAGTACGGGCAGAAGAAGACGTTGCATAACTAGTGAAAACGTAGAGCTGCCTCTTTTGCGAAATTTGGCGCTAAAGCTGAGCTTTGTTTTTGTGCATGTATGGTACTGTTTGCCGGTGACGCTTCGCAAAAGGAAGGAAGACCTACTCGAAAACCGGATTGTCTAAAGCCTTGGAAGTTCTTGAAAGCCGTAGCATCATAAATTCGATTTTTCTCTACCCCAACCGCAGATATTATCTTTCCTTCTTCCTTTCCTTAATGTTGTTCTGATGTTCACGTGGTTTGTTTATTTGTGTAGGGTAACAAACCAGGCGCAATCTAATTAACCTCGCTGCCTTTCGTTTTCATTTTCTGTCTCTCTCTCAAGCGTGAAAACGCCAATTCTCCCCACATATACACGAATAAGCGAGGAATGAGAAATCCACAAGCAACTGCAGGAATTTACGCCCACACGAAGCGCATCGCACTACGTCACACGTTAAGGTTATTAAAGGAATGCTATGGGCGCTACTGTTGGTGCAAGAACTTGTGATGCGCACATAGAGCTGCAACCGTTCTCCTCCTCCTCCTCCTCAAGTTCGCAACACGCTACTCACCATCAGACTATCACCATCTCCTACCTGCTGTCGCCAAGCGCACGTCTTGGCCAAATACAGAAGCAACTGCTAGTATTAGACAAACACCTTCGTCTATCTGGAACCAAACGTTATTGTCAGGCCAGCTACCTGAAAGATGCTTCGCTAACGTCGCGACTCCCACAATACATGGAAACTGCATAATTAGATTTCCTTGTGTGAGCCATGTGCCAGCAAGAGCCGCCAAACAATGAGGAATGTGAAACGAGAGTAATAAAAGGTCACGATGACAAAGACATCACACGCATAATATTAGAAGAGCTTTCGTATAGATTCTATTTCTTCATAAGTAGGCACCGTTTTCATCTACGAATGGCGGCGGTATGACTGAGTTATAAGAAAAAAAGAGCGATCTTTTCTTCTACGCCAAAGATCGAGACCTGGAGCTTTCCTGAAAGGAACTTGCTTCAGATTCCAATCTTCTTTCCTACCGACACACACGCGCAGTTTGAAATTCTCATTCCAGCCACTTTGATGTCGCGAATTCCAGCGGTCGGTATTCGACCACTGGCAATGACAGCACGCAAAGCGACCTCGCATGAGTAGGGAACGAAATAGGCAATAATTTGCCCGAGTTCCGCGGCCACGTTTTTAGGAACTGACAGCCGTGAGTCGCAGCCAGTTTGATATATACAATGATCAGGATAGAAAATCGTGGCGAAGTAATTCTATTAGCAAACTGCCTGTTTCTAAGTAACGATGTCAGCTAGCGGGCGGCGCTTCGTTTTGTGACGAACAAAGGAAGCCGACCGCTAAGGCGTTCCTGTCATTGGCACTCCACCCGAGGAACGCGACGTAACGACAACCACGTGATCCGTAACGACCAATAGGACAACGCACTGTCCACCGCAACCAGTAAACTAACAAGATGAAAACGTGACATGTGGAGGCAGTATTGGAAGTGGACCGCCGTGTGGCGGCATATAAAAACTAGAGTTTTCGTAGCGCGATGACAAGCGGAGCTAAAGTGAGAACTCTTTATTAGCTTTCCAGGATCGCAAGAAAAAACGCAAGGAGGATGGAAGGGAAGGCTGCTTTCTTGGTCAGGAATGAAGCGTGTCATTATTCTCGCACAAACAAAATCGAGGAAATACGGAGAGGCGTCGGATCGCCATTAATCGAGGCGCCAGAGACAGTAACGCGATGATCAAAACGACGCGGAAGCGTCGGCAAGGGCAGCGTATAAAAAGGAAAACAAAGAAAATAATTGAAGGTGGGAGGAAAGAAGGTTTGGGCAGATAGCTCGCGTGGTACGCGCTAACCCAAAGTCAGCCTGTCAAGAGAACGATGATAAACGACGGCCGAGCCAATCGCACGCCTCGCGATGAATTTCAAGACGACGACGAGAAAACAAAAGAGAAGGCTAGCGTCACAGTCGTCTGAATCGACTTCCCGCAGAGCCGCGCGCGCGCGGTTGCGTCGGAAAGGACAGGCGTCAAAAACGGTGATAGAAGAAGCGATCGAGAGAGAGAGAGAGAGAGAGAGAGAGAGAGAATGTCACAGAAGGAAAGCGAGCAAGCGAGAGCGAAAGAAAGAGAGAGAGAGCTTGGCGCCGCGTGTTGTTTTCGTATACGCCACGGCGTCCATGCGAACGTGACGTGTTTCAGGGAACGAAAACTTTTAGCGCAGCTGTATCGGGAGATCGGCGGCGGGGGAAAGAAAGGGGGAGAGGGGGGAGGGGTGAACGACGCTCGGTAAGGACGCGCCGAATTTCAGGCGGCGCATCGCGCGCGACCGCGAGCATTCACGCGACTCGATTAAAATTCTTTCCATCGCCTCGCGCGCATACAAATACGCGCACGCGCGTGCTTCCCCGGAGAGGCTGGAAACTAACGCGATGCGAGTGGCCCGCCGAGCTTCGCAGGAAATCTTATAGGACGGGAATCCATTAAAATTCTTCGCGGCAGCGCGCGCCGTGCAAAATGGGGACATCGAAAACTATAACGCGCAGTGCGAGAGAATGGCTTCACATCGGAGGCACAAATGTTCCGACGACCTTGAAGCGGTGATTAATAACATGGTGTCGGGGAGCGAATGCATATATCCGGTGAAGCGCCACCGAAAAACCGCAAGAAGATCGAGAGTTTAATACGGGAGGCACACATATAGTGGACCCCACAATAAAGAGCCCCTAAACCACTCCGAGTTCAAAGACGAAAGAGTGGTTCCTTTCTCGCCTTGACTACCTTTTTTACAGGTGCCATCTTCTTCTTCCTCGCCACACATTTCTTCGCAAAACAAGTGGACAACGTCAGCACTAAGCGTCGAGCCTATCAAGATTTAGCGCTTCCCGGCTACACGCAGTAATCTCCGCTTGCGCAGTGGAAAGCGCGCAAAACAATGCGAAATCAGTTGATCGCGCACGATAGTCATGCGATCCGATGCGGAACGGCCGTGCGACTGCACAGTAAAGCACGGTAGGAGACAGTTCACGACTGATATACTTCGTGTGTGGACCAATCGATAGCTTATTTCCTCATGACGTCACGGTAACCGACTGCTGGCGTCACGAATAGTGCCGAAAAGACGCGAATAGAGGTGTGCACGGGCTCCGGGTAGCCCGAAAGCCCGAGCCCGACCCGGCCCGCGGGCCGGGCTCGGGCGGGCCGACGTATTTTCGCCTCGGGCCCGGGCCGAGCTCGGGCTACTTGGAGTTTTATCGGGCCGGGCTCGGGCCCGGCGCGAAGCCCGACTCAAGCCCGAAATATAGAGAATGAGCAGGAATTGTTTTCGAGCACGCATACAGCGCCTTTTCCGCGACCGCCCTTTACCGCTTTTCATTTCCATTCGCTGCTTTAATCAAAAGGGGAGCAGGTAAAGCACTGCCTCTGTTGCACTCCGACAAACAGAGAAGCAGGGCTGGGCAAAGATACTTTGAAATTGTATCGCGATACGATACAAGATACTCAGGCAAAACGTATTGGAGATACAGATACAAGATACTGCCGCACTAATTGTATCCGATACGATACTTGGCAATTGTATCTTAAGATACTTCGATACATTTTCAAATTTGTTATTATAGATCCATATAATGTAGCAGAAAACGCCTATGCACGAAAATGTCTGCTTGAAAATTTCTTAACTGTGACCTATTTAGTTTCACTTGCATGAAATGTCTCAAATGTTTTGCCCTTCTTGCTCAAAGTACATTAGTTTCCTTCCAAAACAACTTATTGGGGCTTGTTTTAGCTTGTTCACAGGACAACTCTTTATACCCTTCGCTGACAGCGGTTCTTGCTTGTCATTTTTGTAATTGATGGGAGTCGCTGCTCAGCTTGCCGACCAGCTAGCGGGTTGCCATGTAATCACAATAACGTCAATAAGAAGCCTTCGCACGACGGCGCAAATACCGGTGTGGACTTTTACCTTGTCCGTAAAAGACAGTTTGCACAATACCGTATATCCGGACAGTGTACAGCAGCAACAACGCTAATAGCGACTTTTTTTCTTCCTGGCGGGGGGGGGGGGGGGGGGGCAGGGGGGAGTGGCGCGGGGAACGCATGGTGTAATGGGGCTTGCGACCGTTCGCTAGCGGCCCGGCCGGCACACATGACCGTCTCCGTTCCATGTGCTTTTGTTTTCTAAATAAGTATGTTAGTGAGCTACACAGACATGACTGCTCTCAAGCGTTTCTTTCGTGAGGAACACGTGGTCACCATGTACTGAAACATAACCGTGGAACAAAAACTCTATATTTCGATCCGCGTCCAGATTTCAGTCGTTATGTACATCCGTATCGTTGTTTCTGGAATCCGGACTCAAAATCCTCTTCAGAAATGACCTATATATGAGATATGTCAAAGGCCTGCTTTCAAATGGCAACGTCATTTTGTTCAAACTCTCTCCTACCCCACCATCTTCACTGTTCCCGGGCCTTTGGAGCTAAATTTCGTGACTGCGGCCCGCCGGCTATAAGCTGAGTTTGAGACCCCTGTTGTATATGTAGATGACGTAAACCTGCAATGAATTTCCATGTTCTACTTAGCTGCTGGCGTAAGGAATTCTTTGTTGATATACTCACTAACGTGCAATCTTTTAGCAATTTTTCTTGAACGAGAGAACATGTGCAACACAGAAATGTCTCAGACGTATTACATAGCTGCACGAAGCATCGCAGGACACCGCCGCTATTCGCGCTATTGCCGCTTATAGCTCCCTTTACGTAGCGATTAGTAATAAGAAAAATATTTAAGAAGGCCTAAAACCGGAAAACAAATATAAGTAAAATAGAGAGGTGGTTGTTTATCACACATTCACATTGAATGAGTACATGTGCAACACAGAAATGTCAACTAACCTGTTGAGACCAGGGGGGGGGGGGGGGAATCAGAGATCTCTGTTCGTTCCGCGTTCGTTCTGGCGGTGTTACGTCAGAAAAGTGGGCGGTCCGCAGCTCTCTTCCGCCGAAAGGAAGAGGACAGCCAATCGTCAAGCGGTACACGCGCATCGTTTCTCCTCGGCAAGGGGACCGTATATTTCAAAACGAAGTGTTTCTCGCCTTCTAATAAATACAGTTGTTATACGAAAAGATACTGTTTTTCTTTTCAAGCTCAAACAGTTTCTGAAACAGCAATAGGTTTGAGCGCTGATATTTTTTGGTGTTAGTTTTTCTAACGTACTCGCTATGTGAAGTCGCGCACGTGAAAAAAAAAAAAGAGAAAAGTAGCGGTTGGCGCAGTTTTTCAAGATGTCGTCCCACCGGAATGTCTGGCTTGGCTCCCGGGTGTCGAATCGTCAAAAGGAGCTTCTGCTGGCTTTTATAAAAGAGCACCCACAGATACCTACGCCGTCGTGCCCACTGGGGCGTCGTTCACGAGTGAGGACCGGGACGACACATGGCAGTAGCTGGTAGCGCTTTTGAACTAAGAAGTCCCTGCGCGTAAGACCACAGGCAGGCCCGTTCATTTGTTCGCACTGTTCGTTTCGAGAACAGAAAGCGACGCCGCACTCGCTCATGTCTTCAAACGCATCTCGCACCTCCAACCGCAAGAGAAGCACACGTCGCAAGCGCCATTTTCTCAAAATCAGCTGTTGCGGCAGCCGCAACCGCCGCATCATGCCGTGCGAAGCCGTTTGTTCGCTCGAGAGAACGCGTGCGAACGGTCTCGAGCTCCGTTCGTTTGTAGCAGACGACATCCTCGTTATGACGCGGTATGACGTCACCAAAAAATAAAAGATCAAGCAAAAAGAAAAATGGCTACGCCCCTCAGAGACGTGGTTTTTTCCGGCTTCGGCCAATCGCGTACGCAGCGAGAATGGGTACAGAACGAACGGCGCAGAACAGAGACCTCCGATCACCCCACTCGTTATGTCGCGATATGACGTCACCAAAAAAAAAGAGATCAAGCAAAAAAAAAAAAAAGAAATGGCGACACCCCCCGGCCTTGAGTGGCATCTCCCGCTTCAGCCAATCAGCGCGCTTGTTCTTCCCCAGGAGAACGAACAAGCGGAACGAACAGATCTCCGATCGCGCCCCAGGCCCATAGCCAAAAATTTTTTTCGGGGGGGGGCACTTGCTGAGAACCTTGACTATTTAAGAAAAACACCTATTTTCATTATTTATTTTTGGTATAACCACCTACTTCACCAAAATTTCGGGGGGGGGGGGTGGCCCGGGCCACTCCCCCCCGCAGCCAAGCCGTTAGCCGCTCAGCCCCCCCGGCTAAGGACTTGGTTGAGACCATGGTTGAGACAATGTGAAATTCAGTGCCTATGGAAAATTGCCTGAAACGGCTCGTTGGGACGCTCATGAGTAAAACGGAGCATTCATTAAAACAACGTTTCCCTAATCCCCTTCCTAACATCTTTAAGATGGCTCTTCTATTTTTATAATGCAAACTCACTTTCGCTATTTTCTTAAGCGGTAAGTAGAATATTTTGTACTGTATACTAAAGGCACGCCCGCATAATAATATATTTGTTTTCAAAATCGCCTTGGCAACGTGTAAATGTGTAAACTGTAGTAGAAATAAAGCAGACAGTTAGAAGAATAAAGCAGCAATCTTTTTCTGGGAGCGCGTTACAAAAGACATACTGCAGTGACCAGACCGGAAAAACAGTGCAGAGACCTAGGTAATGTATGTGACACAAAATTACAGCTAAGAAAGCACTTGTGCCTTGTGCTAATAATCAAATTATGATTTCATAAATTCTTTGAATAAATGCAGATGGAAGTGAAAAATACCGCACGCCAAGATATTTTCTGTTAGGTAAACGCTTGCTCTATTAGATCTAGCATCAGTACCTGTGGTGCTAAAGTTGTTAGAATCTTATTTGCATATAAGTTAATTCATTGCATGCAAGTCAAACTTATATCCTCGAGATCTTTTAAATCGCTAATATGTAAAATCCACGCGACGCAAAGCAACCCCATTCTTGCACGCATCACATTTCGTTACGGATCAAGAAGCAAAAGAATCTGCAATAACGACACTGTAACAACATCAGAATTTGCGCGATAGACGCCGCACGCAGTGGAGTACGCGGCGCAGGACAGTGGCTATGAGCAAGTGTAGCTGCATTGGAGCAACTAAAAAGAAAAGAAATCGAGAAAACAAAAGGTACGTGGGCTGGGCGTAGACGTCCGCGTGCTTGTCTTCCTGATCTACCCTCACTGGACGACTCTGGCGTAAAAATAACGTCACTGCCCTTAGACTTATTCAGATCGCTTAGTGGCACCAGTACCAGCTTGAGAAGCGGAGTTTGGCCAGCGATTATTGTTTCGCACGGCTGTGTTGCGATAGAAGTATCTTGTATCTTAAAATACACGATACATTATCGAATGTATCGGAAATACAGATACAGATACTCGTCTTTCGAGACGTATCGCGATACAGATACAAGATACCCAAAGTGTATCTAATATAGTATCTAAGATACATGTATCTTCGATACTGCCCAGCACTGCAGAGAAGTAACACCACCTGAGCTAGTGACGGCGCCACGCGACTGTTCGCGTTAGATTTGAGGCCAAATCTTATATGAGTGAAAATGCACGCGACAGCGACGAGTGACCCGACGTAGATCGCCTTCGTGCAAGCTTGCATGGGCACACCCCATAAAAGTGACGGCTTTGGCGAGCGAACTCCATTGTTGCTGGCATGAGGCCGTCTACTTGTAATTTGTAATCTGTGTAATAAAGACCGTTCGTCGTGTGTCGTTTGATCATATTTCATATGCTCAATAAAATGCCAAATTACCGGAAAACGATGTTTTCTTTTCGCGGCGAACCTTCAAAAAGCCGGGCCGGGCCGGGCCGCGGGGTCCGGGATTGTGTTTTCGTACGTCGGGCCGGGCCGGGCGGGCTCGCAGCCTTTTGCCGTCGGGCTCGGGCGGGCCTTCGACAAAGTCAGCGGGCCCGGGCCGGACTCGGGCTCGGAAATGCGGCCCGTGCACAGCTCTAGACGCGGAACGCCAGGAGAGAATAATGCGCTGGTTCTTTGTATTTTAAGAGGTTGTTTAGGGGCACTTTAATAAAAACATTTCGCGCCGATATCGGGAGAAATTGCGAGCGATCCTGCTGTTGGACACGCTGCTAACAAAGGCGGCAAAACAATAACGCAAAGTTGTGTGATTTTGTGCGAACTCAATAGTTTGTAAATCGGGCCTCTTATGTACAAAGACGTGCGGCTGCTATGGAAATCTTATCAACGTGGAAAGAGAGATACAGATAACGAGCAAGGAGACTGCCGAGGGAACGTCGAGCGCGAGACTTATTTGTCTTTAGTTATTATAGTCAATGTGCCTAAACTACGCAGTGAAATTGGCTGCTCATGAAGGCACGAACGTACGGTGTGCTGGCTCACAAAAGTCAACAGAGAAGCCAAGTGACTATTTCGTTTCGCTTTAGTGAGCCGAGTGTGTTCCTTTTCAGACTGTCGCTGGCGAATAGGACGCTCTCACTCAAAAAAATTCGGCAGATCCCACTTCTTGTGGGAATCGGTTTCATGCGAAGCAGTCAGCAAGTCAGCGGGTCCATGCTGCATTTTTTGGCTTTTAGCCAAGCCTTACGAGTGCACGCTACGATAGGATGATGCGAATATCACTCGTTAGCGAATTCATCCGGGGTCGAGCAACGCTTGAATGTATAGCTTGCTGAATCGTAGAAAAACATATGTAATGTTTATTAGATTGCTCTAAAAGTGGAGCCAACACTGGAGACACAACTGACGTTAACCCGACATGACGCCTAGGAATACATATGTAATGTTTACTGACTTGTAATAAAATTAGATAACCAGCACAGCAACCACAATTGGCGTTGCACCGGCATTACGCATGCATAGGGCCTTTTTCCAGAGCAGTTTCAAGACCTGGCGTGGCTCTGTGGCAGAATACCTGACTGCCACGCAGAGTGCTTGTGTTCGATTCCTGCTAGAATCCTGGATTTTTATTCTTTGCATTCGTCGGGTCAAAGCTGCCGATGTCCGCTTTTCTTAACGCTCTCGCATAAATATTGCTAATGTCTGTTTTCGCCGTTCCCGGGTAGATATAAACTGTTAATCACTTGTGGCGCATACCCGCATATCGTGGCCCGTGGTATACGGGTATGGGCCAAACGTGACTTGCCGAAAGGTTTTGACGACGTACGCGACTGGATTTTCATGTTATTCATGTCATGACCAGACAGTCATATTCGTCATACCATCTTACCCTCCCTCGCCAATTTTGGTCTACACCAAGTTAAGGAGGCGAGCACGAGAGCACCCAGACGTAGGCGGCTAGATAGATAGATAGATAGATACGTAGATAGAAACGCTCAAAAAGTGCCTGTGGTTCGTTAAGAAATGCTTCGCATTTAATACCGATCGCAACGTAGATTACAGTAGTAATTCGTGCTCGCTCGAAGGGAGCGCCCTGGCAAATATTGCCTATGGCAAATTTCGCTCAAAGATGGCGCGCAGCCGGCGTGCATGATTGCGAGTGTCATTCGCCCACATTCGCAAAAGGCGCACTAGTCAAAGCGCACAAATGGTCAAAGCACAGTCAAAGGCGCGCTAATGGATCTGAATAATCAAGACCCCTGAAAAGATTTAAAAAAATAAAAGAAATACAACAAGGGGGTAACGAAGGAAAACTTCGGGTAGGTTCCCTAACGCGAAGAAATTGCGCGCAAAGAATGACGCTTATGCTCAGGAATCTCCACGCAATTAAACACGCCGGGCCTCAAGAAACGTTGCACAAAAGTGGCTACGCAAGGATAGAGAACGCGCAAGAAACTGGAGGGGAGACGAATGAATTCATTAGCACCGGCGTTTAATTAACCGCTAATTCAAAGCCCACTTTTTTGTCAAAGAGGGTAGAAAGAAGGGGCAATAATGACTTTTGGGAGGTGCACAGGGCACTCGCAGAACGCGCCGCTGTAAGATACTTGAAAGAAAGAAAGAAAGAAAGAAAGAAAGAAGAAAGAAAGAAAGAAAGAAAGAAAGAAAGAAAGAAAGAAAGAGAAAAAAAAGAAAACTGAAAGAAAGAGAAAAAGAGAGAAAGAAATAATTGAGCTGATAATGAACCCAGCGTGTGCCGAGAATTACGAAGCGAAGAAAATTGCCGCAGTTTTTTTTAAAGCTAACAGGGCGAACTTATTTAATAAGAAAGAGTAACAAAAAGCCAGACACGAAACAGGTCGCGAACCTCCAATTTTAATCTCGGGCTGGATCGTTGAGCTTGCCCTCACAAAAGGAGATGAAAAGGTAGCACTGGGTAATGGAAAGATAACGCAACGTGTAGTCTCATAGTGCTCCATTTTCGCTGTCGATGCGAACTCGCAATAGAGGCATGTATGGTGAATATTGCGATATTGCGTTAGGTTCGCAGCTGCGGCTGCAACCGGTACGTTGAAACATGCGAACTCGGCTGGCGACACCTGCAAGGTTGCTTTGCGTAAGACCGCAGCGCTAATGAGCCAGTGAAGATAGATGGCGGTATTACTGTCAAACGTATCACTGCTGTCTGTCGGCTGTCACATGAACGCATCAAATACTGATTTGCAGACGCTGTGGTGGCAGAATGAAAACTTGGAGGACGCTTGAGCTTCGCCTTCAAGAGTACAACGTGATAGCGTAATCGGGCCCCGTGCACATCGCCTTCTCAATGGCTAGCCTAGCTTCGGTTCTCGCTGCATGCCTCAACCGTGCCGTAAGGAATCGAACAAATGTGCGCGTAACATTGGCCTTTTCTAAGCATCCTAGAATGCCTACTGCAAGTACAGTTGTTAAGTGCCCCCTACGCCACAATTATTCCTTTTGCGAATCAGTGAAGGGCCCACTACGCGTCCGTAAGGCAACACGCGATCCTACGAAGCTGTTCACTTTGTTGATGCTTTTGCCGATGATTAAATATGTCTGAGCGCTTTGTAATGGGTGGGCCTTTAAAACACCCACTCGTTGCGCAACTCACATGTTTTGACACCTGGCTCGATTCTACGCTTCTGACATGCAATATTACACGCTTTAAGGAGACTCCGTTCACTACACGACATTCATATAGCGTTTTTCTCCCAAGCAGTTTCAAGCAATAGCGTAGCTCTGTGGTAGAAACCCTGCTTGCTACACAGACGGGCTAGGTTCGATCCTCACTGGAGTCGAATTTTATTTGCATCTTTCTCGACTTTTCCGTTACAGGCAAGACGATGACTCCAGAATTCCTGCGAAACGAGCGCATTAGTATGTTGCATCAAGTTACGTTACTTTTAACGCTATCGCGTTAAAAGTAACGTAACTTGATGCAACATACTAATGCGTCAGCATTCTAGGGCTAGTTCCCGTGAAAAATCATGCTCCCTCCCTCCGCCTGTAACGTGACTGCAACAGGGCTGATCCTGGATATGACGCAATACTGAACTGGCAAGGAGACGGCATCAGCGAACCCGCGAATGATTTCATTCATGGACAGCACAGTTACAACAACAAGTAGCTATATCCCACAATTGCAAAGGGAAAGCCAGAAAGTATCTTTGCCACAGGTAACTGTACCATGTTCGAGAGCATATCTTAGTGTAAACATTTTTGATGGCCGTGAGGCATTGTGTCTTTGTAATATTTGTGAGCAAATGAAGGTTGCGTGGATTAGTCTCCTCGTGCGTAGGGCTATAGCGTAACAATTGAAGCATAATAACTAATATGACACATGAAAAGTACATATAGATAAAAATTATAGGACTTCTTAAACAAAGTGGCAGCTGTAATAAGAAAAGCGGCGCAGTGAAAAGATGAGGAATGGTATTGATAGCATTGGGTTATCCGACGAGCACCTTAAGTACACGAATGTTCCTGCGTATAACTTTCGTCAGAAGCTGGCAGCTACCACGACTAGGTATCACACCCACGGCTTCGTGCTAAGCAGGATAATGCTTCGAGTCACATAGGCTTATACGAACATCTTCACCGTGAGGAACTGACATCTGCATTTATAATAAGCCACTTTGACCGAGCGTGCTGCGCTTGTCATAAAGCTTCTTAGTTCTAACAAGGCCTACCTCCGGTTTCTTACCTCTATATTATGCATTGTGACTCAAGACGCCTGCACACTAACAAGAAGTGAGGCCCGTCTACTCCAGAATGTTCGAGCAACCATACACAACGCAAGCATGCATGAAGGCGATATCCCACGCCGTGCGGGCATTCCGCCTCTTTCTTTCCCGTTCGATCCGGGCGCGTCCTAACGGAACAATGCGAGCGCCACGCCACGCCACCCGCCGGGGCATCAATAATGACGACGAGAAACAAACTCGCCCAGCGTTGCCAGCGCGCCGAAGCTGCGCGTGTCTTCTTTATCTGGCTGCCCCGCATTAGGGCGGCAGCGACGAAGTGGAGCAGCGGCGAGCGATTCACTTAGCCGCTTTGTTTCTGTCTGCCGTGTCGTCTCCCTGTCCGACCATGCGTGATTCATTGCAGTTTCGCGAGGACAGGCGTGCGGATAAAGGACCTCGTTGGGAACCATACAAGACCACACTGGCCCCGCGCCTCTCCCTTTACCTCTTCCCGGCTTACCACATGTTGGGAAAGCCGCGGAAAGGGGTTTGCGTACGGAGGGGGTGAGGGGGGGGGGGGAGGTAGACTGTAACGGAGCTCCATTTATAATTCAGAGCCAGGACGTCGCGTCTGTGTTCGCCCAGTAGGAACCAGCGGTGTTCCCGCAACGTGTATCAGCTAACCGCGTTCCCGCAGGACACGAGACTTTATTTGTAGTTACGTCTAGGTGAGGTTGCCAAGAGAATAGACAGTGGTTCCTTTTGTATTCTCCATTTATGTCTCTCTTTTCCGGTCCATACGCGACAAACAGTAATGACACACAGGGCCTGAAGGAAAGGTAACAGAACGAGACAGAATCAGGGCAAAAAAGACATATCGAAGCGGCCGCCAGGAGAACGACAGGATTACCAGTAGGCATTAAAAAGTTAGGACGCATCAGCGCGTCGCAGCCCGTGACTAGTCGGAAGGAAGCGAGGATGGAGCAAGCGGGAAAGGATTTTGGAGCCCATACAAAACGGAGATAAGCGAAGGCCCCCTCCGTAACTTCATCGCTAATATGATACGCGCGTCAGGATAAGGAATGTGACTTATACGAAGAAAGATTAAGAAAGTTGGCGCTTGTACTGTACTTTTCTCAGTATACGTCCACACAGTTCTGCCAATGCATGGCGTGCCCAACACTTCTTTCATGATAAGGCGGCGCTGATAGATAGATAGATAGATAGATAGATAGATAGATAGATAGATAGATAGATAGATAGATAGATAGATAGATAGATAGATAGATAGATAGATAGATAGATAGACAGACAGACAGACAGACAGACAGACAGACAGACAGACAGATAGATAGATAGATAGATAGATAGATAGATAGATAGATAGATAGACAGACAGACAGACAGACAGACAGACAGACAGACAGACAGACAGACAGACAGACAGACAGATAGATAGATAGATAGATAGATAGATAGATAGATAGATAGATAGATAGATAGATAGATAGATAGATAGATAGATAGATAGATAGATAGATAGATAGATAGATAGGCGGACGGGCGGACGGACGGACAGACAGACAGACAGACAGACAGACAGACAGACAGACAGACAGACAGACAGACAGACAGATAGATAGATAGATAGATAGATAGATAGATAGATAGATAGATAGATAGATAGATAGATAGATAGATAGATAGATAGATAGATAGATAGATAGATAGATAGATAGATAGATAGATAGGCGGACGGACGGACGGACGGACGGACGGACAGACAGACAGACAGACAGACAGACAGACAGACAGACAGACAGACAGACAGACAGATAGATAGATAGATAGATAGATAGATAGATAGATAGATAGATAGATAGATAGATAGATAGATAGATAGATAGATAGATAGGTAGATAGATAGATAGATAGATAGATGTTTGGTTGGTTGGTTGCTTTATGAGGATTAACGTCCCAAAGCAACTCACGTTGAGAGACGACGTAGTAGAGGTCTCCGGATAATTTCATCCACGTGGGGTTCTTTAACATGCACCGAAATCGCACAGTAAATATAAATTTACATAATTTCTTGTCCAAGAGAGAGATCGCGAATGAAATAAGTTCCACTACACCACATTTAGCCTCGTAATCTGCTGGCTCGATATAAGTTTTTA
Source organism: Rhipicephalus sanguineus (assembly GCF_013339695.2). Classification (NCBI taxonomy): domain Eukaryota; kingdom Metazoa; phylum Arthropoda; class Arachnida; order Ixodida; family Ixodidae; genus Rhipicephalus; species Rhipicephalus sanguineus. The sequence continues at coordinate 31,715,736 of NC_051179.1, read as the reverse complement.
TTTATAAATAACACTGCTCTTCAAGTAACCTAGTTCAGTCAGACTTCTTGGTGTTTCTGTAAACCAATTATAATTCTCTCTAAATATAACAGCGGAAGCGAGCTTTCAGAGAAGAGGCACTCGATGGTTAAATGGGACGCTGTGGCAAACAACGTTTTAAATTTGCGCAGGGGACGAGACGGTCGTAAACGCGCATCAGCAAACACGTCATTAGAAAAAGAGAATGCAATTAAAAAAAGAAATAAAGAAACGATGTGGCTCAATTTGGATAGAGACACTCGGAGAAGGCATATCTGCGGGCAATGTTTATATAAAAAAAAAGAAGCACGACATTGCAAACGGAGATAAAAAGACAAATATGGAAATCGGTGTTGTGGGCAAAAACATTTAGATATAACGCTGACGGGAGCGTCATTTAACGGTTCGCTGACTCGGTGCCCAATGGCTTTTACCATTTTTGCCCCCCGAAAGGGAACGAATGCGTTAAACTGCAATCGTCAAACAAAGAAGAGAAAGATAGTAAAAGAACTAAAAAGAAAACAAAGACGCTATATAATGTACGAACCAAGCATGCTGTTTTGGCAGACGCTGCGAACGACGGGCCCGTCATAGTTTGGATCTGCAAATTTCTGGTCACCGAACGCAAAACTTATTCGCGTTTGTTGTCACCTCGTTAAATATACAAAAAAAAAGAAAGAGAGAGAAACTAAAAGCGATAACTGAGTTCAGGGTTTCTCGCTCGTTATTATTTCTTTCTTTCGACGCGTCCCTGTTCGACAGGCGCGCATTACACGGTTCATCAACTCCGCGAATCCAAAAGCGGCGCGCTGAGGCAGGCGCCGTCAAAAAAGCCGCCGGATCCGATAAACGCGTTTTTGCGCGCCACGCCGCTTCTCGGGGGAGCCCAAAGTGTGCGCTTTACGCGTTAAAACCCTTTCGGTCGTTACACAACGCCACAAACATCGTAGCCTGCTCCCGACAGTGCCGCCGTCAAAAAGTAGGTCAAGGCTGTCAGTAACGGCAGCCCCCCTTCCTTTTTACCACTGCACACTTTCACGTCGCCGGTACGAACTTTCGGTTTACGATTGGCAGCCACACGCAAACTAGGTCGTAGGCATGCCTTCTAGAATGAGAGCAGCGAGATTTTTTTTTATGGCGATAGCAATTATATGGACACTCGAGGCGCAATTTTCTCGTCACCGTCGCCGTCATGTTCCGTTTAAAGCTCAAACCGATAACATCGCCCCGCGCGTCGTATGTTATATCTGTGCGAGTGAAAGCTTCCGAAGGCTGCCGATGGGCGCGGCTCAAGCAGAGATGAAGGCGATCATTCGGGCGAAGAAGCATGAAGGGGTGCCGAGGGGGGAAGGGGGCGGGAGGTCTGCGTCGCCCGGGCAGGAACTGCCAACTTTGATCGAACGGGCGCTAGCGCACGCTATTTTCACAGAGATCAGCAGACGGCTCGTACCTTTGTAAGTGCTCTGACCTTCCTGCCCTCTGTGCAATGCACCGAGGGCAAACCTAACCCACATTCTCCTAGCCTGTCCGTCTTCACCTCCTCCCGGCGGGTCGGTGCCACTCAAAACCTGGGAGGACTGGGAGACCTCTCTACTGCTCCACGGACCCGGCAAGGCAGAAGATCGCCGCCCGCCAGGCTGCCAACGTCATGGACTTATTAGACATGAACGTTTGAGTGTGGTGGGGTCGCGCGGGGACCCAGAGGGCCTGGGAGGTCCTGAATTCCCTTGCAATAAAGTTTTTTCGACTCGACTCGACTGTGCTCTCAGTTTACTTCTCGTTCAAGCGACAGGCAGCACGAAAACAGCTTCGCTCGCTGGGCGGCCCTTACGCCAGGGTTTCGTAGAGTTACGCCAGATTGGATATTAAAGAAATTAGCTGCTAGCCTTACTTCGTATAACATTCCAATTTGTTGCCATCGCACTTGCGGCGAAACTAACTTTCTCATAATTTACCACTGCCTACTAGTTTCGCCATCTTTTGCCCTTTGACCTAACGAGACACAAGGAAGTTCAGGGGAAGATGGCAGGCTTCAAGTGATGTAGAGAAGTCAAAGAAAGATTGTCGCTGGAGCCAACGTTTTCAAAAAAAAAAAAAAAGACCTGGCTCCATCAGGCAAGGCTGCCCTTCGAAACACGAGTACCTTAGTGAAAATTGCTTGTTTGACGACTGCTCAAGGAGACAGAACGTGAAGCAGAGAGTTGAGAGAGAAAGAGAGCGAGAGAGAGAGAGAGAGAGATCAGGGCCAATACTTGCTGAAAATTATGAGCCCACGTGTCTTGATACCGTAAAAATGAATGAGCTGACGTGCAATTGCTAAACCAAACCCCGAGGTAACACGCAAGCTGCTGTATCACTGCAATATCTTAGTGACAGTGACTGTCCCAATTGCGTACGCCCGCCTAAGCGCTTTGCGCTTTAGCCTAGACCGTCGGCGGCGCTGACTACGAGATTCGGGCCTTGATGAATATTTCAAAGGCATTTAAGTAGCAAGCATTGCGAGAAGGCTCGCTTGGAAGGAGAAATGCACTGACTATATGTAGTAGGCTTGGACAACTACGTGCACAAATCGTCCCCGATGTGCACACCGCCTCTTCTATGTACGGACGACAAACGCTCATTCCCGTGCCTCGCGCAGGGCCTCTTGAGATTCGGGGAGGCCAGAGATGTATGCCTTAAGCATGCGCTCGTCCCGCACCCATACGAACAGCATACGAACATGGCCGAACCGAATAATCAGCTTCGAGTCTGCTGCCATCTCTCCTGTTTATTTTGGAGGTCCTCTTCCTACAAGAACGAGCTCTTATAAACGACTATGCAAACAGGAACACATCAGGTCCCAGTGCATCGGGTATCAGCACACGGCATCACGAATGCAAACGACCATTCATAAAGACGAAAAAGCGACCCTAATGCAAGACTTGGGCGTCTTGGAGGCGCTCGCACCGGTTCTTGGCTAAACTCGGGAAAACTGTGGGTAAACTGCGCGTCTTGAAGTTGTATGGCTATACTTTGGGTAAATTTGGGGTTAATTAGTGCTTCGCGCGCTGCCGAAGCCACGTAGAGAGAAGCGCGTCGTTGAGATCTGATCCGTCAGCTGCAGCAACGATCCCCATCCCATGGGTATCTGAGATGTAACTGCTGTTTGCACTACTTTCTACTAATTATGCGACTCAAATATGCCAATTCATGACATACCTTAATGTCCGCTCTATCGTATACATCCATTATCTTAACCCATTCGATCCCTTTTTCATACGTTTTTATTTTTATAAGGGTTTTCGGACAACTCGCACCGGAGTTAGACAAGGTGGTCTGGAAGATAGCAAAGAGTGTCACTCGGTGACCATGCCACTCAAAATTGTGGAAAAAGAAACGTCGTAGGGATCGAAGGTAAAGAACTAGGTTTGGCCAAGAGCGGCGACCCTGCGCGTGCATTCCTCGCTGCCGACAATAATTTCACCACAGATGTTTCATAATATATACAAAAAGCGAGGCGAATTTAAGCGTATAGAAGCGAACGAGTGAGTAGGCGGAAAGCCCACGACAAAAGTGTTTCTTCAATGAGCCGGCTTTAAAGAAGCACCGGCAGTAAAGTAAGATTCGTACGGGAACGTGCGGGAAAGCGCTGGACATAATGACGTCCAGCCTCCTCGTTTATCATCCAGACAAGTTTTCTATCTGACCTAAGGGCGTCGGGAGTCGTCACGTGTCCACTGCGGTGACGGCTTTGACGTTCCATGCGGATCTAGCCGATAGACAACCGCCCCAGCCTGTCAGGCCGTCCCCAGAGGCTCCGGAGAGTTGCAGAGTTCGTGGGATACAGATTTAGGCGTATTATATACAGTTCGCTCCCGCAAAATCTTTGGAAGTCTTCGGCTAGACATTGCTCGACGTCGAGTCATCGAAAAAAATAACACCGGAGAGAAGAGAGTTTCAATCGCGAACGAAGGTGTCAACTGGAGGGAATTGCATTAAGACTACATACTGTTTTTTCTTTCTTGAATTGTTTTGAAGTGATGTGACGGACACGGGGCGAGTTCGGCACCGACAATGATGAATGACGACGTCGAGGGAAAAGATTTTAAAGAAAGGAAACTGGCAAAGTGTTAACGCTGAACTACTTACATATATACATTAACTACCAATGCGTACTGTAAACTCCTCGCTGAAAAAAAGGGGGTGGGTACGTATAATAAGCAGGGACTACGCTACAGATGAGGGACGCGTATCCATGGTCAACAATTCTTTACTGTATTATCCTATAGTTCTTGGGCGACAGCTAGAGAACAAGAAAGACAAAAAGTCTGGAGGCGATCCTAATCCTAGATTTAGGCGTCTGGTAGTCGCCCGCGCAGGTCGGCCTTCGTGTGTCCTGGTGTATTCCTTGGGGTCAACTTTTTGTTTCGTCGCACTGCCGAAGTAGATCTCAGAGGTCACGCAGCAATAAGCGCGTGGTTGAGATCTGCTCCTCCAGGTGTCGCAAGGATACCAGCTGGTCGCCAGAAAAACGTGTGCTTTTTCGATGAACTCGCGCCATTATTTTCATTAACTATCCTGACAGTTAATGAGCCCTTACCTTAAGTAAGCTTACGCCCGGATATCATATGTATCTAATGTAACTATTAACTTCAAGAACAATCGATTTCGTACCAGTTTTATCTTTAGACGACTTTGAGAAGTGCTTAGAAGAGAAACACGATTGTAAGTTGGTGCTCGTGCCAACGAAAAAGCACAAGTGAGTAGTCTCGGCAGCGATAAATATTAGCGAGAAAACTGAATTAAAAGAACTGTTTCTTTTATGCTGCTGAATCAATTAGTAAGCAATGACATTTCAGAGTTCCTAATATTCACTCCCAATATTCCCAGTTCCAGGTCAATTCTGTTCGTGGAATTATGCAGCTCATGAACTTAAGAGTCGATCACACAACCCTGGACTCTTAATACAAGCAAAAAAAGGAAATGAGGAAATTAAGAAAGAAAATTGTCAGGACTGAATTGTTCGCAAATGAATTGCTCCCCCTTTTTTACAATTCATTTGGGATTTCATTTCCTTACGTTTCCTCGTTTGTTCGTCACTGCAGATGTGCGTGACAGCTAACTAAAAGAAAGCTCTGTCACGTGCTCGACAGTCTGGAATATTTCCAGGAAGTGCAAGCGGGCGTAATAAAGTGCGCAAATAAGAATTCTGCACGTTACATGTCATTGGGCAAGTTGATTAGAGTTCTGTTTCTTTTTTTCTGGCTTTCTTTTCTCGTATAGTAGTCTAACACACAAACACACTCGAAACGGGTGCATACAGTGAATTCGAGACAAAAAAAAAAGAAGGAAAAGAAAAAGGGCTCACCCGCCTTTTCGGAAAAAGGGCTTTTCGTGTGAATAACATTTACGAACAAAGCTCTCCACTCAGAGCGTGTGCGGCGCCGTGGGTCAGAAGGGATGAATACGTGAACCAATCGAAGCCATTTACGGCATATTTTCATTTCATTCAGAAGCTGTCGAGAAATCTCGTTAAAAACGGAGCAAGAAAAATAAACATACACGCTTTGATATCGACAAAAGAGCTCCGAAGTGGGTCGCTATTTTCAGATGTTTGACAAGATAACCCCCGCTGTGTTAATCAGAGGCAGCTGTCAAAGACTGGGGGCCTCTCAAGCCGACCTCTCCACCTATGCTGCCCTGGAGTAGGTCTGCCTATGCAGAATAACGAGACCTCGAAAGTATGACAAAAGCGGCGTATATACATGCACATATTTAACGAGAGAAAAAAAAAGCAAACAAGAAAGAAGCGTCGCGTAACGGATCAAAAGGAGGCCTGGATATACCAACGTGACCCAAATTTAAATTTTATGTTTACGCACGGACAAACTGGGCCGCAAAATATTCGCGTCTGTCTCTGAAAAAGACCATTTCGGGGACATACAGTACACATAGAATTGACAAAGACGACAACGGGACGTGGTGCCTATCCCATTGTTCGGTGTTTCACCCACGTATTTCGACATGCCTCGAATGACCGCCATTATTGTGAGGACAATGTTTAGACTGCCCCCCGTCCGTCCTGTTCTCTCCTAGTTTCACCAATCTTCGCGAGCCTTCTCTTGTGTTTCCTTCCAATTTCATTATTTCTTTCTTTTTACCTTCTTTGTTGTAAGTGTCCTAACGGCGCTGAAGATATCTCTGAGGCCCCCTCTCGAGGTTGCGAAATAGCCCGCACAGGCCGGCGCGCGGTGATCTGTTCAATCGAGAAAGGGCTCTATGGCCGACGATGATGAGACGAAAGTAGGAGCGACGTGATCTGGAAGACACGACGCACATATCAGCGGGGAGGCGAAAGGACGCTACAAAAATGACCAAGCGCTGTAGCAAGAGCGGACACTCGCCAAACGATGAGACGGCTCGAATCGAGAGGTTGACTGCACTGTGCGAGTTGACTGCACTGTGGTTGACTGCACACGCGAGTTGACCGCACTGTGAACCCTCCCAACTCACTCACTCACTCACTCACTCACTCACTCACTCACTCACTCACTCACTCACTCACTCACTCACTCACTCACTCACTCACTCACTCCACTCACTCACTCACTCACTCACTCACTCACTTCACTCACTCACTCACTCACTCACTCACTCACTCACTCACTCACTCACTCCATCACTCACTCACTCACTCACTCACTCACTCACTCACTCACTCACTCATCCTCACTCACTCACTCACTCATCACTCACTCACTCACTCACTCACTCACTCACTCACTCACTCACTCACTCACTCACTCACTCACTCACTCACTCACTCACTCACTCACTCACTCACTCACTCACTCACTCACTCACTCACTCACTCACTCACTCACTCACTCACTCACTCACTCACTCACTCACTCACTCACTCACTCCTTTTACGCCTACTTTTACAAGCATCGGCAATGCAAGGAGTCTCAACCCTTGCATTGCGCAATGAGGTGCGCTGCGCAATCTTGGAATAACAAGACTGAATTACCTCTAGGAGGAGCCGCTCCTAAAGATAACCCTTTGAAGATCTACTCGTTGCACGTACCTGACCTGGGAACTCAGAAGAAATAAATGAGACGAAGTAAGCAGCCTAAGACAAGAGAGCGGCTGGAGAGGCTGATAACAGGGAAAACTTAGCGAGAATGAGGCACATATAAAGAAAAAAAAACAACTACATAACGTCGTTGACAAGAAGGAATGAGGCCGACTTTGAGCTGACGACCGGTGCAAAGGAGGTTGCTCAACCGAGGAATAAGAAAAGTCAGTCACCGACGAGGAGTCTGCAGAGAAGGAGTGGCAAGGAGGATGGGGAGGTACGCAGTAAGCTCAGCGCTAACGAGCACCGTTTGCCAGGATTGAACGGCGCATGTAAAGTTCGGATCTCCGGATTTCGACTACGTGTAGTCGGGTACAACTTTAGAAGGCAGCGGCATTTGTCCTCAAAGGCGGGTGAATATATGCCTGCACCAATGGGACTGCACTATAGATTGGCGTCATCAGCCGGGTGGCCAGCGACTCCGCCGTCCGGTTCGTGAGCGTCACTATTTCTTTAGCCGCGGAAGCAATCGGCAGTCGCGTTTCGGTAATCTGGGCGGGGTCTTCCCTGCCTTCATAGCTTGTATCTGACTGTATTTACTCTGCCTTTGTATCCACATTTGTTAACGGTGCCCTGTCTGGAGTCAGACGAAGCGTGTAAAAATCAGGATGTACTTTCGGTATCGAAGTCGCGACTCGATACAGAATTATGACGACTTCAAATAAAGATACTCGTAGCATAAACACAAAGATACGTCACGACATCAAAGCGTCGCCACTGACTACTCGCCTGCGACGTTTTTGGTGGTGTAAGAGATAAAAAAAAAGACTGGATCGACGTGGGGCAATTTTCGTGCTTAATTATGACGTTTAATTACGATGCTCATCATTATGCTTTGTAGGTGCTACTGATGTGTTGTAATCTTGAATAAAGCAACGAGAACGAACAGCTCGGCATTTCTGATGCTTCTGGCCCGCATTTCTACTGCGTTTCCCTTTTTTTTTATTTCTTGCCCGAGTGAGTTGCACATTGATTCAACAGTGAACGTGATGTATAGAAGTTCTGAAAACACGAAAACGTCACGATACCGATTGACAAGGCTCGGCATTCTTTGCGGCGAAACCGAAGAAATCTACCGTTCTCAGAGTAAGAGAGTTGCTTGTTGGGCGAAGTGGTACATTGGTAGACTCGAAAACTATTAGTTACACTGGTTTTACGCTCGTTTTTGTGAGTTTCCTCCAGCGTATTCTCAGATCAGCAACGAGTGCTTAAATCGCAGACATAAGAATAATCTAATTAGCTCAATTAGGACTAATGAGAAAGAGAAAGGGAGAGAAAACAGCGTTAAATTTAAAGTGGAACTTAGCTTCGGTAGAACGCACTTTTGGCATTTTTTATCGATTCAGTTGAAGTTTAGCATTATGTGATTTCAAAACTATGTTTCATAGACGTAAACTATCAGCAAAAATTGAGCTGTGCATCCTGTTTGTTCCTTGGCGTCGTCCGATGCCTTTCTTTTTTTTTTTTGCGCGCGTATTAAGAATGTCTCGCCTACCATTCGAACTTTCGCCTCAAACGCTGTTTAGACCAATGACTATCAAACAACGAGGATTAGAAGGAGGCGGCTAGTTCCGTATCTTTGACACTGCCAGGGTACGTCAATGTGTATAAGAATTGTTGAGGTTTTATGTCCCAAAACCACGATATGATTATGAGAGACGCCGCCAATTCTTATACACATGACGTACCCTGGCAGTGTCAAAGATACGGAACTAGCCGCCTCCTTCTAATCCTCGTTGTTTGCTAGTCATTGGTCTAAACAGCGTTTGAACAGCGTTTTATATATATATATATATATATATATATATATATATATATATATATATATATATATATATATATACACTCGTAACGTAATTGAATAGACATTATAGGTGCACACTTCGGGAACAGAATGGAGGCTTCTCTTGAGCCCTCCGCAGCCCTCAGTGAAGGACCTAAAGGAAAAAAAAGGAGGCCGGTGACAAGATTCGAGCGGTTTCAATCTAAAAACCGGGCTTTTCTCGAGCAATGGGGGTCGTGAAACAACACTCCGAAGGTCGTTGCAAAACCGCGATTTCGCAACCCCGCACACTTTGTATGCGACAACTTCAGAAGGTGTGACACAATCAAGAGAAACAGGGCGACATATGGTTCTTGATCTTTCGTAAGACGCAATCTCACGCCGCCTAAATCACACGCTCGCACGCACTCTTCGCAGCTTGCGTAGCATATGCCGAGCGTGAGGACTAAGTTATTGCACTTGGAAAAGAAAGAACATAACATCGTGGCCTCGATAAAAACCAGCACGAAGTAAAAGGTAAAAAAAAAGAAAGAAAAAGAATAACACGAAGGAAACAAGGTTCTTACTTTTGGAGCAAGCATGTCTGACAGCGTCAGCATCGCTTCTTTCTACACCACTTCACGAAGCAATGCCGCTTTTTTGCAATACCAGCGCACGGGGATACATCAATATACCACACGAGAATACGTACGATTTATTTCATCTTTTTAACACGAAAGTGTTTTATGCCGGGGTCCACCAAGTACATCCGTCACGGATATGACGTTGATAAAATGGACGCCAACGGGTGAGAAAGAAAAAAACCAAGAAAAAGATACCCCGCTGGGAATCGAACCCACGACGTTGCGGCCGCGACGGCAAGCGACCGACGCTCTACCGACTAAGCCAACTCGGGAGATGCTAGGCACGGCGCGAACGCGCCTTATATCTTTCACACCTTCTCTTTCGCGGCGGGCGGAGCGGGGCAGTGCCGCCGTCTGTGAGAGGTGAAAAGAAGTAATGCTTCACGATCGACACTTACTAACGCTTACTCCGAGATTGCACGTGATATCGGAGGTCATGGTTAAAGCGTCTCGATACCAAAGAGGTAGACTGGCCGCGCTGGCGTCGCCGAGGCACCCTTGACGCAGTTACGTTCTTTGCCTTTGGATTCGTGTTAGCGTGCGTCGGCTCATCGGAGTAGTGCAGCTTCCACGTGCACGAACGGGATTTCTCTGCCGCCGACTGCTTCAATTGCGAGAGCACCGACTAACAAAACTGCTGCAATATGCGTTGTAGAAAGGACGCGATTTCGACGGGCGAATGTCGTGCCTTGGTGGAGCGAGAGCAGCACCTGCGAGACAGAGGCCAGCGGGACGCACGCGTTTGCGGCTCAGGCTACGAACCTCTACCTCCCGCGTTGCTGAAGTGCAGTGTGTGTTATGTATGCATGAGCACAGGCGTCGGCTACCCATTACTAGAAAGCGCACACCGTGCCGCTTCTCTCCTTAATTGACGACGCTTTGAAGAAGTGCATACCGGGTACCAATGTTGATTATGAACTTGTTGATATCATCCTTACGCGCGATTCACGATTCGCTGTGTCCAAATATATGTTCACACCGTCAGCTACCTCAACGGTTTAATCATGATCATGGGCGTTAGTCTTCGCGATAGAGACATGCTGTCAACATGGGTGCGTCCACGTCAAACGGTGCTATAGCTGCCAAACACGAATAGACATTGTACAAGCTCTCATATATCATAAGCATTACTTCTGTGAAGACACGTTTCACTTTCGTGTTATACCGATTCCTATGACGGAGGGATCAGCCATGTTTTTTTTTCTGCCGCTTATCGAGGATGCAACGAATAGCAGAAATCGCCGATTCGATGATGCGGCTTACACGAGGCGCGCGCGAAGACCCGTTTTTATTTGCAAGAACCGCAGCAATATATGCCGCGTGCAACCTGACTGCGTTGGACAGCAGATCTCGTACAGCGATGCCAATTTGCGGAAAGAAAGGCTCTCTTGTGCAGAGCAAGTTCGCAAAAACCATCATTTTCGCTCGACTGCACACTCTCGCGCGTGCAGCTGGCTGCCTTTTACCACGACTAAATAAAGAAAAATGGCAGCGAACATGCCGCGAAGGGGGGGGGGGGGTGAGGGTGTCTATTAGAGCTAATAATAACTGTTGTGGTTTTACGTCAGAAAACTACGATATGATTATGAGGGACGTGGTAATAGAGGGTTCAGGAAATATCGACCACCTGGGTTTCTTTAACGTGCACCTAAATCTCAGTACACGGGCCTCTGGCATTTCGCCTCCATCGAAACGCGGCCACCGCGGCAGGGATTCGAGGGCCTATCATACTGTGCGAAGCATTACTTGGAATGACACAGATGCATACGTATTAGTATGCATGTAATACAAAAGAATCCACGCATCTCCACGAAGTGAATCATGAAGAGTGGGCGAAGCTCTGGGTATCGTGTGGGTGAGTAATCGCACGTTACCCGAGCGCTGCCCCATATAATGTAAACTGAGCGACATAAAGTGACATACAGAGTTGACGACAAAGCTAGGTCCTAAGGTCCATAATGTATACGTTGAAGTCGCCGACTAGTAAAAGGGTTTGTGCTTGTGGGTGTTTTATATTGTTTTGTCAGAATTATGATTGATGTTTGTCTATCGTAAACCTTTTTTTTTTCAATTCACATACTCACCTATATGTTTCGACTATAGCTATAGGCGTGCGCGGGGGGGGGGGGGGGTCAGGGTGGCGGCCGCCCCCCCCCCCTAGTCACCTAAGAGGGGGGGGGGGGGGCGCAAAGTCTGCTCCATACATTGACTTAAGAGAGAGGGGGGCGCTGCCATGAACCTTCGCCGCCTTCGCCTCCCCATCCCCATGAAGGGGAACCCTGTACACGCCTATGACTATAGCAACGGTTTTCTATATACCGTGACAGCGGACAGTGAGAGTCGACCACAAAGCTAGGTCCTAAGGCCCAAAATGTGTACGTTGAGGTCACCGACTAGCGTAAAGTGTTTGTGCTTTCAGGTGCTTTATATTGTTCTGTCACAATTATGGTTGATATTAGTCTATTGTTAAACTTGATGATTCGATTTTACACGTTGCTTTACACGGTACTGTGCCGTGAGCATGGACGCCAAACGGACGGACAAGACTCGGCCTTAAGGTGCTTCGCCCATAAAAAAAACAAAAAACAAAAATCGCACTCGCGCAAGACGTGGTAAATTGATGTTCACTGTAATTCGAAGGTTGCAGCTTAAATCCCTATCGACCACAAGCTGTTTTTTTTGTTTAATTAAATTCCTTTCCATTTGTGCCTTAATTACTACGCTACATTTAAAAACTACAAATCACGTCCCCTATTCTTTCCTAGGCTTCATTAGGTGGTTTCTAACAAAGAAACGAGCCCTTGATCCATTCGCCTTGTTTCGTTCTCATCTATCTAATAATAATAATAATAATAATATCTGGGGTTTAACGTCCCAAAACCACGCTATGATTATGAGAGACGCCGTAGTGGAGGGCTCCGGAAATTTTGACCACCTGGGGTTCTTTAACGTGCACCTAAATCTAAGTACACGGGCCTCAAACATTTTCGCCTCCATCGAAAATGCAGCCGCCGCGGCCGGGATTCGATCCCGCGACCTTCGGGTCAGCAGTCGAGCGCCATAACCACCAGACCACCGTGGCGGGGCCTCATCTATCTATCTATCTATCTATCTATCTATCTATCTATCTATCTATCTATCTATCTATCTATCTATCTATCTATCTATCTATCTATCTATCTATCTATCTATCTATCTATCTATCTATCTATCTATCTATCTATCTATCTATCTATCTATCTATCTATCTATCTATCTATCTATCTATCTATCTATCTACTATCTATCTATCTATCTATCTATCTATCTATTATCTATCTATCTATCTATCTATCTATCTATCTATCTATCTATCTATCTATCTATCTATCTATCTATCTATCCTATTATCTATCTATCTATCATCTATCTATCTATCTATCTATATATCTATCTATCTATCTATCTATCTATCTATCTCTATCTATCTACTATCTATCTATCATCTATCTATCTATCTATCTATCTATCTATCTATCTATCTATCTATCATCTATCTATCTATCTATCTATCTATCTATCTATCTATCTATCTATCTAATATCTATCTATCTATCTATCTATCTATCTATCTATCTATCTATCTATCTATCTATCTATCTATCTATCTATCTATCTATCTATCTGTCTGTCTGTCTGTCTGTCTGTCTGTCTGTCTGTCTGTCTGTCTGTCTGTCTGTCTGTCTGTCTGTCTGTCTGTCTGTCTGTCTGTCTGTCTGTCTGTCTGTCTGTCGATAAAGAGAGAGAAAGAAAAGAGTGAAACATCACACAGAGAGAGTTGGGGAGTGTACGAAAATCTTGCTGAGCCCTTGCCTCCACAGGGAAAAATGTATACTCCACCCAAAGCACTAAGGAATGCCAAGAACACAAGCGATAAGCTGACGGTATAAAGCAAAGTTTTGAAAAGCATCCTTTCTCTTCTATCGCGCTCTCCGATTCCATCTGCGCGTTCTTCCGGGTATACGTGCACACATTGACAGCGAGAGCAAGAGAGAAAGAGAGAGAGAGAGACCCTTACAAAGGCCCATTTTCTACGGAAAAAGTGGCGTTTCTCGAGGAACGCCAGAAAGTTGGGGCTTCGGCGCGGCCGCCAACAGACGGCAAAGACGACGACGTCGGTAAACACGGTTCAGTGGCGCTCTTAGGGACAACGAGAAAATGGAACGGCGGCGACGACTTCAGACCGAGGCGTCCAGTAAACAACGCACCGCTCAGGAGGTGGACGTTGACAGAGGAGGCCCGGTGGTGGAAGTGCCGGTGACGGAAGTGCAGAAATGGGTGATGGCGCGAAAGAGGGGAGTGTTCGAAGGGGGGGGTGTTTCTAAAGACGCGTGGGTATTGTGTCAGTATCCGCAAGCAAATACAAACACGACACAACACGCTAACCCACTCTCGAAAAGCCGACGGCAGCACTTGCACGCTTTTGCTTGGTGTGTATTGTTTTTCTTTTTGTTGTTTTTCATCAGCAAGACACCTTGCGCGACAATGTTTTTCTTGACGCGCTACGTCGTGTTCGCGTCTTCCTACGCGACATCTACTACTTCGCGGATGCGACAAGGAAACTAATAATAAAAGACGTGAAATCTACACAAAGAGAAAAGAGAGAGAAGGAAAGACAGAGAGAGATAGAGAACGAAAAGAGAGAGATAGACAAGGCGAGTCAAAGAACAAGTTAAGAGAGATATTGAGAAGAATAGTTTTTCCTTTCAGTGAAAAAAAAAAAAAGAAACACGCGCATTCGAGTTCATGTCCAGTTGAAGAAAAAAAAAAAAAAGAAGGCTTGTGAAGTGGACAGGAAACGGCAGGACAAGAGGAATCGGAAACATCGCATTGCCCTGACGGGAAATATAGGGACCTGAAGAGCAGTGAACACCATGGATCAACGAAAACAAAAGATCAAACCAAAATAGATAGAAAATAGGCGAAACCGGTACGTATAACAGAGCTACTGACCGAAAAGATACCGGCACTGGCGTGAACGTTTCGAGAGCTGGGGGCGTGAAAAGTTGATAACTAAAACGCTTCGTAGAACAGAGAGAACCGGGAGAACGGCACAGAGGGAGCCACATGATATTTTTCTCCGATCTCAGACGGGCACAGCGATTGTATCAATACTTGAAGTTTTCGTTAAAACAGAAAAAAAAGCTTTTGTCGTGGGAGGGTCGCAGATATTGTCGTTTATTGACCGTTAGCAGCTGCGGCCTCCAAGAGAGACGCTTTATTTCAGGTACCGTTAAAATAAGTAAAGAAAGAACTTCATACTTGTCTTCATTTCTTGTGCGCGCATTGAACTAAGACGGGAACACCAAGAGTGTCGCGAGTATCAAAAGACCGGAAATAGACAGCCGATAGAGACAGACGTTCGGGCCTCACCTCTTCCTGCCACGTGTTTTCAGTGAAGCAGCGGAGGTTGGTCACTGAAGCAAAGACTCCGGAAGAAAGACTACGTACAAAGAATACAAAGAGCAAGAAACGGAGAGAGCATATATATAAGACGGCCGCTATGAGAAAGTACGTGGGTAGAGATCGTCTCGAAAAGCCACTTTCGAAGCGAACGATCTTCGTTTGAGTTCTTTATTTCTCAAAAAAAAAAAAAAGGTGACGAGAGAACAAAAAGAAAGAGTGCATTATTAGGACGCGGAAAGGGAGCATTGTTCGGCGCAATCGATTCTTGTACAGGGCGAGCTTCGGAGATGGAGGAGGAAGAAGAAGTTGAATTGCAGGAAACGGGGAAAGATAGAGGAACGCGGCCGCTAGAAGTCGCAGAACTGAAAGGGAGGAAATAGCTTTGTTCGTGGGGAAACGGACTGACACAGTGGCTGGTGGTGAAGGCATAACACACACACACACACACACACACACACACACACACACACACACACACACACACACACACACACACACACACACACACACACACACACACACACACACACACACACACACACACACACACACACACACACACACACACACACACACACACACACAGGCGAGCGCGCGCGCACACACACAATAGATAGATAGATAGATAGATAGATAGATAGATAGATAGATAGATAGATAGATAGATAGATAGATAGATAGATAGATAGATAGATAGATAGATAGATAGATAGATAGATAGATAGATAGATAGATAGATAGATAGATAGATAGATAGATAGATTCACGTTCCTTGGATCCAGTGATTAATAAGTAATATGAAGTGCTGTAACGTTCGCGGTGCTTGTCTCAGTCTACGTTGGAGTCTTCAGATAAGATTGGTCCGCTTGGCGCGTTATCTTTTCTTTTTACTTCCTGCCACCCTTCGAGCGGCTACGTACGCACAAAAGTGCGTCGCGGAATGAATAAACGGGGATTTGCCTTCCTGGCACTGCGTGGGTCGTCTTCCTTGGGCCGGCGGTCGCACTGCCGCCGAACACGTAACAGAGCAGGCGCACGCACAAAAAAAAAAAAAAAAAAAAGAAGACGTTTCGACCGGGAACCGCTCTTTTGGAAGCACTTTTGAAAAAGACCGGTTCCCGGTCGAATAAATGCAATATTTTATTTTGTTTTTGCACGTGCGCTTCCACTTCATATTAATTCCTACATTTCTTTTTCTTTTTGCATCGATGAAGATTGCGCGTTTTGTTTGACGGGCAAAAAAAAATATGCAGCGCAGGAAACACTATTGCGTACTTCATATATTGTTATATATAGATTTCATCTCAGCGGTTCCGCTGAAGTTTCCGCTGCAGAGCGCCCGTTAACAGTCGAGTGGCGGTGACGGCAGAAGGGCAATAAAAAACGTTTAATCACGGGTGTCGGAGTGCCTTTACAGAAAACGAAGAAGAAAAAAAGAAAGGTCACGACTCTGGGCTGAGAAAATTGTTTGAAGCTACGAAATAAATATAATTAAACTTCGATACATTCGATATTGCGATCAATCCCGCTATAGTGCTGGAATGTTCGCGACACAACTGAAACATTGTTGATGGAACTTGCACAATCTCGCTACCTTGGTGATGAAAAAGAATAAAAAGGGGAAGGGTGGATCTACTCAGAGAGAGAAACAAACTGATTCAGGGTCCAAATCCCGTTCGCCAACAAATAAAAATACTTGTAACGTAGAGGGCATGGTTGCAAGAGTTAGAAATATCTTGTCCGATTGAAAACTGGCCGAAATAAAGTGAGCGGATACAGTCTGCGCTGCACTACGTAGGAGGTGGCTTTTACAAAAGACACGGTCGTCAATCTTCATTGCTGAAAACTCGTAAACTATAAGCTGTCGTCCTCGTTCGATAAAAACTTGATCTTTTCCAGGGGTCCTAGCTCCTTTATGAAACGAGGAAGTTTCGAAGGTAACGCACCACGGCGCTGAAGATCTCAACAACGACTCTACGCAAAATTTCACACGCGCTTCTCGGCAACTCTAGCAGCACAGCAAGGAGAAGAAAAAAAAAAAGAAAAGGCGGGACAACACCACAGTTATGTAATCGTACGAGTTGCGAAACTTCCCATATATATATAGGCGCGATATGTGCAAGATTCCGAATACGGAACGGTCAAAATATGGATGCACGGGTCGACGCTTTGAGCGCATCCTTTATAATGGGGCGCTGACTTGTGGGCCACCAAGCTCTGCTTTTAATTCTGTGCAAGATGTATACCCTTCTCTGAGTAAAATATGTTTACATAAAGAAAAAGAGAAAGCGTAAAATTTCATAGCCTAACTTTCTGCGTTTTCCGGTGGAGTAACCTTTGTTGTCATGCTATTTTCTTTTGGTTCTTCCTGCCTAACTTTCCTCCAAAATCATTGAGCCATATTTTACTAATATACATTAGTAAATATAATAGGAATTAATATGTATTCCTTTTCTTATATATTTCCTTCTATCAGCGGGAAGGAAAATAAAATAAAGGAAGCCTGTCTCAAACGAAAGGAAAGCACAAATGGAAAGTAATGAAACAGAACAAGAGCGCTCTGGTTATGTCTGCCACCGCAGAAAAAAAAAACATAAATAAATGCGGCTCTGAGGTTCGCGTTATCGACTGGCACAGCTAGAGATGGAAAACAATAAGCACGAAATCGACAAGACGAAGACGCTATAATCGAAGCTCTGCGCGTGTTCAAATTATTCAACGAGCCGCTGACGTAGAAAGCCGCGTGCAAACGAAGAACGATGACAACGCAAAAGAAGGATGTGAAATATTAATACGGAACAATGACTAGGCGTTGAAAAAAGAGCTGAGGCGACATTCGAGGATGTTATTGCAGCGCAGTGCCAACATTAATTTAAGCAAAAGGACGGCTGCACTGTTCGATAGTACGAGAATAGAAAATAAAAGGAAGAACCAGACTCCAAAGCAAGAGATGAAGTGGGCGTAAGGGGGGAACTGCCAATCTGATTTTACCTGACCCTATTATTTAAGCGCATTGGAACCAACTTCTTCCGCGTCATATGTAAGGGACGGTTCGGGTGAAGAGGAAAGCGATGATCTCGTTAAGATAGCAATAAGCGCTAGAGAACGACTGAATGTGTAGATATACCTGCAATGAAGCGCAGAATTTTCTTGCTTAAGGCGAAAGCCTTAGATGTCTCGGGCGAATGTGGCCTTCAGCGAAAAGCTGGTGTCGACTCGAAAGCGTACAAATATAAACGAGTTGAGTGCGCGAGCTGCGCGCTCACTTCGTCTTTGTGAAAGGGAGAAACCGAGGCGACAAAGAAGAAGTTAAAGAAGGCGATCTCCTGGTGTAACAGACGTGTTTGCGCGCGCGCGCGCGCGCGCGCGCACGCACGCACGCACGCACGCACGCGCACACACACACACACACACACACACACACACACACACACACACACACACACACACACACACACACACACACACACACACACACACACACACACACACACACACACACACACACACACACACACACACACACCCGCGCGCGTGCGAGGAAAACTTTTCGAATCGGAGCATATGAGCGAGACTAAACGTATACCAACTGAAAATATGAAATGGGAATATGACAGCCGCTGCTGCTAGATTGATGACTAAGGAACGAAAGAGGCAAAGCAGCAATAAGCAAGTCCTCATGTGCGCGACGAAAATAAATTTTTCAAAGAAGAGAGAAAAAAAAAAATAAAAGAGGGAAAGACAGCTTAGTACCGAGAATTTCACCGGCGAGCCGTCTCCCATCCTGAAAGATGGGAAATACGAGTTGCAAAAGTGCGCGGTGATACGACGTGAAGAGCTCTGAGATTTCGTTTCGAGTGGACGTCTTTGGTATCGGGAGCGACATTGATAGTCGTACTGCCAACTATTGAATAGGTTTCTTTCTTTTTTTTCTCTCTCGAACTTCGGTACAAAGGCATTGCATTACAGAAAGATGGGATGCTTCAGTGATAGATATCTTTTCCTCGGAGTAAGTTTTCGCCACAGCAAAAACACGAAATCACGATTAATGCCAAACAAACAAACAAACAAACAAACAAACAAACAAACAAACAAACAAACAAACAAACAAACAAACAAACAAACAAACAAACAAACAAACAAACAAACGAAACAGCTTCGCATATTTTGCAAGATAACCAGAAGATGCGAGTTTTCAACGGTCCTCGCAAGAAAATGCTGCAGGATGCATTCTGTATTTACCGGAGTGCTGCATGTTTCCGCCGGTATAGAATAATCAAGCCACCTTATTGTTCGGTCAATGACAGGAAAGCGAGACGTATTTACTAAAAATTGTTTCTAGGCGAGTTGGTTGAACTCTTCGGAATACATGTGAGCGCGAACGGGAAAACACAGATGCGCGAAAGGAGCAGTAGGAGACCTGGGCTGGCAATTTACACATTTGTAGGAGTAGTAGAGACATAAGTATATATAAGGTGCTTCGCTATGTCATGACTTCCATGCAAGACAGTTAGACCTTGCGGGATTCCGCAGAACCCTTGACAGCGAAGAGGACGAGCAAATGGAGGAGTGACTAATGTAAATAAATAAACAAATAAATAGCTGCTTTCATCAACAGCGGATATGCCCCTTGTTCATCTCCCCTTTTTCAGCAAAGGCAGGAAGCAATACATTGCTCAGCCTATACGCTGTAGCATACGATAATGAAAACGAAGGAATACAAATATGAAAGAAATAAAGGGAAAAATTAAGAAAACTCATCGATCGATCTTCGAAAGAAAGCCAGAATGCCAATCTTATATTTCTTCGTATGCCACCTTACCAACAAAGTTTTTCGAACATCTTGATGAATTGATGTGAATAAAATGTAAGGGGCTGGTTTCGGGTTTGTCTTCTTGCGGCGTGCACTGTGCAACACGACAAGTTTCGATCAAGCCTGACAGACCTTTGAACCACTAGTAACGCAAGCATACCTCTGAACGCACTGACACCGACTGCCCTTCAGCCTTGATATACCTGAGTTAAGAGACACGCACGCGCGAAAGGAGGAAAAAAAAGGAAAACGTATGTATGTATGTATGTATGTATGTATGTATGTATGTATGTATGTATGTATGTATGTATGTATGTATGTATGTATGTATGTATGTATGTATGTATGTATGTATGTATGTACGTACGTACGTACGTACGTACGTACGTACGTACAAGTACACACGCGCGCGGAAACGTGGCGAATGGAAGGGCCCCAATCGCAGCAAGAACATCGGTCACTGAACCGGAAGACGTAAAAGCTGGACACGGCGTTCCTTTTTACGGCACATTGAGCGCAGCTGCGGCGTAAATACAATAACGCGCCTCCATCACCGCCTGCTTCTGGTTCGGACGGGAAGAGGGGGGGGGGTGCCGACTGCTGTCGCCGACGCCCGGGGTGAAGGTCCTCGCTCACAGCACAGCGCACAGTGTGAAATGGCGGGGAAGCAAGGCCGGAAGAAAAAAAAAAACGAATCAAGAACGACTCAGAGTCCAGCAAACAGAAAAAGAAAATGAAAAAGAAAAGATACACTACTAAAGCCAGCTAACGATGCCCTCGAGTGGAAGCAGACTTGAGAACTTCGTTCCCCCCTCGCAACGACCACTCACAACACGTTTGACGCTCGCTTAGGCAAAAACCCAACTTTGCCGAGCTGACGCGGTGACGCATCGCCCGAGCCGCCAATATGTGACTTCCGCGTTCCCTGTACAACGACGGGCTGTTTCATAACGCTCCATAAGGAACACGAGCACACCACCGCGCTCCAAGCGCCATTTAGTTTCCTGTACGTGTCGACAGGGGCAGTCCGTGTCGTAGTTGCTGCGACCATGCAACACTTCAAGCTATACCGCGTAAATCATCCGGTGGGGGCTCTCGGGAGTGAAACGTCATCCTACGGAAGGCAGTAAGGCTTCACCTGCTAATTTGTACTGCGTTACTAGAAAACTCCGAGCGCGCGAAAGGCACAACACGAAGAGATGTGGTGTACAGTCCTTTTTTTTCGGCCACACAGTGCGAACCCACGCTTCTCACCAGTAAGGGTGAGCACTGCGGGTGAGCACTGTGGGTGAGCACTGTGGGTGAGCACTGTGGGTGAGCACTGCGGGTGAGCACTGCGGGTGAGCACTGCGGGTGAGCACTGTGGGTGAGCACTGTGGGTGAGCACTGTGGGTAAGCACTGTGGGTGAGCACTGTGGGTGAGCACTGTGAATAAGCGGTGAGGGTGATCAGCCGAACACTTCCCGAATCCCGCGCACTGCTGAGCAGGGGAAAAACAAACAAACAAACAAAAACAACGGAGGAGTTCGTTGTTTCTCTCTCTCTCTCTCTTTGACAGGAAAGAAATCTGCCCCAAAATTTCATCGACTTTCCGAAGTTTGCCTATAGCTGGAGATCGAGACGACGGACAAGCGGAAGAACAAACTACAGAACGTTGTTACTGTATAACTTACTTTCAATACACATAGTCCAGTTCTTTTTCCGAGATCAGAGCAGTGGAAAATGGACCGGATGTTAGGGGGGGGGGTGTAAGTCGTATAGTTAGCGAGCCCCTTTGCTGCATCAAATAAGAACACCTTCGAGCAGAAGGACCAAGACACAAGAGTGGAAAGAAATGGACGGTCAAAGGCGCGAATCGCAGCGGAGGCACAAGAAACAAACAAAAAAATCGATATCGACATCAGTCTTCCTGAAAACTGGACGGAAAGAGCGTAATATCCTGTCGACGACAAACAAGAATGCGCTGTTGTCGCCATGTGTTTTTTGCGACCGGCACAGAACAAGAAAGAAAAAGAAAACGGACGCTATACGACTGACAGCAAGTTTCGGGCTAAGTCAGTGGACAAAAAGAAAGTATATCACAAACGCTCGAACGAGGATCCAACAATAAATTACACGGAAGTGCTTTCTCTCCGAGAAACTCCTTGCAGCGAGTTAAGGAGCGAACACGAAGCCACGTGGGAGGCGCGCAAGATGAAGGCGCGGGCTCTCTGATTATGAAAGGCGCTCGCTTCTCGTTGGATCCAGACGCGCGTGATTACGAAGCCCCTTTCGTCGCATCTTCTTCCTCAGAGCGGGCGCTTTTCTTTTCTATCGTCCGCTCTCTCCGTACAAGTCCTTGTTCCATAGCAGCGCTTATTACTTCCTTCTGATTGCGATCGCTATTTTTCCTCGCCTCTCACAGAATCGCCTGGCAGTCAGTAATGGGACCGGACGCCTCTGCCCGCTCTCTCACCTCGCGTTCTCGGAAGTCTAGCCTGCTCAACCAACGACAGGCAGATATAGCCGAGACCTCTTCCCCTCCACCTCCTCCTGACTGCCTGCCTGGCGGCCACCGGCATTTGGCAAAGTCGAACAGGGGAGCCATCAACGCCGCCGTTAATACGCCGCCAATCTCTTCATTACGCAGAACAACTATTCGGGTACGCGCTATTGACTTTCATCGAGGATCTCGTCTGACGCGCTCAAACACTACGCTAACTGACTACGCGCCAAGAAAAAAAAAAGAATGATGAAGAACGCAACGAGAAGAGCGACGGACAGATAAAGTCTCCCAGGCGATCGCGCTGAAAGTGAAAGACGGCGAGAGAAGAAAGGAACAACACGTTCCGAGTGTTGTGTGCTTCTGCAGGCCGCGTTATCGCATCCATGCGCGCTCGCTCTTGTTTCTTTTGCCTCTTCCGGGGTTAGCCATCGCTTTTGCGATGAGCGGCGACCGAATGGCCCCCATCAAGGGCTTTGGCTGGAGCGCGGCCTTTAGCGAGTGAGCGCAAAACCCCTTCTGCGACCCGGACCGCCAACCGGTCGGCTTCCTTAGCTTCGAGACCCCAGCCGCTTCGTTATTACCCCCCACGCCCACCCGCTTCTTTCGGCAGCAACAAGGAAGGAAGGGTACGCTAGTTGGCTCGGACTCGGGCTTGGCTTATACCGGCCGCGTGCGCGCCTGGTGAGCCAGAAAAAGGAGCCAGCGAACCGAGGATATGGCTGTTGCTGGCCGGCAGCAGCAGCAGCAACGAGGTTAGAAACGGGAGCGCCTCTTTGGCTTCTTTACAGAAGCGCCGCCTTTTATTGCGCCGTCCGTCAGCGTTTGAGCGTTCCGTTGTCCCTTTACTGACGACTATAGTTCTTTTGTCGACGCATCATGGTTTGCCTTTCACGAGCAATAGAGTCTAAAGGGAAGAAGCACTGTGAATAACACACAGGCTGCTATGCAGTGAGAAACGGAAAGCCATCGGTAACCGGACTTAGTTACTGTGGCTTCTTTAGCTGGTCAAGAACTCCAGAAAAACGCTGTCGATAAAATAAATCTTGTATATAGGAGCTAAATCAAATAAAAAAAAAAAACGACCGCCTACAGAGGTTCGCGTGAATGTTCAAGCACTTCAGTTAGCCGACACCTGGATGTCATCTACTTTTTCGTGATCCTATTTTATCGATTGATATTTATAAAACTCGACACGCTGTAGAAATCGCAGGCGTCCCAAGCAGCCGGGGCAGAAACCTTCAATATGGCGCGGCCAGCCATATTTATTTCTTGGCTCACCAAGCATGTTTTCATGGTGAGTGAAACAGCCTTAACTGCTATTATAAATGCGTATTATAACCGGTCTTTAGCCTTATTTCTAGTAAAGGGGAAAAACGATGTGTAAGGTGGACGACTGTGTTGTTAGCCTGCTACCCATTCATAGATTAAGGGGAAGTGTAAAAGAATGGTGAAGATAGATTTGTATACTACAACATATATAATTACATATCTTAGCCCTGTTCAATACACGGTATTTGCACTATAAATGAACTACGCGCAGATGTAACGCAGTCACGTACACGCTCGCAAATTTCGCACATTCGCCTTCAGAATGGCTTACGTTTTGTAAATGAGCGTCTAAGCCAGGTTCCCACAAAAATTTCAGCGGGGCTTTTATAACGCTTTGGGCACGGCCAACGTGCCTCTATGCGCCCGAAAGCTTCTCCGCGTAAAATGGACGGCAGATCATATATCCTACCCCGAACATGAGCGGACTTCGCTAAGCCTGACATTGAAGTGACCCGAAGAGTATACTCTTCGGGTCACTTCAATGTCAGGCTTAGCGCTTTTCCGTCACGGGCAGCAAGGCAAAGCGCTTACTACCAGTCAGGGTTTCGCATCGTCCTTCAAAGACTCAGAAACCAAGTTACCAATTTGTGACGAGAGATAGCTGGGTTTTCGGCCTTGAGTGCGACAGTTACGATGTCTCCGTAAAGCAGGGAATTTCCCCTCCACTCATAACCGTAACCATAGTAACGCCTTTCTAGCCTCAGCGGTAATCGGCCACAAGGTCACGCTGGCAAACTAGAAGCGGATGAATGTCGACTCACATCGCGCGAGCGGGGACACATTTCGCTATACTTCGCCCCTCATTTTTTCCGGGACACTTATTTCTCTCCCTTTCGTCGCCGACACTGAGCTCGATTTGAAAGTACGTTATTCGCCGGGAAGCGAGTATGTCCCCCACGGGCGCTCTATGCGCGCTCAACTGATTCTCTGTTGCCACATGGTGTGCTGCGAGCGGAGCCAGACAGAATAAAAAAAAAAAAAAAGAGAGAATGCGATGTTTTCCGAAACATTACTCTCGTGTTAAATTACGAGAGACAGAAGAGAAAAAAAGTGTCGCTGCAAACAAAATCACGACGCAAAAGGCAAAAGGAAGTCGACAGAGTAGAGAAGGATCGCGACAACGAAAAAAAGATTAAGTACTTGGCCTACGCTCAGTGCACTTTTCACGAAAGAGATTCCCCCATTCGCTTTCTATCGTGCACGGGCGCAAGGTACTTCGCCGAGCGGGCATAGTCGAGAAGTTGGTCATGACGTATAGGAGAAATGAAGCAACGATAAAAAACAATGTAACGAAACAAAGAAAAGTATAAAAGAGAGAAGACAAGTAGTGAAGGACGTATAGCGCGTCGCGAAATGACCCGAAGGCAGAAAAGAGGGGGGGTATTCCATCCAGAGGAACGTATAGAGACGAGCTCGTTTCCTTCGTCCCGCGCAGTTGAAATCCTTCGCGACTCCCGAGACAAGCGCGTTTATGGAACGACGTCCCGGGGTCCTGACAGAGTGCGCGAAGGCCTGTCACATATCAAACTCGAAAAGCGGGCCCGCACAGCCGTGTTCGCGTTCCTCCTATCTATTCAAGGCACCCAATAGTTGGCGAGGAACTGAAAACAAAAGAAATCTACAGAAGAGAGGTTTCGTAGCTTTGAAAGAGAAGAAGAGACTATAAAAAGAAGCCTACCATCTCTACTTCTATTTTTTTTTTCTTGGGAGTCGTGATCATCCCAGCCATATGAAACGGCCTATGTATGTCCGACCGTCCCATTACGCAAGGCCATTTCTTACCTCGAGCGATATAACGCCGGAACGACTTGCCTGGGGAGGACACGTCGCAATGTGAACTCACCTGCACTTCAAGAACATGCGTGAGCTTTTATTTTTCTTTTTCCAACACCAGCGCGTTTGTTCAGTTATATTTCTTATTTGCTACGTGGCACTGACCTGAGGCAGCTCTGTAGCTATAACAACTACAATATGTTCGAACTGACATTGAATTATTTACGTCTGTGATTCATTTCTAAGCACAGGACCGGGTTGATTGGCAAAACATGGGAGATGCCTTTGCCCTGCAGTGGGCGTAGTCACGTTGATGACGACCACGATGATGACTTATTTATAGCTTTCTTTTTCTTTCTGTTGTATACGGCACCAGCATACTTCAATTGCATGCAAAGTCACTGTATCCACTGCGTAGTAGAACCACGTGACATTCCCTTTTATACAATACACTAAAATGAGAGACAAAGAGAGAAAGAGAATGGATGGAGGCTCCGGATCCTAGATTCTCGTTTGCTAAGGTGCACAGGAATTGAGAAACTAAGGGTTACAAAGAGAAGGGGAAAAAAAAACAGACGGGACTCCCCATTACAGGCGTTTACACAGACCAATGTCGGTAGACGCTCAGTAACAATTGAACGGCCTTCTGACGCAATATTAAAGAGCGGTTAAACCGCTAATTCCCGTTACGTGACGCCATACTTTTACTAAACTGTTATTGATCGGCTTTTCTCTTCTTATTCTTTTTTTCGTTGTCACGTCTTTCACGCCACGCATTACCGATTTGGGAAATTTCTAGCTACGTTCTTTGCAGTGATTCATTCATTCCCTTCTTTGTGGTTGCGTTGTTTTCTTCTATACATTCTACCGTTTCGCAATCAGTCCTGCCTAAGGCCGCTTACCGAAAAGCCTTGAGCGCAGCCCCGAAATAAATAATTAAGAAACGTGAGTGAGTGAGCGGTGGGCGTCGAGGACGTGACGGTGAACACTATAGAATCCCGAGGTACGAGACAATTGGACAAAAACAAATATTAGTGGAATCAAAAAGAAGAAAAGAACACGAAGAACGATAAGCCCGCGAGGGCTATCTGGAATCGATGGACCTGTACAGAAAGGCACAGGGTTGAGAATCTGGATATAGAAGCTCATTACCGTCGCCCGAGGAAGCAGCCTTCTTGGATGGGCGGGCGAGAAGATTGGAAAGAAAGCAGAGAGTTTGCACCATTCACATCGAGCCCGAACAGCGCAGCAACGCCCTCCTTGGGCTCCTCTTAACAACTCCCAGCCCTTTTTCTTACTTGCTTGGTGAGCCCCCTCCCCACCACCCCCTCCTCTTATTCTTAGCGGCCCTGTCGCTATTTTTCTTCGCCAGTAAAGTTATCGCCTTCCGGTCATTGCTTTAACCAGCGGTCCCTGGTCGGGCCGCATTGATCTAACGCGCCGAGATAAGGCATAAATAAAAAGGCGGTGGGAAGCGAGCTGCTTCGTATTCTCCTGGCCAGCCGCGCACCCTTGATTGAGACGCCGTGCTGCGCGACCTAATGCCTGCGGTGCTCCCCCCCCCCCCCCCCCCCCGTTTTGCAGAAAGGAGGCACGGGGCGAGGATGTATTTCATTAGTTGGAAGGTTGTGGGGGTCGTGACACGCAATAATTTGGCTCTTTCTCCGGCATGGCGTTAAGAAATAAAAGGACGATACGAAAACAAACAAACAAACAAACAAACAAATGAGAAAAGAACATATGTTATCTGATTGTTTATGCTGTAGAATTATTATCGGTGTTATTTGATATGTAAACACATACAGCGAGGACACACAGAATATAGGGAGGGAGCAGGCTGACAACTGCCACATATAGGGGCACAATGCGTGCCTGACATTTCGGGAGGAGGGAACAGATACAGGAAAGCATGATAAAAGGAAAGAGAGAGGAAAGGAAACAGGAAATAATAAAAATTAGAAATAGGGAATAGCAGCAGCTACAGTCGCGCGTGCTTCGATCATGCCGGCTAACGAAGCAGGCCTGATTGCGCGTCAATAAACGTTGGAAAGCAGCAAGCCGATGGGATGGAACGCGAAATGCCGCGAGTCAGAACGGAGATTATATTTATTCTGCTGGAAGCTCAGAACGTTTACAGCCTTGGTACGCATCTTCACGTTTGCATGCCACTAACGCTTTCGCGCTCTCTCTGTTTTGATTATTCTTAGAATTGAGCTCAATAAGCCGGACGTGTATCTCGTTAACCTTTTGTTTCCTTTCTCTCAATCCCTAAAAGTTGCATGCGTGAAGTGGCTTCGCTGCATTACAAACTTGACGCACGTATATGTAAGCGGTCCACGAAAACTAACACAGCGATAGTGGCGACGATCCCTTATCTTTACCCGACTTGCGAGCTCATGGGAACATCGCAAAAACGCATTCGCCACAAAACCATCAAAAGTTCAGTTATCGGACCCGGGCACAAGAGAATTTTAATTTATTTTAACACGATAGCGTTAGGGAGCTCGTTTAGCAGCAATTGCGGTGTCGGTGCCGGCGTCAGCGTCTTTGGTTGTGAGCGAAAAATAAGCGTTGTCCGTGAGCGAAAATTCGACATAGATGCAAATAAAGAAAACAAATATCTTCGATTCTACTGGGAATTCAACCCAGGACGTCTGCGTGACAAGGAGGTGTTCTGCCACAGAGCCACGCCCGTGCTTGAAATTGTTTAGGAAAAAACACTATATGACTGTCATGCAGTGCGAGGGCTGCCCTTAGCGCATATAATATTGCGTGGCAAAAGCTTATAATCGCACCAGGAGTCAAAACAAGTGAATTCCACTAGTGAGTGGTTTAAAGGCTCAACCCATCACAAAGCGCTCAGACATATGTGATCATCAGAATGAGCAAAATTAATTGAGCAGATGCGTAGGTTCGCGTGTTGCCTTACGGACGCGTAGTGGATACTTCGCAAATTTGCCAAATGAAGAATTATAGCGTAGTGGGCGCTTCGCAACTGTACTTGCCGTAGGCCATTCTTGGATAGTTCCAACAGCCAACGTAACTCGCACAGACGCTCCTTTCCTCACGGCACGGTTGAAGTGTCCAACGAGAAACGAAGGCAGGCTGGCGATTGAGAAGGCGATGCGAACAGGACCCGATTACGCCATCGCGTTCCACTCTTCAAGGCGAAGATCAAGCATCCTCCAAATTCTTAACTCATTCGTCAAGCGCGCTTGGCGTGTGATCGCCCGCGCTATGCTGCACCGTTATGAGATGTACCGGGGAGGGCTCGGATGAGGCGACGACGTAATAACAGACATTCTCGCTATACAAAATGACTTCTATATTGAACGAAGCATGGGAGAAAAACAAAATAACGGTGAGGTTCACGCCAGGAAGAAACCCGCGGAGAGAGAAAGAGAAAGAGAGAGAGAGAGAACGGGCTAAAAAAGGGAGACCGGGTAACGGAAATGTGTAGTTTCGAGATAAATGCGCGCCCCTGCTGAGCTGACACAAAACTGAGAACTTAGCTCGGACGAAGTAGTAAGAAAGAAAGAAAAAAAGATACAAGCATAGAAATGGGGTCAAACGGTATCGGACATCGACTGAGGGTTCTATATAGGTAACGACGGAAACAAAGGGAGCCGGGTCAAGTATATAACATAATCGGCACAAGTGTGCGCGCGAGAAACAAAAGGGGAACACTAATGACCGTGCACGGTGTTCCTCGGCAGGGTGCCGTTCCATCGTTCCCGACGTCAGTCGCACTGAAGCGGCGGTGGCGGGGGTTCGTTACAGCGCTAACGAGAAACCGATCACCCTGCCAGCGTCGAGTGAGCGATACTTTGATTAACGTCCAAACTCGCACGAGCCGCGGAGACGTACCACTACAACTGCTGGGCCGCTAGCAGTATACGTTTACGTTCTTTCTTTTCATTGAGCGTTTTTCTACGGTTCACCGCGTTTTCAGACCGAATCCCTTTTCAATGTGCGACCGTCATTCAACGCTAATGCCGCCTTTTAAGCTTTTCTCTGTTTTCGTTTCTGTGAACTTAGACCGTGCTTTGCGCGAAGAGACTTTGAGTACAAAAAGAGTACTTTCGGATAAGTTTCAATTAAATTTTCTGAGAACCCAAGCTCGCTGCGCCTGCAGCCACTTGCTGTTGTGTAGGAAGTTGTGGGTTAGATTACAGACAACGGGTGTCGCCTTCTCGTGGGAGCGTACTGCAAAAAAATAAAATAAAAACTATAAAACAAAATAAAAATGAAATGCTGCATCATCTTAATCTGGATGTTAGGTAACCCCAGGTCGCCAAAGTTAATTCCGTGTTTTGGACTACGGCGCATCTCAGATAGCCCCAGGGCTGCTTTGACGTCACGACGTCACGTCGTTTCAAAACGTCACCAGATGACGTCACAAAATGTTGATGACTTTTTACGTCATTGATGACGTCATGTGACACTGAGGTAATGGGACTTTTGGCACGCCAACGGACACAAATTTAATTTACTTGAACATCACGTGACTTTTGACCGACATTTCAAAGTTTTTTTTCATCATTCATATTGACGACGCCGCCGCCGACAAGGTCTCGAGAAGTATCGTCAGCGCTCGCCAAATCTCGCGAGGCCTCGTGACTCACGATAAACAAGCCATTCATTCACCGTACCATGGGTTCCTCGGGATGCAGGCGAGGCTGTCTGCTCCCTTTTCTAAGTACAAAGCGGTGCTTGTGTGCTGCTACGTCACATTAACATCCTTCTATAGGTTATGCAATGGCGCGAGTAGTTGCACAACAAAGGCTTCCTTTGAAAACGAACGCTGGTAATAATATGACTGACGCTGTTTTACGTCATATAGATGTGCCTGTACAAAGACGCACCAGGCCAAATCATCAGTGTAAGCTTACGGGAAACAGGTCTCACTGCGAATGCTACAGTCATGGCGCAGTTATAGTTTAAAAAAAAATTATCTTGGATGTCATAAAACCAAAGTGAAGCACTGAATTCGAGGCAATGTGCGTATGGCTTTGTGAGAATACAGCTTTTATACCTTAACGTCCACAGAAGTAACACCGATGGGCGTACACCATCGCTCTCAAAAACCCCACACGGTCGTAAGGCTGCAGACTTTCATTAATCGCAAAAAAGGCACAGTCGTCTGGTCGTTTGCAAATACAGTTCCTATCATCAACATAGAGAGGGGGAAAAGAACGTATTGTTAAACTCAAACAATAGACACCTAAATAAATAAATAAATAAATAAATAAATAAATAAATAAATAGCAACTCGCAAATTAATTTGGCGATATTCCAGTTAAGATATATAGAACTAACGCTCAACGGCGTAATAATTCACCACGAAGAATCCGGGCTCATGTCGTTGTCGCCGCTAACGCTACGCTACGCTCATGCTAACGCCGTGTGCCAGATCATCTGTAGAAAAGAAACCACAACCACTGCGATTCAACGTAAATAATGCCGGAGAGGCGGCTCCCCACCGCCTCGCATCAAAAACAAAACGTACGCACTGTTCAAACAAGCGAAAAACGCCTTATCCTTATTGCCAATAAAGAAGATGACGCCCGAAAAACTAAAGAGGAAACTGCGTAAAAAAATCATTCGTACTTCCGCGTAAGGCTAACTGCTTCCGCGCACTCGAGCAGCGAGCAGCGTGCGTAGACCCGTGACATATTATTTAAGCGTTACGCTCCAGCATCTGCCGGGCGTCGTCCTCTAACGCTCTAGCTGTAACGCTTATAACGCGGCCGCGCAATTAAAAAAAACCGAGCGCAGTAAAAGAGAAGAGCAAGAAATGGAGGAGGGATACAGACGCGCCTCCATACGCGCACTGTCTCGCGCAGATTACGCGGCGTTTTCACGACGCGAGGACGCTGCCTTTGATATCCTGTCACCGCCACAAGGAGCTGCTCCTACGGCGCGGAAGATGTGCGACGGAAGAATGAAAAGGACACGCGCTAGAAAGGAGGCGGAATACAGGGGTGAACACGGCGAGCGCACGTGCGTGCAGAACATGAAAAAGCTTGAAAGGAAAGCAGCAACGCGGTATCCAGAGAAGGAACACGAGAGGGTGTCGTTATTACAAAAAATGCGGACTAGGCGCATTCATTTTTCTTCGTGTCACGCCACTCCCCCCCCCCCCCCCATTCCTCACTTCTTTTACCTCGGCGCCTTATTCTTCTTAGGCCAGACTTGTTGCTTTGCCCTGTATGGAGTTAACGAAAGATACCGACACGAAGAAGCGTAAGATGACATACGGAAGGACAGAGGTTCCCCGAAAAAGAAGGATCGCTCTCGCAGAAGTGACACGTGCCATCAACGCAGAACAAAATGAAGTAAGGGGAGAGGGTTAATAGCGGGGAAGGGGAGAGGGAGAAAGCTTCGGAGGGCGTCGAAACCGGCGAAGAAAGCCCATTACTTAGAAACAAGCAATGGTCGCTGCCGGCGAAGACGCAGGCGCAACGCTACACCCGTCGCTCCGCATCTCTCTCGGCGAGGCCTTGCTGGACGGTTGCTCGGTGGGTCGATCGCTGTGGGGCCTCATAGAGTGTCACCGCAGCTGTTTCCAGATAACCGATGGAAGAGACGGCCTTGCACCGGCCTCCGTCGTCACTCTCGGAAATAAGAAGAGCGGTCTGTGTGCCGTGCCATGGGGGTCGACCGGTTACGCGCGCAGCGCGACGAAAAGTGGAGCTCCACGAGAGAGCCCGGCCGCGAAGATCCCGAGGAGAAACAGGAAAGAGAAGAAGAAGAAGAAAGAAGAGGAGGATGAGGATGTTGATGAGACAGATACATCCGAGACGGAAAAGCATGAGGAAGAAAGCGATCCACTCAGATGACTGAGAACGAATGGTGCGGATGGTGGTGGTCGTGGTGGTGGTGTTGCAGCAGGCGACGTTAGGCTGGCATACATCCGCCTGAGCATCTGTTGATTACAGAAGGATTGAAAGACGAGCTAGTTGGTATAGGTTCACACTGGAATAATAGCAGCACAAACTAAAGGGACACAGAAGGGGAACAATTTGTCCGGGTTTACATTTGTCCGCCCATTGCAAAAAGTGTGGTTGCGTACCTGAATTTTCGCGCACGTCTGTTTTATACGCCCATCGTGACACAAAAACTATAGGGAGATTGCGGAAGCCTTTTTAATAAAAGAGGATATGGATAGTTGTTTCAGCTCACCTTCTATATCGCTTTTGGATTGTGATATCTCGTTTCTGAACGACACTTGATTATGATGGGACCTTCCCTCCTGTATTTCTTTTTCCCTTTGTGTTTTTCTGGTATATATTATCCTCTGTGAATAAATCCAAGTTTCAGTACTGCGCTTGTTTGTGTTCCCCTTCTGTGTCCCGTTAGTTTGCGTATATATATATATATATATATATATATATATATATATATATATATATATATATATATATATATAGAAGAGAGAGAGAGAGAGAGAGCTTTGTGAACATTGTCTAAGACGTTAGTGTTGGCCTTTTTCTGCGCGTTCCGAGGCAAGACTACACGATGGGCATGGTGGCAACATCGCCGCAGCATTTGTCAAACAAAAAGCGGGGAAATAAGAGAAGCGCGAGAGGTCAGACGGTCGACGATGGAATACAACGTAACCAGAGAGATCGAAGGGGCTCCCGTCCGGAGCAGTCCGCTCATTAGAAGCTCCAGACCGACCATCCAATTCAATAATAATAACTGTTGGGGTTTAGCGTCCCAAAACCACGATATGATTGAGCACGCCGTATAGTGGAGGGCTCCGAAAATTTCGGCCACCTGGGGTTCTTTAACATGCACCTAAATCTAAGTACACGGGCCTCAAACATTTTCGCCTCCATTGAAGATACAATACAAGCAAGCGGTAAACGCGAGCACTTAAAGACGACTTTTTTACTGCGAACGTGAGCGCTACGAAAAAAAAAGGGAATTCTGCTGCAGGAAGGAGGCGGAAGTTACGCGGAAGAAACAGGAAAAAAGTACGACGACTGCAGGAGAGAGAGAGAGAGAGAGAGAAAGAAAGAAAGAAAGAAAGAAAGAAAGAAAGAAAGAAAGAAAGAAAGAAAGAAAGAAAGAAAGAAAGAAGAAAGGACAGACAGACAGACAGACAGACAGACAGACAGACAGACAGACAGACAGACAGATAGATAGATAGATAGATAGATAGATAGATAGATAGATAGATAGATAGATAGATAGATAGATAGATAGATAGATAGATAGATAGATAGATAGATAGATAGATAGATAGATAGATAGATAGATAGATAGATAGATAGATAGATAGATAGATAGATAATTCTATTGAGGTCTTCATTCGACAGTTCCACTCCACGACTGTTTATTCCGCAGAGAGGCGCCAGAATTCGCTTTACCCCTTAAAAAAGAAAGGACGACGAAGTGGAAGAAAAAAAAAAGGAAAAATAAAACACCTCTCGAGGCACACACACGTGCAGCCCCGTTATATATACGAGCCAGAGTAAATCTACATGCAGAAACGGACGCGTACAAGTGCGGCAGGCTCGGAGAGCAACTTGACGAAGTTACGGCTGCCAACACGCCAGAGCTTCCTCGATCGTGCGGGAGAAGTCATGACAGCTACCAGTCACCGAAGACCGGAGGAAGGATCGCTCGATCCTCCGATGCACTGAAAGCCGTATAGGAACGACGGGCAAGAAGTGCAGATACGAGGAACCTTCCATTTTTTCTCTTTTTTTTTCTTTATCTCCTTTTTCGTTTTGACGGTAAGAGCTCTCTTCTAGCCGTCCTGTTGACGTGCGGCCTAAGTGGCTCTCGCAGAGAGACCGCCGCCCGTGGTCACTCGGTATTCCCTTCTCGGCAATTGCCGCGACGAGTGGAATGAAGAGAGGGAATCGAGACGGGTGGCCCGCTTCTATAAGGTCTTACGATCCGTGTCTTGGAAATGGAACGGGACGGCCGCGATCGTGCTCAAGAAGCGGACCTGCGCACAAAGACGCGGCTCCCGGGACGTGTTCGATGTCGTTCCGGTGCGACGGCAGGGTCGAGTCGTCTTCGTCGGCGACGATTCTCGACGACCCAACGACCTTAGTGCGCGCACCGCGCGCACGTCAGCGTGAATGGTGATGTCTCTCCGAGGCGGCGATGGAATAAGGTTCGGAAAAAAAAAAAAAAAAAAAACACGGAGATAGAGAACGGAAAACCTGAAAAGGAGCAAGTCGGTTAAACGTGATCAAATTTCTATCGTGTCCTGTACGTTTCGCAACTTTGCGCTAAGAAAGTTGATCAGATAGAGGAAGTCCTGCGGCGATACCTCATGAGGACTGTTTCGCGTGCGCGTCTTCCCAGATAGAGAATGAAACAGTTCGGGTATCGCAAACTCAGAAGAAAAGTGTGAATGTTTGAGCACATGGAAACAATCACTGTTGACTATAGCAAATGATGATACTTGTTGCCAATACTACAGTCGTTGTTGTAAGTTTCTTGCTCGTAAGAACTGCGACTAGGCATCTGTAGCCCTCTGCTGCCGCGGCTTGTAAGCGTTCTTTTTCTATCTTTCTTCAAGTACTCCCATATATCTACCGTCTCTATAAACTATAAAGAGTTTTTCGCTGCTAGGTGGAATCGAACCTACGTTATTTATATTCAGACAATCGTGTCGCCGTTTGCTGCCGTCGCGGCGGCGGCGGCGCTGTAAATAGCGCAATAATAACGGCGTTTTACGTACGAAAACCACGATATGATTATGAGGGACGTCGTAGTGGAAGGCGCCGGAAATTTTGACCATCTGGGGTTCTTTAACCAGCACCTAAATCTAAACATACGAGTCTCTAGCATTTCGCTTCCAATGATTTGCGACCGCCGGCAGGCGGTATTGAATCCGTGACTTTCAGGTCAGTAGCTGAACGCCATAACCACAGTACCACAGCTAGTTTCACAGAAACAAGCAGTTATTAGATGATAGCAGTAATAATAAAGGTTAGAAAAACGACGACGAGGATGGTAGGACAAAGATGGCAGTGACGCCATTACGATAACTACGTAACGATAACAAAGGCAGCAATTCGAAGACAGCATAACGATTATTATGTTACGAGAGATTTTCGTTTTTGCTCAGTTTATGTTGTGTGTACGGCGAAAGAAACATGAGGATGATAAAGAAGATGCTCACTACCAACAACTCCCTTCTCCGCCAAAGAGAGAGAGAGTGAGAGAAGGTTCAAGGGAGGCCGAGAGAAAGAAAAATACGCACGCCACTACGAATACAAGCTGCATAAAAAAATTAACCCATCGACTTGTTTAGCTGTCCCTGTGGCGGCCTGATAGATTGACTCTCATGCACGGTCAGCCATTGAAAAGCCACACTCGTGTGGACGCGAGAGCACGACTGAGGAAGAAAGGAATTAGCGGATACGAGTGCCAATGCGGAAGTAAATGTTCGTTGCGAAAAAGAAGCACCGGAAGTGTGTACAGCCATATCTTTCCGTTGGCACGCACGCACGCATGCACGCACGCACGCACACGCGCACGCACACACACGCACACACACACACACACACACACACACACACACACACACACACACACACACACACACACACACACACACACACACACACACACACACACACACACACACACACACACACACTTCAGATACTTTCTCCCTTGTTTCTATCGACGTTCGCGGCATCGAGTGGGCCGCGTTCATAAATAACTGCCGCGAAGACTCTTAACGCGCTCATCCATCCCGCGCTTGTTCGATCCTCTCCTTACAATCGCGGCGCGCTTCACCGCAGTGCGTTAGACATTTCCCCACGGTTAACGCACGGGAAAGCACGGTGCCCGCATTGCTGCGCTCAATAGATAGATCCAGTGAGGGTCATTACTTTTTTTTTCTACTACGACCACGTTTGCCGAAGAATCGCCAAAACGAGAGAGCCCGAGTCACTGATAGAAGAAGCCCTGCAGTCTCATTACGGGATCCTCAATTCCCGCCAGAAGTAGGGCTAGTGGCAAATAGAGAGAGAGATGATAGATCAAAGAACACACAGCGTTAGCAGACCAACCGACGACAGCGTGTACTGATAAGTGCGCCACATAGAGACAGGCCACGCGCGACCAAATTGGGAGCCGTGCTCATCATACGGCTGTCTGGGCCAGCAGTGACAACGCAGCGGGTTCGGGCTACGCACAGCTGGGGCAGCCGCCGTCGAGACAGCAGTGTAACGTCGCCAGTACGGTGACGTCGCGACAGCGCGCAAACGACGACCGATTGCCGATGGAGTAAATAGGTGAAGAAAAAACAACAAGAAAAAAGAAGATGCTTGGAGAAACGAGGCCGGTCTATATATAAGTACCGAAAATGGGGAATGGCGCGTAGGAGCCCGGGAACGCCGAGGCGACGACGCACGTCAGTTTCCCGGGAAGTACGGTGGAGAATGCGAAGGAAAGAAAAGGTTGGAGCGAGCGTACCTCATTTGTATTCCAGCGATGTCGCTGCGTCGGGAGATAATCCGCCTTAGGGATGGTCTCCAGGCTCTCGGGAAGCGCGGGACGGCTCTCATCCGCATCTGCAAACGAGACAGGGGAAAAGAGAAGAACCGTGTTAGAGCCGCCTGTTGACGGGCCAGCAGGAATGAGGTATACGCTGACTCGGGCGCGTTCAAGCTACACCACATTAGCGCCCAAAGGAGTCCGGCCGCGCCAACACCAGAGGGCTGCCGGCAATAGATAATGACAGCGGATGTTTATTAATGTCTACTTTATTAACGTTACTGTTAATAATTGTACACTTGTTTCACTGCAACGCGCCTATGCAATGCCCAGAAAGAACCTTTAGGGTACGTGAATTAAAAAAAAAAGGATACTACTAATTAAAATACGCGACAGTAACTAGAATTGAGACTCCTGTTTACACTGCTTATTGGTGAGTATCTTGCGTACGATAAACAGGCAACAGTAGAATGAACGACGGCCAATAAAGAACTCCGATTACTACAACGATGCAATACACACACGTAATTAAAAAAAAATGAAGATTACGATGCTTACACGTTGGAAAGCATAGCATTTGTCGTTTCTTTGATATCGTTTCGTTTCACACATACGAAGCTTCGTATTTAACATGTTGATGGACAAACTAGGCATTTATTTGTAAAGTGAATATTAAAAAAAACATGGGCAGGTAAGTTGCACCAGAGCCGGCTATGTCAATATCACAAATTCTTTAGTCAATTAAAGATATAAAAAATAATAAAAACGGCAATGCTCGGAAATGTCATACACACACACGAACGAGAGCGCACGAAGAACGGCCCCACCCCCGTCACAAATTCGCTATGGCACGAAACCTCCGGGATGGTCGATACACAGTGACTGTCGGTGACGAGTAGCGCGCATGAAGAGACGCCCAGACTCCACAGTTCGCAATTCGCGTGCAGTCTTTTTTTTCTGCTTCCATCTTAGGATACACCACGCGGCGCTAACGTCACGTAAGAATGCGAAGTCATCAGAAAGCTTCGCGGGGACTGAACGAAATGCGCAGAAATTAACATCTCAGAGGTTCATCTCTGAGGTCACATAAAAATAAGCGCGTGGTTTAGAACTGATCCGCCAGGTGTCGCAACGATCCGAGCTGCTCACAATTCCTCAACGAACATCTTGTCCTCGCCAGCCTTGAAGTTCGTTGAGTAATTGTAAGCAGTTGGGATCATTGCGGCACCGGGCGTGTGCCTAATTCCCACACGCATCTGGTTTCAATAAAGCTTTTCCCCTTCCCCCAACGAACTCAATCAATTAACTTTCATTAATTATACTGACAGTTATTTGGCTCTTATAATAAGTAAAGTTATGGTCCGATATAATACGTATCCAATATAACTGTTAACGTGAACCTGAACAGCAGATTTATATTCATTAGAATACTTTTTATGAATAACTCTTAAAACCGGAAGTAAGTGCCCAACCGGATATGTGTGGAAGGGAATCAATGATGTCACTTTGTGCACGTGCTACTAAAAACACTGAAGGTCACAGCGCGAGTTAGTTTCGAAAAGAGGGAGGGGGGAGGGGGGTTGGAATAGCATGAAAACGCGAGATTACTTCCCGCATAATATATATGCACGCTATAATTTTGCCTTGCGCTGATCACTTCTTCCTTGCTTGTCTACAACAAACGACCGAATAATTAGCTTATACGCGTCAAAGGTGTCGGACAATGCGTCGCAGGGCTCGCGATCGCGCGATGACTGACTCCAATATTTCTTTTCTATAGTAACAATACAGAAGAGGACATTCGCGCTAGTATTAACCGATCGAACAATGTAAGCAAAACAAAATACTGGCGCAGTAGACTGCGTTGAGCTAGCTATAAAGCGAAGGCGTTGCGAAGTTTCCCGTTGAATCGCCGTCAATGCCATGGTTAACGGGATATAAACACGTAGAATGCGGCTGGTGGATAACGCTCGAAACCACGGCAGCGTCGAGTTAGGTTATCATATAGCTCCTTTTGACTTCTTTTCAGACAGCTGACCGAGAGGCTATACTTGAAAAGCCTATATAACCTCCTTCGTCTACAGTAAGGACATACAATAAAGTCTCGCCAATCGACGAAAAGAAGAGCACACAACTATGAAATCTTAACTCAAGAGTGCTGACAGGGCAGACGTTGATCCTTTAAACCCGTTTTGTTAGATCTATTGTAGTCAGCATTGTGACGAGACCAAAAGGGGATCACAGAAACAATCGACAGCATAGCATTGATTTCACAGTCTTCTCGCTTACTACAGTCTCGAAGCCAGATGTTGCTGGCCTCATTAAACACAAGAAAGAATAATACAGAATAATAATAAAAGACTGGCGGAGTAGATCATTGGTGAGAAAAAAAAAAAAACCACACACATACAGGAAGAGATAGGCCGTTCAAGTCAGCTATACCGCACTCCTAAAAGAAAAACAATTTTGAAAAAAAAAAGAAAAGTCGTTTCTTCGCCGTGTATAAAGTTAAAAGAGAGATACGCGGATGACGTTATATAAAGGGAACAGAATTCAGCCCGATATTAAATTACGAAAGACCAGACCGCGATACTCGAGCCGAATGAAAAATGGTAGAGGCCCGACCTGAACATCATCATTCTTTTTTTTAAGGCTCTTGTGATGATAATGGGTGTCACGATATTATTGAAGGCGCCCTTGAGAAGTTCGCAGCAAACTATATGCTGACTAGTACTGGTAAAGGAGCTGACAAAAGCGGTTATCTTACGCATTCCGGATTTTAAGCCTGCCGGAAACAATATACGACGCTTCGCAGGAGCTAGAAAGTAAGCCCGACATCTGAAGAAGCTCGGTAAAGGTTTTTAAGTTACATAAAGCGAAAAAAAACAAGGATGAAGAAGGAAAGAGTAAAGGAGAAATTCCGGCAGCTAACGAGATAATATTGTTCGCGGATCACAGAACACTGGGAAGGCCCAATAACTTATCGTATATTTCTAAATGTCCAGCTCGAGCAACTCAAAGTTGTAGTACTCTCTTTTGCCGATTACGGCTAGAAAAGGGGAAAAAACTAACAAATAAACAAGAAAACACACTGACAACGAAAGGTGAAAGACGTGACAGTCTCACGGCCGCCAGGAAAGATAAAAGAAAATTAATTTCCCAGAGTATCACCATTACTTGACTTGGCTTCAGAAAGAAAAGGGCTCGAGCTGAATGCGATCCTCTTCTTCTTCATCTTTTGATATACACAGGAGGACGAAGGCATCTCTCGGCGCCTTTTTTTTTATCCCTGTATCACGTTAGCTGATTACAAGTACCTACCCGGAAATTTTACGTTTCCATCATACCCCCATCCAGTGTATTATTCCCCTCGATTGCGCTTCAGTTTTGCTAGCTATTTTCTAACTCTAAGAGACAACGAGATATCTTCACTACGCTTGACAAGGTCTACTCAGTTGCAATTTTTTTAACACGAAAGTGTTTTATGCCGGGTTCCCCAAGACTTTCATGACGTATTTCCGTCAAGGAAGTACATCAGCAAAATAAACGCCATCAGATGGTAAAGAAAAATACTAGAAAAAGTTCCGTTGACGGGAGTCGAACCTATGACCTCTCGGTTCGCGACGATTTCTTGTTGCACGAGCATCGAGTGACGTTCTAGTTTCTCTTCCAAGCACTTCCGGTCGACCACTTGCTTCCGGTTTTCGGGATATCCAGAAAAAAAATGTCTCTCAAAAAATCAAAACTGGTGCGAAATTCATAGTTCTGGTTAAACTAAAGAGTTATATTGGACACATATGATATGGGAGCATACGTTTACTCAAGATAAGGGCCAAATAACTGTCAGGACGATTAATGAAAATTAATCGAAGAAGTTCGTTGATAGACGGTCTTCTTATGAGTAGCTGGGATCGTTGCGGCACCTGGCGGAGAAGATATCAACAACGCGCTTCTTTCTACGTGGCCTCCGTGATCCGTTTCGGCAGCGCGCAGAACTCAAAGTTAACCCAAGGAATACACCAGAGCCCACGAACGCCTCCGAGACGTGCAAGTGGCAATACCAGACAAATAAGACAAGCATTAGGGTCGCCTGCAATTTCTTTGTTTTTTTTTTCCAATGTAAATGAGAATATCGGCCACTTCTGTTTGTGCTCTGGCTCTACCAATATAATTCCTGTCCGTTACGCCTAGCACTTTCAGTTCAATTGCTCGCTGCTCAGTCCCCAACTTCTCCTTAAGCTTCTCTGTTAACTTCGCAGTTTCTGCTTCATATGTTGGTAGTGGCAGAATGCAATGACTGTACACATTACTTTCCAAAGGTAGGCTTCCGGTCATGATTTAGTGATGGCCGCCGTATGGGCCAATAAAAGACATCACTCGCTCGCGCAATGAAATGCTCTAAGTACGCACTCTCAAAACGACGTTCAGTCTCTTAATTAACCGAGCCAAACAGGATAAAATATATATATATATATATATATATATATATATATATATATATATATATATATATATATATATATATATATATATATATATATATATATATATATATATATATATATATATATATATATATATATATATCTATATATATATATATCGTCAATGCATCATAAAGACAATCGTGGGGCGATTAAAAGTGTGCGGAGGCGCAAATTATCTCCACAGAATCCCTATCCTTGAAGCAAGACCTACCGATGTTTAAAAACGATCAGGTTTCAAGCAACGAAGAAAATAATAAACCACACGTAAACATCCCGTGAAAGATAAAATAAGAAAGGAAAGAAAACCCCATACTCGGTGCTTCAGGCGGCCGCGACTAGCGAAAAACGACGGTACAAAACTGTTAGCACCACCGTTAGTGCGCCATCAAAGAAAAATAAAAAAAGAAGCGGGTAGTATGCGTCGGCGTTATTACAGTGCACACGATAGAGACCGAACAACAAAAAAAGTGCGACGCAATTTTACATCCGCGCAATATAGCGCGCGAAATGGTCCCGAGAAAGTTTGGAACGACCCCGTCCAGCAACCCTGGCCAAGGATAAAGAGAGAGAGAGAGAGCACAGGGACAAAACAATAAACGGGCTTAGGCAACCCGACAACAACACAAAATGAGTGA
The DNA here is from genome assembly GCF_013339695.2 of Rhipicephalus sanguineus. Classification (NCBI taxonomy): domain Eukaryota; kingdom Metazoa; phylum Arthropoda; class Arachnida; order Ixodida; family Ixodidae; genus Rhipicephalus; species Rhipicephalus sanguineus. Next base: position 31,673,750 of record NC_051179.1, on the reverse strand, counting down.
GACGTAAGAGACGGGCGCGGTGACCGACGTCGTCCTAATTCGCCCCACCGTGGCAGCGAGCCAAAGACAATCCAGCCCCTTGTTCTCTCCAGCCAGCCTGCACCGCTGCATGGCAATCGCGCTATAGGACACTGCACATCAGCGCACAGCGCAACGATATGGGTAAGCTGAGAGAACGCGAGAGGAAGAGAGAGAGAGAGAGAGAGGCGAGCACTTTATAGCCGCGACAGCCGGCCCAACTCGGCAGCATCGTCGTCATGGTCGTCCACGGCACGCTCGGTGTCATACGCAGTGCCGTCATTCGGGAAGGAGGGAGGCGGGAGGGGGTTCAGGCCTCGGGGGTAGTTGCAAGGCGGGTGCCGCCGCGGCAGGAAAGGCTATTAATGACGCTCCGAGAGAATTACCGAAACAGCGAACCGACCGGTAATTGGCTTCGTAAGCAGGAAGAGGGGGTTGGTATACTGCGATGAAGGAGCGCCGGCAGCCGCTCCGCAAGTCCCGTTACCGGGGCTTATACGGGCTGCGTCGCTAGGTACTATAACGCCCGCTAGCAGATATAGCGGAGAGACGCGAAGGCGGCTAGACCGGGAGGCAAACCCCTATGGTTTGGAGCGCGCGTGGGCACCATGCGGCAGCCGCGAGTGCGTGCGTCTGTTGTTCTTTTAGCGAAATGCCGGGAAATGCCTTCTGCGCGCACGGACGCACGCGCTGACGATCGAGGTGGAAGGGAGGGCGTAAGGACGACGAGCGATCCGGCGCCTTTATGCGGCTGGGAAACGTTCGCTTACGAAGAAGCGGCCATTACTTGCGTGCGCCACGGGCCCAGTGTATACGTTAGCAAAGCCCCGCTGGTTTCGTTGATTGTTTTAATGCTGCTTCATGTCCGAAAGAGTCGAGCAACGCGCCCGCAGATCGCCTCTCTTACCGGACAATTTATATCGCTGCGCTGAGGAAAACTTACACGTATGATCACTCGGGCGTTGTCAGCGCGCGCGACATGCCGCACTCATGAGGGGTGTGCACGCGGGAGAAGTTGGTTAAACCTCGCGTATGCTGTGCATAGTGATTCCTGCAGTGCGTAGCAGGGAGAACGAATAGCTATAGGCGAGACTACATACACAGAAGCAAACGAATGGGTTTCTCGAACAACACGGCCCCTGCAGGGTTAAGACACCCAGCGAGCGAACAGAGACCTCTTGAAAGCATCAGACAAATCAGCATACTGTATATACACTGTGCTATCATGACGGATATATGTATAGCGAGCATTGTAGTTACAGCATCGCGCATATACTTTCCATGGCGCTCTCAGCCTGATCACGGCAATCGTAATCCCGGAAGAGTAATTTTAAAACTGAACGTGCACAAACGTGTTTGTTAGCGTAGAGAGAGAGAGAGAGAGAGAGAGAGAGAGAGAGAGAGAGAGAGAGAGAGAGAGAGAGAGAGAGTGTGTGTGTGTGTGTGTGTGTGTGTGTGTGTGTGTGTGTGTGTGTGTGTGTGTGTGTGTGTGTGTGTGTGTGTGTGTGTGTGTGTGTGTGTGTGTGTGCGTGCGCGCGCGCGCGCACGCATGGAATAATTTCATACCCCATCTTTATCATCCGTGCTAGCGTCCCAGACGTACACGGCCCACGCAATGTTCTCTACGTTCTACGCTTATCTTTCGTAGTGTACTCGGAAAAAAAAAGAGCAATGTAGAGGCGCATCGTGCTTCGGAAAGATAAATTACGGGCCTCTCGTATACACTTAGCATGTAGCGCATTTTTCTTCCAAGCCCTGCAAGTAGTCCTCGCGAAGCCAACACTCAAAGCCTCCCATCCTTTTCTTTAGTGCGGGTTTTCTTGCGCAGGAAATGTATACAGTACGCGAGGCAAGAATTATATTTAAGGAAGGAGAGAATTATATCTCGGAAGCCGTGTCAGTTGAAACGTTGCGAGGAGGGTCGATGTCTTTGGGCTAGCCCTCGCTCTTTCCACCGCTGTGTAACTTTTTCGTTTGCTTGTTTATTTTTACAGCACCAACATCGCTTCCGGGCCTTCCGGACTTTAAAAAAGGCTTTACAAATACAGGACGGATGCGTTCAACGCTAAGTGCATTTAAAATGCGCCGGAAGCAACATTGCATTATGGCCAACCCAATCGCTTCCTCAGCCGCGCCGCACTTGGCAGCTGGGCGCCCTGGATACACACCTTCACACGAAGAAATTCTTTTGCCATTTCCAAGTACTTCGGCGAGAAACTTTTTTTTCTAGAGTGAGAGATACGAGAAATAAATAAGATAGAAGCAAAAGAAGATATAAGGGAGGCCACAACAGGGTGGGCTCAGCGAAATAGGCGCTCTACCTTCAAGGCTAATACCGAAGCGTCACGTCGCGAGCTTCGGCATTTCGAGAGAGAGAGAGAGAGAGAGAGAGAGAGAGAGAGAAAGAAAGAAAGAAAGAAATAAATCGAGATAAAATAAGATCAAACAAAACCCTCCCGTCCTTTGTGCTGCTCAGCGGACTCTGATGCTCGGTCTTATAAGCCGGGGCATCGATCAGAGTTGGCTTCGAAGCGGCTCGGTGGCGTATAAGCGCTGTCACGAGTTTTATTCCGTTTAAAGCTTTCTTGCCGCTATATTTTTTTCGATCAAGAATCGTGCCCGTTCTTCAGTGCGCTTATATATATATATTTTTTTCTCGCTGCTTCAATAAAGACATTTCTTCTTGCGCGGTTCTTCACGATGTCTGGTTGTTTGCGTCCCTTCTTTTGCGGGAGTAACGTTAACGTGAATGATTCGATTGCCTCTTCTGTAGCTTTCTCGCTCAGGCAAAGGGGCTAGTTGCTTCTCTGGAGAACGCGGAAGACGAAACAAAGTGATTGGGAACTAACTAACTAACTAACTAACTAACTAACTAACTAACTAACTAACTAACTAACTAACTAACTAACTAACTAACTAACTAACTAACTAACTAACTAACTAACTAACTAACTAACTAACTAACTAACTAGCTAACTAGCTAGCTAACTAACTAACTAACTAACTAACTAACTAACTAACTAACTAACTAACTAACTAACTAACTAACTAACTAACTAACTAACTAACTAACTATGAATAAAAATATTGTAAAAGCAATCTTCAAAAGTTACAGACCACTCGCAGGAGAGTAGCTATAAAGAATACCAGGACGCCTACTCAGAGAAGGCTACCGCAGAAAAATCGTTCGTAAGAAAAAAAACCGTTAAATGGTTATGGGATTACGTATGTAACTATAGCCAACGACAATGTGCGCTTACAAACTAAAACCTTATTGAATTCCACCCGATAATTTGGGCACTGCCATAGCATGTATCGTAGCAGAAGCAAGGTTTTCAGCCGTACAAAACACTTCGAGGGATGTCAGACAGTCATCATTTATCTGAAGTCTGAAACGTGTAACGGTACCATTGCTCTGATTTGGTATTGCTTATCCGGCAATACACTATGTTCTTGAAGGATGAATCATACACTACGTCACAAACGCGAGGAACGCTTGAACTCGTATTTAGCGCTCTCGTTTTTTCTGTTCATCACTATCCCTCCGAAGGCGTCTAACTCGTAATTTTTTTCAGATGCTACAAAGAGACTATAGGCTGATAGTTCGACATGATGAGTAAGCTCAAAGACGAAGCCTTTGTGCGATAGGGAAACAGAAACTTATACAAGCAATGCCAGGACACGGATGCTTGAAGAAGCGTACGAAAGCAACAGCGAGAGCTCAAAGTTCTCGAGTTCGTCCATTTTCGTTTGGAGCCCTCCCGAGGCTATGTGCTAACAGCGCAAAAAGGAAAAGAGAAGTCAGACATTTAGCTTGTTGCTCCCGTTCGTCCCGTGTCCTCCTTCCTCAGTATTTTCCTTTTTTCTCTCAGACAGCGCATGCCAGCAGCGCTCGTAAACAAAAGAGCGTTCGTTCGTGGCAAAAACAAAAGCCCCCACGCACTCCTCCTCCTTCTCAACACTCCTCCTTTCGCCACACTCTTGTTTCCACCAGCGCGAGAAGCAGCCGTCATCTTCGCTTCCCGAGCCGAAATGCTTGTTTCTGTCAGGGCCTCTATTCGTCGGGAATTCCCCCCCCCTTCTTTATTCCCCCCGCGGGCTGGACTAAAGCTCGTCCAAAGGAGCTTAGGGATCCCGAGACAACGAACCGGAGAAAAAAGACAAAGAAACGGCCGCGTCAAAGCCTCCCACGCCTTCTAGGAAGCCCTCAACGCGCGCCACCTTTTTCTTTGTCTTTGGTGGAAGACGTGGCGGTCTCGCGTCCGCCCTGGGCTATAGCGTCCAGACGCAATCGACGTCGCTCATCCATCACGGCGCTCGATCCGGCCTCGCGTTGAATCAGGGGGGTCCTGGACGGGGAGCGGGTCGCCCTCCGAGCCACGGGTCTTCTCTATATAGCCCTAACGCGACGGCAAACGGCCTCGCCACCCTCCCTCATGCACACACACACACACAAACACGCACACCCTCCGGCACAAGAAGTGTCCCGAATGACGCCTGTGTACCCAATATGGGACGGCCGAACATTACTATGAGACAAGAGGCCGCGTCGAGGCATCTAAGGGTCACTATGTATAAAGCACACCGAATCAGACTTGACTGGTACGCAACTTCGGCCACATCTTAGCTACGTTGTTCGATACAAAATACTGCCTTTACGCGTCAGCAAAGAACACGAAAAAAAATTCGTAAGCCCTTTCCCTACCGGAAAATTGGGGGCTAGCGAAACCTGGCGTTTGCGTGCCTGACCTACTAATTTATTTTCTTTCTTTCTTTTAGGGGCGAAGCTCCTTATAGCGGCACCCGTTCGTCCCTCGTAGCGTAGTATGTAACCAGTCTTACGCTTTGACCTGCAAGGTGGTGCCGGTGGGAGATTTTTCCTGTGCGTTGTTGAACAATAAAAAATTCGCAGCGTTAGCTAAAAGCCGACTTCTTCTGTCTCTCATTCCCATTAGCAGCCATTCTTTACCTCCAAGGTAGTGCCTGGTGAGATTTCTCCTGTGCGTGATTAAACAATAAAAATTTTGTTCAAAACGCCGTTGATTGATGAAATAAACCAACAAAAGACGCCAGATGTTTTGTAAAAGCAAAACGAAAGAACGCCAGATGTTTCTAAAGCAAAACGAAAAGACGCCAGCTGCTTAACGAAAGACGCCAGATGTTTTCTAAGCAATGGTTTTCTAAACAATGAAAATTCACAGCGTACATGTAAAATTAAAGTGCGCTGCAAGTCGTCATAACTCATCGAACCTTTAGTATAAACGCGCCCGATCTCACGTCGGTGATGATGTACTGGGCAGAATTCACGGAAGATTCACGGTTTACCGATGAACCTCCGCAGCTTCGCCCACTCATCATCATTCACTCCGTGGATATGCTGTGATTTTTTTCTTTCTTTCTTTCTTTCTCTCCTTCTTTCTATTGCAATGCGCAATGGCACGTTCTAACTTTTTTTTCTTCCTCCAGACCCGGAATTGGAGCTCCGCAAGAAATATCAGCGGTGTCATTAGCCTCCGCAACATTTTGATGCATACAAGGTCGCACTATTCCTAAATTTCGCACTCGGAGGAATAAATCAATTAAATATACTGACAAGAACAGAGTCGACAACTTTGGAACGCTTTTCTTGTCACCGCGAAACATTTTCAAAGCTCAGCAAGTGGCATTATTAAAATCATGCTACGAATGCTATCTTTTGCAAGAATCTTATTCGCGTCGCCGCAGTTTTCGATGGTAGGCAACGATGCGTGAAGCGCGATTCGTTTCGGGCCATCAGCCGAATCCCCGAGAGGATTTATGCGAAAAGGGTGCGGGAGACTACACGTCATTAGATATATCTTTTGCAACAACAGGACTGGGCTTGTGGGTTGCGCGATTTCATGGCGCCTACTAAGAAGATAAATCGTACTCTCAGCGTCGTAACTGTACGCCAACTTTTCCTGTCAAGTTTGTATTAAGGGAAGAGGGTAAACCTCGTCCCGAACTACGCACGCCTGCTTAACGAAAAAATTCGGCAGATCCCACCTGCCGTGGGAATCGACGTGATGCGAAGCATGCGCGGGATGGTGACTGTGGCGTAATTTTTCACATTGAGCGAAACGTTACGGAATGACGCTAGAGAAATGTGGAAGTGGTATACGTACACTCATATGTTAGAGAGTAGCATATGTATTATATAACCCGTCGTTTACAGTTGCGTAACGATGCCAACAGCAACATGGGTGTTGCCAACACCAGACGCGGTAAGCTTATATTCTTCAATACTGGATAGCACGAATCCGAACAGGACAAAGAAAGAACACAGATTCACAGGACAGGCATTACTCGCAACTAAGCTTCATTCAGGATAGTTTCCCTAGATATATACATAGCCGAGTGCCACGCGCAGGCGCACTGCACGTACGTTACAGTCACAGTTACAGTTCTTATGCTAGTACTTTTCCGTTATGACGGAGAACGCACGCACGTTTCACGAACCCGTGTGTATGTGTAAAGGGGTTCTTGACAGTTCTTGAAGAAGGTCACGATCACGTCGTGATCGCGTCTATGAGGAATCTAAGTGTAGTGAAGTGCGAGATATTGTGAAGCTGGTGGAAATCCATGGATGCCTCTTACGATGAAATGATCTATGATGCCTTCTGTTGTGGACGTGGCAGCGAGGTCTTTTGATGCCCTGTCCACATCCAGGCCGTCTTTCACACGGTATAAGCACCAATCATTGTTGGGTCTTGATAAATCAATGTTGAAGTCACCGGTAATGATGAGAGGCCTAGTTCTCTCAGCAGATTTGTTGTAGAAAGCATTGACTCATGTTTTTGCGTAATCCACGTGGTCCACGTTGCGGACCACTTGGACGAGTGGATGGTAGTTGAGCGTCTTCCACGGGTGTTCTGTCTTCAGCTTCCTCACTTTCCTTGCGTCCGCCGCGGTGGCGTAGCGGTTACGGTGCTCGGCTGCTGACACGAAGGTCGCAGGTTCGATCCCGGTCGCGGCGGTCGCATTTCGATGGAAGCAAAATGCTAGATGACCGTGTACTGTGCGATCTCGGTACACGTTAAAGAACACCCAATGGTCAAAATTTCCGGAGGCCTTCGCTATGGCGTCTCTCATAATCATATCGTAGTTTTGGGACATAAAAGCCCAACAATTATTAATATTATCACTTTCCTTGCGTTTCAATGTGTGTGTTCGCGCTTACTGTGTTGGTTGAGACTTTGTATCACCTGTGGCACATACCCGCATAACACGAACTCTGGTGTTCGGGTATGTGCCACACGTGACTGAGAGAAAGGCTTTCATGACGTACGCGACAGGTATTTTGCGTTATTCATGTCATGACCAGTGAATTGTGTTCGTTATACATTGATCCCCTGCTACGCCAATCTTGGCATATTACAAGTTATGGAGACGACCAGGAGACCGCCGAGACGTAGGCGGCTAGATAGATAGACAGATAGATAGATAGATAGATAGATACAGACAAACAGACCGACAGATAGATAGATAGATAGATAGACAGATAGATAGGAGAGAACGAAACAGAAAAGGCCCAATTCCCAAAAGGCCGAGGTCGGCAGGCACTAGTTCTGTCACTGCGTTGACCGACTGGCAGCAAGAAAGACCAACCACCTGACCCCACCCGAACCGACATACTTCCGCACCGTGTATATATATATATATATATATATATATATATATATATATATATATATATATATATTGCCACGCCCACTTCTTGTCTTGTTTTGATGTATTCGGGTTTGACCGGCAGGGACGGTTATCAACGCTCGACGCTGTCCGCGAAGCATTGTTCGAGAAGCTTCACGTCTATAGTAGATCGTTCTGTTAAGATTGCGCCCCGCGCGCGAATGTTCCAGCTTTGTCTAGAGATAACGCCGCCACCAGCGATATTGCTGGAAAGTTCGATACCGCCTGTATAAAAGCCGACGCGATTGACCGCTTGTCAGTTGATCGACGGACGACGCCCTGTTCGCCGCTATCATTGTACAGCCTGTATTGCTGTAGCTCTAGTTCTCATTTTCCGGCCACAAGTTCGGCCAAATAAACAGTTTCATCCTGCAAACGCCGACTGCTGTCTTCGTCGACGTCACGACCACGTGACATCTGGTGGAGGTGCTGCTTCTTCCATGATCCGGACGCCCCCGCGAAGCGCTGACCCAAGTCCAAGCCGTGACGAGGACGACGGCAAGGAGAACCCGGATCGTCGAACAAGCCGCAGGCAGAAGGGACTGCAGCCAGAGCACGGGCTCCTTCCCGAACAAACCAGGCAGCCCAAGGTCCCAACACCCGCCGCAGCGACGATGACCGACCCCGTGCAGCCTGCGCCGATCCTACTCCGGCAGCCCAAGGAGCCGCCAACCTTCCGCGGGTCGTCATTCGAAGACCCGGACACCTGGCTCGAGACTTTCGAAAGGGTCTCAACATTCAACAACTGGGACTCCGAGGACAAGCTGCGTCACGTTTACTTTTACCTCGAAGACGCAGCAAGGACCTGGTTCGAGAATCGGGAGTCCACTCTTCGAACTTGGGACGCATTTCGCAGCGCTTTTCTGCAGACGTTTGCAAGCGTCGTCAGAAAAGAAAGGGCCGAAGCCTTGCTAGAGACGCGGGTCCAACTTCCAAATGAAAGTGTTGCCATCTTTGGAGAGGAAATGACCAGACTGTTCCGCCACGCTGACCCAGCCATGCCCGAGGACAAGAAAGTCAGGTTGCTCATGCGACGGGTAAAGCAAGAGCTCTCCGCTGGGCTGATGCGGAACCCACCCTCGACAGTCCAAGACTTCATCTCAGAGGCGACGACGATTGAGAAGACCCTGGAAATGCGCAACCGCCAGTACATCGCCGATCGATTCAAGACAGCCCAGCTGTTCATGCCGTCGGCTCCGACGACCTGCGTGAAACGATCCGAGCGATCGTGCGGGAAGAACTGCGCAAGCTTTTACCCTTACCACAGCCTGAAGTTGCCTCGATCGCTGATATCGTCCGAGAGGAAATACAGCAGTCTCTGGGCACCCCCGAGTCAGCGCAGCCACAGCCGCAAGCAGTGAGCTATGCCGCTGCAGCCCGACGCAACGCCCCCCCTCCTCGCCCACGTCGAGACGCCGCGCCACCCCAGCAGTTCCGCCGCCAGGCGCCACCGCCGCCGCCACCGACGTCATACCGCCCGCCAGCCGGCCAGCTATACACGCCGAGAAAGACCGACGTTTGGCGCACCCCCGACCACCGCCCACTCTGCTACCATTGCGGGGAAGCTGGCCACACTTACCGCCGCTGCCAGTACCGACAGATGGGACTGCGTGGGTTCGCCATCGACGCGCCGCGTCCACAGCGAGGGGAAAGACCACACGACATCGCCGACTACCTCGCGGGAACGCAATGGACGCCCCGACAACCTTCCCGTTCGCCGTCGCCAGGCCGCTACGTCTCCCCCCAACGCCGACCATACACTGGCCCAACGCGAGGCCGGTCACCCAGCCCGTATCCGGAAAACTAAGGGCAGCAACCGATGGAGGTGCGGTTGCTGTACGACGAAATACCGAAGATCCTCCGCCGCCGACGACAACGCCGCAACGACATCTAAAGACCACGCCGCAAGCCGAACGAAGCCCTGACGTCGAAACTTCACGGCCCGAAGAAGACCTGACGACACAACGACGAAGCAGCGGGACAAACCGACGTAGCCGTGATCCGACGCCGCGACCAAATCGAAACGGTAGGCGACGAACGAGTGACCTCGACGTTCTCATCGACGGCCACAACGTCACCGCTCTCGTCGATACTGGAGCCGACTATTCTGTCATCAGTGGACCGTTCGCGACGAAGCTGAAGAAAGTCAAGACCGCCTGGGAAGGCCCCGAAATCCGCACAGCGGGAGGTCACCTAGTAACGCCGGCAGGAATCTTCACAGCGAGGGTCTCCATCAACAACCGGATTTATCCCGCAAGCTTCGTAGTCCTTCAGCATTGCTCCCGAGATGTCATCCTTGGTATAGACTTCTTAGGCCTTCATGGTGCAGTCATCGACCTCAGATCGAAGTCGATAACACTATCTACAGAAAAACCATTACCGCGGTACACACCGCCAGGGAAGCATGCCTTGAATGTGCTGGAAGACCAAGTCACCATTCCCCCTCGCTCCAGCGTCATCATTTCCGTCGGCTCTCAGAAAGTAGCAGACCTGGAAGGCGTCATTGAAGGCGACCAGCACCAGTTGATTAACCGCAAGATTTGCGTCGCAAGAGGAATAGCAGAGTTGCGGGGAGGCAAAGCAACAGTGATGCTCACAAATTTTAGCAAAGAGTATAAGCACGTAAACAAAGGCACGACAGTCGCCTACATCGAAGAAATCACGGCTACGTCGATGGCTTTCGCCATCGCCGATTCTTCCGAGCCAACACCGACGAACCAAGCTTCTCAACCAGTTTTCGACGTTAATCCTAGCCTTCCGAAGCATAAACAAGAACAGCTCAAAACCCTGCTCTTGAAATACAGGGACTGCTTTTCGTCATCGTCAAGAATCCGCCAGACCCCAGTCGCAAAACATCGCATCATAACAGAGGAAAATGCCAGGCCACTCCGGCAGAGCCCGTACAGAGTTTCAACGCGAGAACGCGAATCCATAAAGAAACAAGTCGACGAAATGCTACACGACGACATCATCCAGCCGTCGAAGAGTCCATGGGCGTCACCCGTGGTGTTAGTGAAGAAGAAAGACGGAACCCTACGCTTCTGCGTCGATTATCGCCGCCTCAACAAAATCACGAAGAAGAGCGTCTACCCTCTCCCACGGATAGACGACACCCTGGATCGACTCTACAACGCGAGGTACTTTTCGTCGATGGACCTCAAGACCGGCTATTGGCAAATCGAAGTCGACGAGAGAGACCGAGAGAAGACTGCCTTTATAACACCAGACGGCCTCTTCGAGTTCAAGGTTATGCCCTTTGGTCTTTGCTCGGCACCTGCGACGTTCCAGCGCGTTATGGACACCGTGCTGGCTGGATTGAAGTGGCAGACTTGCCTTGTGTACTTGGACGACGTCATTGTGTTTGCCTCAAGCTTCGACGAACACCTCCGGCGCCTTGACACTGTACTACAAGCAATCAAGACTTCTGGCCTCACCTGGAAGCCTGAAAAGTGCCGCTTTGCATACGAGGAGCTGCTGTTTTTGGGTCACGTGATCAGCAAGGGTGGTGTTCGCCCAGACCCGCGGAAAACAGCTGCCATCGCTGCCTTCCCGCCCCCCACCGACACGAAAGCCGTGCGCCGTTTTCTCGGCTTGTGCGCCTACTACAGGCGCTTTGTCAAGGAATTTTCACGAATCGCCGAACCGCTAACTCACCTCACGAAGACCGACGTCGAATTCAGCTGGCAAACAGCGCAAGTCGAAGCATTTCATGAACTGAAACGACGCCTGCAGACGCCTCCGATACTTGCGCATTTCGACGAATACGCCGATGCGGAGATTCACACCGATGCAAGCAGCGTAGGACTCGGCGCCGTCCTTGTGCAGAAGACTGACGGGCAGGAAAGGGTCATCAGTTATGCTAGCCGGTCGCTATCAAAGGCAGAAACGAACTATTCCACAACAGAAAAGGAGTGCCTAGCGATCATCTGGGCTGCATCCAAGTTTCGCCCCTACCTCTACGGCAGGCCCTTCAAAGTTGTGAGCGACCACCACGCATTGTGTTGGCTAGCTAACTTGAAGGACCCTTCAGGTCGCCTCGCACGGTGGAGCCTACGACTTCAAGAATTCGACATTACCGTCGTTTACAAGTCCGGAAGGAAACACTCCGACGCTGACTGCCTGTCTCGCGCCCCCGTCGACCCACCGCCGCAGGACGACAAGGAGGACGACTCCTTCTTGGGAATAATAAGTGCCGACGACTTCGCCGAACGACAGCGAACGAATCCAGAACTCAGGGGCCTTGTGGAATACCTCGAGGGCAGGACCACCGTTGTTCCGAAGGTATTCACGCGGGGACTGGCGTCATTTTTCTTGCGCAACGGTGTTCTCCTAAAGAAGAACTTCTCACCGCTTCGAGCCGATTGCCTTCTCGTGGTACCCTCGACATTGCGGCCAGAGGTCCTCCAGGCTCTGCACGACGACCCGACGGCTGGACACCTGGGTGTTTCTCGCACGCTAGCACGAATACAGGAGAAGTACTACTGGCCGCGCCTTTCCACCGACGTCACTCGTTACGTGAAGACCTGCCGGGACTGTCAGCGACGCAAGACACCGCCCACTAGGCCAGCCGGACTTCTGCAGCCTATCGAGCCACCTCGACGGCCGTTCCAGCAAATCGGGATGGACTTACTGGGGCCGTTCCCGACGTCCAATACCGGAAACAAATGGATCGTCGTAGCTACAGACTACCTCACCCGCTACGCCGAGACGAGGGCCCTGCCTAGAGGCAGTGCCGCCGAGGTAGCGAAGTTCTTCGTTGAGAACATCGTCCTGCGTCATGGCGCCCCAGAAGTTCTCATCACCGACAGAGGTACGGCGTTTACTGCTGACCTAACTCAGGCAATACTGAGATACAGCCAAACAAGCCACCGCCGGACCACAGACAAATGGCCTGACCGAGCGGCTAAACAAGACCATCGCCGACATGTTGGCCATGTATGTCGACGTCGAACACAAGACGTGGGATGCCATCCTTCCGTATGTGACCTTCGCATACAACACGGCCGTCCAAGAAACGACGCAGATGACGCCGTACAAGTTGGTCTACGGAAGGAGCCCGGCGACGACGCTCGACGCCATGCTACCCAACGTCACCGACGAAGAAAACCTCGATGCCGCCGCTTACTTACAACGTGCCGAAGAAGCTCGACAGCTCGCCCGCCTGCGCATCAAGACCCAGCAGCACACCGACAGCCGTCGCTACAATCTTCGACGACGCTTCGCGGAATACCAGCCCGGCGACCGTATTTGGGTCTGGACGCCGATACGCCGACGCGGGCTTAGCGAAAAACTCCTTCGGCGATACTTCGGGCCATACAAGGTTCTTCGACGCCTCGGCGCTCTTGACTACGAGGTGATCCCGGACGGCATTACGAACTCCCAGCGACGCCGCGCACGACCTGAAGTCGTCCATGTCGTGCGCCTTAAGCCGTTTTTTGCGCGTTAGCGAACCTGGGGACTCTATTTTTCTTCCTTTGTTATTGTAATTTATTTTTGTATGCACTTGTTTTTTTTTCTCTCTTCTATGTTCTTTCACAAGCATCGGGACGATGCTTTTTCAGAGGGGGGCAATGCCACGCCCACTTCTTGTCTTGTTTTGATGTATTCGGGTTTGACCGGCAGGGACGGTTATCAACGCTCGACGCTGTCCGCGAAGCATTGTTCGAGAAGCTTCACGTCTATAGTAGATCGTTCTGTTAAGATTGCGCCCCGCACGCGAATGTTCCAGCTTTGTCTAGAGATAACGCCGCCACCAGCGATATTGCTGGAAAGTTCGATACCGCCTGTATAAAAGCCGACGCGATTGACCACTTGTCAGTTGATCGACGGACGACGCCCTGTTCGCCGCTATCATTGTACAGCGTGTATTGCTGTAGTTCTAGTTCTCATTTTCCGGCCACAAGTTCGGCCAAATAAACAGTTTCATCCTGCAAACGCCGACTGCTGTCTTCGTCGACGTCACGACCACGTGACAATATGAGCGCCGACCAAGCAGCGGCGCTCTCCGGATCAAGGAAGCGACGACGGCCAGCAGAGCCGCCGCTATAAACATTCCAGGCAGCCTCACACGCCCACCACCTACAGTGCGCAGCAGTGCGCTTCTGACGAACTATATACACCACCAAGACGACGACGCGTGGCTAAACTTTTCGATAAGGGAATTTGTTGTTGCCGCCACCGCCTGCCCGACATCGGGGCTTCATTTTTCAAGCTTTCCGAGCGAACAGAGAGGGGAAAGAAAAAAGGAATGGGAAAGGGTCGCGTCTTTGATGGCGGCTCACACGGGCGGGCGGGCAGGCATGGCAGGCAGCGTCCTCGGGCGCAGTCGCTGGCTGGGGAAGAAGAAAAATATGGCTAAGACAAAACGAAGAGAATCCACTTCTCGAAGGAGCTGAGCTTACTGATACTCCCTTGCGCAGCTAGCTGTACCGCTTGCCGTTGCGGCTGCTCTTCCGCTTCTATCGTGTTTTGAACAGAATATTGAAGCAATAAAAAGGAAAAGCGAAACAATGCAACGAACACTTGGAGTCAATCTTACGCTTTTGTTTTCCCGCCTATACGGCATCGCCGCAGGGAAGAATGATGAGGGGAAGAGGAGTGAAAAAATAAAAAGTTTGTTCTGCCCCTTTTCGGTCGGGAACGGTGTCAGGTTTATTTTTTGCGGAAGTGTATAGGAAAAAACTTTTCGTCGTCAATTATATTTCCTTCAACGTGCGATGTAAACTTCCAACCGCAAAAAAAAAACAATACAAAAATAGGTGAAATGAGAGAGAGCAAGAGTCGATCGCTGAAAAAAAAAAGAAAGAAAAAAGATCAGTGAACTGCGAACTCTTGGTCTCTGCCGCGTAGGCGGGCGACAGCATTACCGAAGGAGGTGCCACGTTGCAGGGAATTTGCGGAAACGTGCAATACCGCTAAGCCGAGCAAGAAAACCATTAAAACAAGGGTACAGTCGCTTTCATTTCTTGCTTGCTCGTTCGTGAGCTGTCGCACTTTTTGAAGATTGAGCACCCGCCGTATCGGCGCGAATGCAGCGTTTCGCGAGCAGCGCAGCAATTTGCCGCGTATAGGAAAAGTGTGAGCGCGTCTCTCGTTCACTGAAAATAACAAGTCTGCACAAAGGACATCTGTCTTATTCCGAATGGTTCGGTAACCGGAACTGCTCTTCTTGGGCTGCATCATCTCGCAAAGTGACGAAGAACTAAAAGAGCTGGCTTACTAAACTACGCGAGTGTCTTTTACAATACCAGCGCACCATTTGTTTCTTATTCGATCTCTTCTTCTTTCTCTTTTCTTTGCCGCTTTGTAACGAGAATGAAAGAAGAGGGACGCTGAGCGTATGTGTGACGTAAGCCTGCGCAACGTAAGCTGCACCCCTCAACGATTTCCTGAACACGATAGTTCATTAGTTGCGAAATCAGTGAGGTAACCACGGCAACTGCACGTGAAAGCAACGAAAAAAAAAATGTAGCGATTCTAATTAAAAAAAATAAATAAAGTAGTATTAGACGTAAGTTATAACAGTAATCGGCAACGGTCAGGTCTTCGCGCTTTTTTCCTTTTTCTTTTTTTAGTGTTTCAAGGTCAGAGCGTCGTTTTGTTGCAAGGAGCTTCGTAGGTTCCATTTATAAGCGAAGCGCGGCATAAATTCCTGGAGAGAAAAGGAAAAACAAAACAAAGAAAAGCGTCACGAAAGGAAAAATCCAGGATGAAAAGCTCGGCGGAAGGGTTTCTTCCGCATTGAAAGGAAGGCCGTTCTGAGTTACGACGTCTCCTCTGAACTCATATGCTCTCTCTTTGTGCGCGTTTCGCCCTTCGTAACATGTTTTATTATAATTTCTTAGTTGAAGAATCGCGTTCGATATCGTAACGACGACAACCATAATACGAATCGGTCATCTCATACAGGAGATAATGCGGACAGAAAACTCGATACAAGTTAGAAGATAAACAAAAAATAAAGAGGGATCTGAAGATAAACTGCGCAAGATGACTGGTCGGGACGGAAAGAAGAAAAATGTCGTGCCCGCGTGCGCTCGCAGCCGCGTTATAGGAAGTTTCATGGCCGCATCTGAGAACGAGTGTATCGGCGCATTGTTGTGCAGATACAAAAGAGGCGAGCAGACCGCGAGAGCCTCGTGAATACGTATATAAAGAGGAAGACTTCACGATGCCGACCGCTTATCTTGAAGAAGACCGAGTGATTTAGATAGGAAGCGAAAAAGATGAAGAAGAAGGCTTGAAAAGAGAACAAAAACAAAGTGCGGAAATGGAAGGAATGAAAGCACGATCGATCGGCAGGCGCACACACACACACACGCACGAAGCGAGCGCATACGGTTAACGACGTAAGAAAAGCCAGCCTCTATCTGCCGCCCTCTTTGGGTTCCGGTCAGGGCCGATCTCGAAGCCCGTCTTTTGAATTTCCAGGAGAGAGAGATAGCAACGATGAAAATAAACGACGTACGAGAGCTAGAAACGAGAAAAAGAGTCTCGAAGTTTAGAGAGCGACGCGTATTGTCCCGCGCCAGAGATTCACGCGAGCAAAGAAGGCGATGGCTGCTTCCTTTAGGAGTAAATGTATCGACTTTATAAGAGTACATACGCACTTTAGGATTTTGCATTAAAGACGCCGGAAACGACTGCAGATCTGATGGGGAGATCTGAAGGAGAGGTTGGAGGAAGCAGCGCTGATTTTATTCAACGTCAATTTAACCACAACGCAAAAAAAGTTAATCTGCAGGAAGCTGCGACGAAGGAGTGGCGTGAAAATGAGAATGAAGGAGAGAAAAGTGCGACCGGTAAAAAGGCGCGAACCTTGACCTGAGCCACGAATGCAATCGCTGTTTACCGCAACAGTGTGCAAAACTGGGCCAGCTGGTTTATCTTCATGGTAAAAGCAGCGCGAAAAGACGGCAACGCGGGACGAAGAAGAACGGCACAGAACATGCGCTGAATTAACGACTGTTGTTCAGCGCCTGTCCTGTGTCGTTTTTATTATGGTGTTGCCGTCCTGTTGCCGTGCTTTTACTATATATGCTGTTTATCGAAGGTAAACCCGAAGTGGGAGCCTAATAAGAGCGTTATATCACGCTCTCCCGCATCGAATGAACAAAGGAAAAAAAAATTTCACGGCTCGTTTATTTTGTTTGACACAACCTTAATGAGAACCAGCTGACAATGAACCGAAGGAAGGTATAGGGGACGATATACGCACTGTTTTAAGTGTACTGTACTAATTGTGATGTAGATGTGAAGAAAGTAAAGTGGACGAAAAGACAAAGGTTGCAGGTTCGGTCCCTGCCTGATTGTTTTTTCGACCACTTTACTTTCTTCACATCTACATCACAATCACTACAATACACTTAAAACAGTGCATATACCGTCCCCTAAACCTTCATTCGCTTCATTATCTGCTGGTTCTCATCTCACGCATCAGTGTTTTTAAGAAAGTATATGGCTCCTCTGTTGCCTGACACAACAGTTCTCGCCGCTCATAAAACGGCCGAGCGACCACGGCGCTTGCGGCGGCCTCTAGACAGCGTTCATGTGAGACTTCACCGACACAAAAGCTGTGAATGAGCGCAATAATCTGCGTATACACGCGGTGCCACGCACGAAGTGCTGCGAGCACGCGAGTCGCACAACCTAGCACAATGACCGCACGACAGGCAGACGAGAGTTTCGTAAGCATAGAGCGCGTCAATCACGCAGAGCATGCGCGAATGCATGCGCGACTGTTACGCGAAGTCCAGCAAACACGCTTGTCACGCGTAAGCACGGCTGCAAACGTGGCAGCTCGCGTTGTGTGAGACGTAACGTGCATGCACGCGCGTAGCGTTGAAATATTAAATAGCCTTTTCCGAGGGCCGTCTTCAGCTCTCGAAGAACGGGCATCCGTACGTATCTCGTCTCACCAAATCCGTGCACTGCAAGTAAGGCAATGGAGCTCACGTTGGCCAGTCAGCCAAAGTATCCGAGTGTGTGTCTCAACCAAGCCCGTAGCCAGGAGGGGAGGGGTGCTAGCCCCTCCCCCTCCCAATATTTTGGTGAACTAGGTGTTTTTACTAAAATAAATAATGAAAATAGGTGTTTTTCTCAAACAGTCAAGGTTTTCAGCAAATGCCCCCCTCCCCCTCGTAAAAAGTTCCTGGCTACGGGCCTTCTAAACGGAGAAACAGAGGCCACGCCGTTTAATTTTATTGTTGGCTTGTACAAGAGGCACGCATTAGTTGTATTATTATTATTATTATTATTATTATTATTATTATTATTATTATTATTATTATTATTATTATTATTATTATTATTATTATTATTATTATTATTATTATTATTATTGTAAGTCAAAGCACAAAGCGCTTGTTCGGGGACCTGGCATCTGGCGAAGCGGCATTACCTGCGGTAAAGGCAGACAACAGTTTACGTACGCACGGTGACGACGAATTCAGTAGTAAGTAAAGTGTGTGACCGAGCTATTCGGTATTCTGTAGCTAGGTAAACAGCGCGGAAGAGACACAAATACAAGGAACCGACGAGAACTGGCGCTGACTTTGCTTTAGTGAAGCTGTCGCAAAGAGAATCTGTGGTCAGCGCCGCGAGAAGTTTCATAACGAAAAAAAAAAACAGTGATGGGAGTCCTGCGAGGTTCTCTCTTATGATTGGCTCGAGCGATGCGTAGCGTCCACTGCGCTGCACGGAATATGCGAGGCGAGGCAACAAGAACCGCAGCCCGCGCGATGCTCATTTCGGGACGACCGAACAAGCGACACGCTTAAACCACACAAGAAGTGAACGGCACGCCGAAAGACGGCGGGGACGGATAGGACGAAAAGAGGAACCGTATATGCGAGGCGTCACCGCAATTAGGAAATATAAGAGAGAGGGACCGTGCAGTGTGCGCATGCTCAGGCACCTTAAGAATGTTCGCTAAGAACGCCAATGTCCACCACCAAACGAACTCCCGGCTTGTTGAGTGCGTGCAGCTAGAGCATAGAGGAAGAATTCGCTCAGGGGAGAGCACGCGGAGGAGCTCATCCTTCGCGAAGCGGAGCAGGCACGAATTCGCTTCCGGGAGCAAATAGCGCGACGAGCGGCCCATTATTTACGCTATAACAAATTACGACGCGAAAGAAAGCTAGGAGCCTCGTGAGAACAAACAGTGGCGTGGTCAGGGGGGCGGGTTCGAATCCTCCTCTCTCCCCACCCGGAAATTTCGCACGTGTGTAGCACATGTTTGCGTTCGTCTTTTTTCTTGTTCTTGTCGTTTTATTCCTTGCACTAATATGCCTCCGCCAGTTATATATGCACGCACACATACAGACACGCACGAACGTACATAAAGGCGTGTTGAACCCCCCTCCCCCCCCCCCTTAAAAACAAAACAAGGAAACTAAAAAAGACGACGCAAATGATAAGCGACAGCACGAGCAAACTCTGTTGCTTGCCTCTTTTTTTTCAAACAGAGAAATGGCTAAGCTGCTTGGATTGAGGATCAGGCACGTCCGACCGGACAATACCGAAACAATGCAAACTCGGCTTTCATTTTTTTCTTTTGTCATTTCTGGGCGCGGTCTTATTATTCTGAAATAACTAAAGTATATCTGCAAACCAAGAGAGCTTGCGAAGGAAGACTGGACTCAGAGGCTTTGAAAACTGAAACATCGAATGCGCCGGCGGGTTCGATCAGCTACTGAGGCGTAAGCACTGCGCTTCAATATTGCGAAACAGTGGTATAGGGGCAGGCAGCAAGACTGTTTGTCAGTGTTTACGATGGAGTCGGCACACCCTTTGAGAACGACGTCGAGGCCTGTGTGAGGCCGCGGAAGAGAACAGAAAAAATAACGAATAAGGCGACAAGCAAGAAAATATCGATCCATAAGTGAGACAGATATAGAAGTTCTCTCCGAAAAGCGTTTGTTCGAGATCAATTCCATTAAACAAACGGTGCCTGCCGCCAGAAGTTCTGCTCCCACTTCTACAGAGCAAGTGGCGCGCGTGTGTTGGGCCGAACGGAGCCGGCTGTCGGGAGAAAAGCAACCAGATCGGTCGATGCGATACACACATTCGATCGCGAAAAAAATTAAAAACGAAAAGCCCTCCCACGCTCACAGATACGCGCGTGGAACGTATAACCACGCAAAGTGATTGAAAAATGTTGCGCACCACCCTCAGCTAGCTCAAACTTTCGGCAGTCCCCGGCGATATTCCAGCCCGCTTTATTTCCACGGGCATCGGGTGCTTCTCGGTGATAGGCGGGAAGGACTTTTGGTTGAGTCCGCATGAAAATTAGATTGCCATTGCGAAATACTCGATAACGTACGAAGTTATCGCGAACCGAACAAAGATGAAAAGTTGCAGCGTGCGAAGGCACCATAGGATTCTGCGCTGCGCACGATTGCGCCAGTAACGCGTATCGAGTTCTAAAAGGGCGCGCCTACGTTATCTGTCACGCCATCCGACGCGTGTGTACTTAACATAATGATCTAGATTTTGAGCTCAACTTACAAGCGAAAACACGTGATTTGAACCAGCGACTTGTCTCGACACATTCAGTAATCGGTGCGTGACACAAAGAATAGGGTACAGTGAGCGAGAAGGAGAACGAATAAAAAGGAAATTAGAGAGTCGTAGTTTCGTTTTATTTTTGGTTTAACCAACAGCCGCAAAAAAGAAAAAATATATATATATATAATACTACCAATTAATAATTGTTGGGGTTTAACGTCCCAAAACCACGATATGATTATGAGGGACGCCGTAGTGGAAGGCTCCAGAAATTTCGACCACCTGGGGTTCCTTAACGTGCACCTAAATCTAAGTACACGGGCCTCAAGCACTCTCGCCTCCATCGAAAATGCGCAAAAGAGAAAAAGGGCCTCGGAAAACAGAGATATATTGGGTGCTCCGTTTTTCGTAGAATGGTGAATGGGTTTTTTGAAGTGATGAATGAAGGCTGATTTTACTTCTCGTGAGCTTAACGTGTTAAAATAACGCAAAGGGCATATCGAGAGGACTTGCCATGGGGGAGGAGCCGAGCGTACAAGCGCGACAAGAAGTACTTCCGAACGCGGTGGCCCGGTGCCTGAGGCACTGTGCTGCGGAGCCCGAGGTCGCAGGTTCAATTGCCGGCAGTGGTGAATGAATTCTGACGCGGTGTGGTTTATATAAAAACTAAGGTTATGAAATTAAGGTTACGTGTGTGAAGGAATAATGAGCGACCGATATTAATCCCAAACACACCCCTGCGGTGTACCTCAACACCCGTGTTTTGCTTCGGCATCTTAAATGCCATATATACACTTCCTTGACAGTCAGTGCCGGTAAAAACTGAACTGTGTGACTTTACCTGTCGAAAACACGACATGATTATGATAAACACTGGCGCTGGGCTCCTTCAAATTATATTTGGACCATTTGGGGTTCTTTCCCACCATTTTTTTGCATATTTCACCCTCACTGAAATGCACTAGCCGTGACCTGCTCCCGCAAACTCTTTCACAAAAAGTTCTTGATAAGAATATCTCATTTGAGTCATCTCTCTCAATGAAAAGTTCTTAATGGATTGCAACCACTGAATCCATATTTGAAGGTACGAGATCAAAAGGCGCCAAGTAGAGCACGAATTATGCTAGATATAGGAGTTCAAGAGAATTGACACCATGATCGAAAAAGCCAATTATGCGCTAACGGACCCATAAGTCGACCCACTCAGATTCAGATGGAGCCGTGAGTCTGAGTCTGAGCCAGTCCGAGTGAGTAATAATTTCGTGAGTTTGAGTCCGAGTGAATCAACAGTGCTTATTTAGCGCAAAAAGAAAACGATACCACAAGAAAGAAGACAGAACACAGCGCTGTGTTCTGTCTTCTTTCTTGAGGTGTCGTTTTTTTTTCTCGCTAAATAAGAACTATGGATTCTCACCAACTAACCCGCCAACGCATTCAGTCCGAGTGAGTCCGGCTGGGAAAAATTTAGCGAGTCTGATTCCGAGTGAGTCCGGTAGAGGAAAATTTTAGTGAGTCTGAGTCCGAGTGAGCTCTAAGGGCAAAAAGAATATTTCATGAGTGAGTCTGAGTGAGCTCCGCATTTTTTGCCGACCTATGTTCACAGCAGCATTCTTCCGTTAACACCTGGAGCGAGTTGCCTTGCTAGCCTTACCGAAGTGGGCATGACTGCGATAACACGCAGACTTGATATCGAGGAGATAATCAGCTTACATTTGGAGGCTGATAAATAAGCCCACCGACCTTCAGAACAACCGCTTAGAGCGTGCAGGCGCTCAGCCACTTTATTGTTTCCGGAACATCTTCTTTTGTTTTTCTTCCCGCTTTGTCCCAGTTCGCGAAACCACGAAGACATCCTGTGGAAGCCCTCACATCCGGCCTGCATAAGGGTGGCGTAAAGATGAGTGCCAGCCAGGCTATCCTTCCTTTGTACGGCCATACGGGCACGCCGCACGGGCAAAAGAAAAATAATCAGCTCGCTGCTGCCTGCGCCAGATTAGGGGCGGCCTAAGCCCGGAAGCCATAGCACGCAATTCGCAGCTTCTGACACATACGTACGTTCGGAGTTCCGTGACGTCGGCAAAAGAGAAAGGGCAAGGGGAACGGAAGAAAAGGTTAAGCTGAGGCAAATGATGAAAGAAACGGAGAAGGGGTGAAGAGGGGAGCAAAGTCGGCAGAGAAAGGCTTATTCAGAGAGGCTGGAGAAGGTTATTCAAACTTTTCGTTATTCCTCGGGCGTTCCTTAAAAGTCAGCACGGGGGAGCGAAACCCCGTCTCAGCGGAGACGACGACGGCGCTCTGAGTGAGGCCGAGGTCTTCGGTAATGATGCCGCGTGCGTCCGTCTTTGACGAGCGGAGGTTCGGGTAGGAAGCAGGAAGTAAAAGGAAGTAAGTGGGATGGCGTTCTCTCGCAAAGGATCCGCAGCTAGAGCCCTTCCTGTTTGCGAAAAGTCGGGGGCGGATGCTCGCAGCGGCAGCCCTTCCCAGTGCCGTTGTAACCCCCCCCCCCCCTTGCCTCTCCTGCCTCTCTCCTTGTTCGTGACGGGCGGAACTTTCCGCAGACTTTTCAAGGAGCTTCCTTCGGGAAGGCACTTCCAAGTCGACTTCTGTGTTCGCTTATTTTCCACGTTCCAACGAGGCCTCAGTCTCTCTCTCTCTCTCTGTTTCGGATTCCGGAAAGAACTACACGTCTATCTCGGTACTCGCTTGCGCAACCGTTGCTAACTACACCCGAACTCTGGCTGCGCGGAGCTTAACTTCGTTACCGTCAGACGCGCGAAGCAACCGACGACAGCCAACGGAACGAACAAAATCGAACGCCTCGGAATCTAGCTTCGTTCGCCCCGGGCATTAGTCCCAGACTACCATGAACTACACTCTAAAAAAAAAAGAGTATGTGTGACTCCTTTCGGGGAGTCTTGACTTGCCACTTCTATGACTCTCTTTAAAGAGGCACTTCAACTCTCTTTGGAGATCACTATACTCTCTTAGGAGAGTCGTGTGACCCACAAGAGAGTTAACGTGCCCCTTTAAAGAGAGTCATATACGTGGCAAGTCAAGACTAATGACTCCCCGAAAGGAGTGACATATACTCTTTATTTTTTCTTAGAGTGTATGTCACGCGGGAATGCCAGTAATCACAAGTGGGCTGAGACCTCTTCAACATTCAGCGCTCTCATTTTCCACTGCGTCATCCTTTTATCTGACTCTAGATGCGGTTTCACAGTAAGTATTCCTCCCAGAGCTTCCGATAAATATCACCAGGGGAAATTCTTGCGCTAGTGTCTGCGCGAGCTGCACCTATTGCGGTTCAGTCGGTGCGGCAATGATTGGCGCCGCACTGATTTTTCGCACCTTCATCCTTTCAGCATTAAACGTATTCGTGTCGTTGCAAGCTTACTACCCTGAAGAAGATGTTGAAGTTATGAATGCGACAACTCGCAACGATTACATAAACATGCACGCAAAAGCTTATTCCCAATTACTGTTTTAAGAACTACGAATGCTTGAGCATATAAAGAAATGTAATGCATAAATAATTACGCTAGAAGAACGCCTGAAGTCGGGAGAACGAATTATATGACTAATCTATGCCCCCCCCCCCCCACCGCACGCAGCGCAATATATCTGAGTGTGTAACATTTCGAAAATGTGAGAACTTTCACAGATCATCAAAATACGCCGTTTTTGATTTAACGTCCTAGCGTAACGCAAGAGCGCTAACCAGGTTAGCGTCCGAAACCATGCTATCGTTCTGTTGTAAACCGATTTGGGTTTGTTTCGTACTCGACGGTAAGGGTACGCTCGGTTTTGTATTACGCTAAGACTAAATCTAATACTCCCGAATATCCCTGCAACAATACGACACACACGCACTCACTCATCACACACACACACACACACACACACACATACACACACCGACGCACGCAACCGAATCGTCGTCATTGAAACTTCGAAGCAACGGAACTCGAAAAAACGTAGTCTTGCCAAAGAGATAAAATAGTGGTTAACGAAGAAGCGAGCGTGGCACGAATAGGTATTTCCTAGGAGAATGGTGTAATGATAAGAGAGGAAAAAAATAACGAAAAAAAAACTTTATCCGGGGGAAAATCGCGAGCCTGCTTTCACACAGCTGACAGACTAATAGAAGAGAAAGAACGAATCAGCAGCATTGGCAGCAGTAGCAGCAGCAGCAGCAGCAGCTCAGTGGCTCGCGCTATCGCGCGCACAAAAGGACGGCAGACCCCTTGAGGAATCCGGGATCGGCGAGCTTCTATCATGGTCCACGGGGCGAGACAGGCCTGCCTCCCCCTTCTGTCTCTATATATTTATCTCGCTCCTTGTTCGTACTTTCTCTGCACTAATACCGTGCAACGTAGCAACCACTCCCGCCTCCAACGCCCAAACCAACGAAGAGTTCGAGAAGGACTTCGCTCGCATAACATCATGATATCCCTTTTTATATAATTAATAATAATTGTTGGGGTCTTACGTCCCGAAAACAAGATGTGATTATGAGGGACGCCGAAATGTAGGGCTCCGGGAATTTTTGACCATCTGGTGTTCTTTACCGTGCACCTAAATCGAAGTACACGAGCTTCCAGCATTTCACTTCCATTGAAATGCGGCCGCCACGGCAGGGATTCGATCCCGCGACCTTCGGGTTAGCAGTCGAGAACCATAACCACTAGACCACCGTGGCGGGTAGCCGTTTATGAAGTTATAACAAACACCGCCTTCAATTCACGTGAAGCTTAACTCGAAAGTACTTAAAAAGTTTGTCTCGGATATGATAGCTTCGGATATTCTGAGATCACATGGACATTCAAGGTTCACCTTCAACGTGCAAACTTGCAATCCTACGCCGCTTCTTCAAGTATGTCTTCACGGAAAGGAAGAACGGCGTATTTGCTGCAAGAAAGACAAAGGAGATGGATACGTTTGTCTTATGAATAAGGGTATGCTACTTTAAGCCTAAAACCACGGTGCGCGAACAGATTATTCCTTCACGAAGAACTCGGTTTCATGATCGACTGTGTCAAATAGTTGTTATTTGGTTCTGAAGTCAACACGCAGGGAACGAGTGGATGCTGTTAAAGCTCTGCCGCTAGTAACCTAGCTGGAGAGCCAATAATAATACGACTGCCAAGGCGACAAAAACAAAGAAACAAAAAAAAATGTCGTCGTCATGGGAGTAAGATTTCTGTTGTCAGCGCTTAACAACATGCTGTTTGGTTAAAAAAAATGTGAGCGCACAGTTTGAAGCGGTGCAGGCAAAGACCATGAATACGAATAGAATGAAAACGCCGTACTGCAACTTTTCTTTACATTATGATAGCTTCTACAACTTCAGCGTATGCCTCTTTGGCGAAGACAATGTGGAGTGAGTTCAGTGGAAACAGCGTTCGTTTGTTCGCAGAAACACAATAAAGAAGATACACATAAAAAAATACACGCATTGTCTATTCTTCCTAGCTTCTTCAGTCGTTGTGGTGGCAGTAAAATCGCTTCTTTTGTTTCAAACAGAAGCCTTTTATATTGCAAGCCCGTTCACCTCCTTGCGTCGTTTACTACAGAACCGCTAAATGCGCTCTCTAATTGGTGGTTTTGCGGGTTCGGCCATCGATGCACCGGCGTAAGCATCAGTCCGGGCTGCACGCATTTAATAAGAACGAAACACACTTTCGTCGGCGGCTGCTGCCACAAGCAATGGGAGGTTCACGGCACTTTCTCGAAACAGCTCACTTTCTCTCCCTCTCTCTCTTTCCTTGAGCGAGCTCACCTTCGCATCTTTGTCATTGTGCGCGGGTGTGGGTGGACCATCCACCTTTTTCGATTACCTCCCGGGGCCGCCCGTCCATTTATACTCACCTCCGTAGCCTACACGTCTCTATTTCCCACCCCCTCCCAAACATCCTCGTTCGCACTTCCAGCGACGCGTCTTCCTCTCTTGGGAATTCGCCCGCGGACGTCGGCAAACGGTGAGACCGGCGGCTAAGCGAGGTTGAGTAGTTCGGATAGCACGTCATGTCGATGTGGCGTACTTCAGTGAATATGCTTGCCTCACTGGCCCACTCCGGCGAGAAGAGGAACGCACGAAAGAAAGAAAAAAAGCAAACACGCAGACTCCTGGGACGAGGGGTAACGTATCGGATAACAGGGAGTACGGACGACAAGAGGAGTTATGGGCTAAACGTATAGAGAGATAGATAGAACGAACGAGAAAGAGGCAAAGAATGAATGAAGCCCTGGGGTCTGGGGATACGATATGGCAGGAGATGGCACGTAGTAACAGAGAACGACAACTTCGGCAAACCGACTACTAACTTTGCGAGGGCCTGCAGGCTAGAGATGACAGAGGCGTCGAACTATGTAATAGCCTGTCCCAACCGAGAGAAGTACCCAAACCAAACTGGAGTCTAGTACTGACACTCCCCACGTCCCCAACGTTCGACGGAAACAAATGTGACGACGACGAAGGAAATGCGCTTCATTGTCAATAGTGCCACGGATATATATATATATATATATATATATATATATATATATATATATATATATATATATATATATATATATATATATATATATATATATATACATATATATATATATATATATATATATATATATATATATATATATATACACGTGATATGTGTGTGTCGCCGCGCGGATAAGCGTAAGGACCAGGGCCTGAATTCTAAAAGCTTTTTTTTGTTCGTAATGGCTGTTTGTTATTGGACGGGTACCTTCAGTAGTAATGTATCCAGAATCAGGACTGCCTGAAGTATGTTCGTCCTTAGATATCTACAGCAAAACAGGCTTCTCGTACGGGCCTAAACACGCCATGCAGCAGAATACGCGGTGGCATGCTAGCAGTGTAGAAAAGAAGCCAACAACTATCACTGCTACTACTACTACTGCTACTACTACTACTACTACCACTACTACTACTACTACTAATGAAGGAAAGAAGATTGCTTTTAAGGGCTCGTTTTTCTTTGTTAGACACAATATTAACGAGAACTAACAGACAATAATGCCAAGGAAGGTATAGGAGATGTTATTTGTAATAATTGGGATATAAATGTGAAGAAAGTAAAGTGGACGAAAAGATAACTTGCCGCCGGCAGGTACCAAACCTGCGACCTTCGAATAACGCGTCCGATGCTCTAGCACTGAGCTTCGGCGTCGGTCATCCCCCCGTCCACTTCATAGGGTATATATGTGCATTTAAACCTAGGAGTGTCAGTCAGCGCCAATCGCAGCCATAGCGGCGATTGTGGAACACTCTGTTTTTGCCTTTTGGCGAAAAAAAGTGTCCTTGGCATTATTGTCTGTTAGTTCTCATTACTACTACTACTACTACTACTACTACTACTACTACTACTACTACTACTACTACTACTACTACTACTACTACTACTACTACCACTACTACTACTACTACTACTACTACTACTACTACTACTACTACTACTACTACTACCACGCTATTTACATACAATAAGCTTGTATTCGCATACGCAATCAAGGAATCACGCGGATATGATGTTCTCGTCGACTCCAGCGCATAAAAGATTTATTCCGGGGTGAGGGGGCATAGAGGCGTCGCGCGTAAGGCTGGGCGTGTCAACACGTTTCATAAGAGGAATAGGCGCAGTTAGTATACGCACGTGTACACGCATAATATTTAAGCATAAGTGCCCGAAATTTATGAGCCGCTTCCCACCAAAGTTGTAGATGTACGCGGGTGTCTGAATTAGCATGCACTGCCGCCAGTATGCTTATATACCGGATGAACTTACGCGTACTTCCTGAAGTTCGAAGTATGCGCTGGCGTGAATGAAGTGAACGTGAGATTGCCATAAATGGGAGATAAGACGTGCACGATAGCGAACGCGTACTAGTTCAGCGCAGTTTAATGAAGTGCGTGGGGATGTGAATGCATGGAATCGCCACGCATATCATAATCGCTCGCCGGCCATGTATACACTGTATACGAGCATCAATGTGTGATGCTGTATTACCCATACAAAGGACCACAGGAAATATATACACATACTGCTTACTATCAACTGTAAATATAGTCAATACGCTTTTTTCACAAAAGTTTCGACCGACCAATCCACGGTCGAAACTGTTGGCAAATAAAGAAAACCGTTAAGTTGTGTGTGTGTGTGTGTGTGTGTGTGTGTGTGTGTGTGTGTGTGTGTGTGTGTGTGTGTGTGTGTGTGTGTGTGTGTGTGTGTGTGTGTGTGTTGTGTGTGTGTGTGTGTGTGTGTGTGTGCGCGTGTGTGTGTGTGTGTGTGCGTGCGTGCGTGCGTGCGTGCGTGCGTGCGTGCGTGCGCGCGTGTGCACGTGTGTATAATTTAGGTTAGTCAGGTCCAGGTAAGCTCACGCGATAACGAAGCCATGAAACGCAGCGTAAAATTATAAGCTAAGGTGATGTAAAAGTACAAGAAAGAAAACACTAACGCAAGTAAAATGGACTGGCGTTGAACACCTTAAAATACAAATTTATATATGAAAAAGTATGTGCGTCAAGGAGAATGCTTACGAGCTTCACTTTAGTGAATTCGACAGTGCCGCTCTAATACAAAAGTACTGACGAGATTGTCGCATGCGAAATCAACAGGAACAAACAAATTTGCACGGACGTGTCACGAAATGCCTTGCGCGTCAAATGCCCCGTAATTTGATGTCCCTCCGTCAACCACCACAACCGTGAATGGTGCTGGCTAAGACTCCAAGGCTACGCTACGTACACGCATACGCGAGAAGGTGAAGGGAGATTGGAAGTTGGACGGGACAACCGTCATTGCTAGAGTTTGCTAGAGTTGCTAGAGAACACACGTAATGCAAAGATGCTAGCTGGACTCCACTCCGCCGTAAGTTGTGCTGATCGCTCATTTTAAATTTACTTTATCGCGTAATTTTGACATTTCGCTAAAGAAACAGCTATTTCCTTATTAGTTTAGGTAGGTAGTTGGCTGTCAGCCTCAAATAATAAAGCGTCTATGTTACGGTGATTATTTTTGCTCAGTCGAAACTGCTTTACATTAAAGGCAACGTCAAACGAATAATGTAGATGTTACAAACAAACAAAGTACCATTTCCTACCGCGGTGACCACACGCACACATCCTCCTATAACGACATAAAAAAATCTACAACAGAAGAAACCACCGTCTTGATATAAAATAAAGTTGAAATGACAAAGTTTCACATTCAGCGACTCGTGTGATTCGCCCTTAATGCGAACAATATCTAATAAAGCAAATAAAAAAAATGCATAGCTTTTTTTTTCTCCAGCTGAAATTTTCAATCCTTTTGGTTGTTCTAAAGAGGACACGTGTAAGCAATTTGATAAAAAAAGAAAAGAGGAGAAAAAAGAAGTCCGGCAGATTAGAGTGAAGCAAATGTCGATTCGGCCTTCTACGACTCCTCCCGACCCACGGGGACACAGCGACGTAGAAGGTCGTCGAGGCGAGAGCGCTTTGATTGCGGCCTAAGGGCGTAATAAACGTGGCCCGCTTTTTACAGCGCCTTCCCAGACGTTTGTCTCGACGCGGCTACAGGGCGACGCTTATCTGACGACGCGATGCGGAGGGCGACACGCTACGGGACCATTATTACCGCGTTTCACGCGCAGCAAACACAAGCGTAAGTACAAAACCCACGGAAGGATACAAAGTTTCGCGGTACGGTACGTAGCGTAACGAAATAATGGTGAGAGTCGAGACGTCGTTCTATACAGACACATGGAGAGATAAAAATAGGCGCGTTAGAAACGCCGCTCCGCGCAGATATACGTCTGGAGGCTCAGAAGTAAAGCGCCGATACGACTCGACAAACGTCACATGTGCAGAAGGAGGTCACCGAGGAAGCAGAACAGGGGAAGATAAAGGAGCAATAAGATAAAGTGAAAGAGAGAGAGAGACGTAGGGCGTAGACAGGATCGCACGCGCGTGCTCTCTTTTGCGACCTCTCGCCTCGCCTTCAGCTGCCTCAGCTCGGAATGTGGTAAACTCCCACCACTTTCGTTTGGGGAGTCAACCTCTTTCTCCGGCCACATCTCTCCTTCGTTCCCTCTTTCCTTTCTTCCCTCACGCTTGCTCGCTCGCGTTATCTCTCTATTTATTTTCGCAAGGCGGCTTCGGGACAGCCGCCGGGGCAAAGATGAAGTCATGTAGAAGAGGATGGGCGGAAGGCGGGAGGGAGGGAGGTAAGAAAGAAAGAAAAAAAAAGAAAGAAGGAAAAGAAGAAAGAGAGAAAGATAGATAGAGAAAAGAAAGGAAGAAAGAAAGACAGAGAAGAGAAAGAAAGGAAGAAAGATAGATAAAGAAAAGAAAGAAAGATTTATATATATAAAGAAAAGAAAAGGATAGATAGATAGATAGATAGATAGATAGATAGATAGATAGATAGATAGATAGATAGATAGATAGATAGATAGATAGATAGATAGATAGATAGATAGACAGAAAGAAAGAAAAAAGAAGGAAAAGAAGAAAGAGAGAAAGAAAGAGATAGAGAAAAGAAAGGAAGAAAGAAAGACAGAGAAAAGAAAGAAAGGAAGAAAGATATATAAAGAAAAGAAAGAAAGAAATATATACATAAAGAAAAGAAGATAGATAGATAGATAGATAGATAGATAGAGAAAAGAAAGGAAGAAAGAAAGACAGAGAAAAGAAAGAAAGGAAGAAAGATAGATAAAGAAAAGAAAGAAAGAAGTGTATATATATATATATATAGTATATATATATATATATATATATATATATATATATATATATATATAAAGAAAAGAAAAAGATAGATAGATAGATAGATAGATAGATAGATAGATAGATAGATAGATAGATAGAAAGAAAGAAAAAGAAAGAAAGAAAGGAAGAAAGATAGATAGAGAAAAGAAAGGAAGAAATAAAGACACAGAAAAGAAAGAAGGAAGGAAAAGAAGAAAGAGAGAAAGAAAGATAGATAGAGAAAAGAAAGAAAGGAAGAAAGAAAGAAAGAAAGAAAGAAAGAAAGAAAGAAAGAAAGAAAGAAAGAAAGAAAGAAAGAAAGAAAGAAAGAAAGAAAGAAAGAAAGAAAGGGAAAGTCGGGAAACGGAACGCAGTCAGTCGGGGATTCGAAATTAAATGGCGGTTCCGTTCTCGTTCATACTTGGCGTCCGTTGCAGTGCTGCGCCACCACCCCCGCCACGTTGTTTGTCTCGCTCCGCCGGCCGCGCTGGAAGCCTCGACTCGCACTCCCTCCATTTTCTTATTTTCCCAGAAACACCGTTATTCATTTCGCCCTTTTTCTTTTACGATTTTAACGAGACGGCGCCTTTACAGCGTCCTCTACAGGCAGTGGCACACATGCAGAGGGCTCACAGAAGCCAGTATCGAACAGTAGCTGCAGCAGGGAGTAACGCCCCCTCCTTCTCCTCTCTTTTTTTTCCCCTTCCTCTCGATGTCCCACTCGGAGCGATTTGTCTGAGACGCCGGAAGTAACGTTGCCATGCGATCGGAAGAAAAAAAAAGGAACGAAGAAGGAAGAAGGAAGCTAGGGTGGAAGACCTACGATGGCAGCGAACAAACCGATTAAGAAAAGACAGAACTGGGCATTGAATGTAGCTACACCGCCAATCCCGGGCCATCGTTTACAATCGGGCGCGCGCTCTTTTATCTCCGCTTCTCCACGGGCGGACCCGCCGGCTTTGTTCACGATTCCACGCGGCGGCCGGTCGCATCTTTATTGAGGTTATGCGCTTTCGTTTTTTATAGTCCCGCCCGAAATAAGTATATAAATTAAAAGGAAGGGATGTGGCTCGGAATGTCTTTCGGCAAATCTTTTTTTTTTTTTTCAGAAGGTTACTTTCAAATCTCTTTAGGATATAAACTGGCTCTGTTTGCATTGAACCCGCTTTGAAGCGAGCTGCGCTTTGGTACTGGACGCTGGAAGAAAGAAGTCTCGTTTTATCTTACGTGTTGAGATGCGGGCGGTGAGACGCGTATCCCGCGCTACTGCGAAACTGAATTGCTTTCTTCGTTCAGTCGCACCTTTAGGTCCAGTAAGTTATACTCCTCCTGAATCGAAAATGAAAGTGCGTCAAATATGGGATAGAAGAAACAAAGAAGACCACGTGAAACCATAGCGGATTGCACTTTGCGTGCTGTTATACATATAGTATTGATAGATTAATAACGCTATCTTCATGTTAGGATCTTTTATGAAAGGTCACGCTACTCAACTTCTGATCCCACATCGTTTTTCTTTCTTAACCTTCCGAACTTGTGTTATCACAAGTTCGTAGCTTTTTTGTGACTGCTCCTTTCTTTCCCTGAAAGATAAATAAACATTGAACTGGACTGAATTGAATGTAAGCGAAGGTAACACAGTCTCGGCTAGCTGTTGAATTAGTGAGAGAACAACCTTGTTTTAAAATTCCAAAGCTCACAAGTGTTCACTAAAGATGAGGCAGAAGCGAAACCAAAAATTCGGTAAACAGATTCGACGGTATATATGGCCATGAAAGCCAACGCGTAGCGCGTCAAACAAGCACTCGGGTAAAGAGCGAATATGTGGGAAAATAAAAAAAATCACACCCTATATGTATAGCATTAGAGCAAATATGAAGGTAAGATGAGATAACATGTTGGTTGGTTGTAACGGAGGGACTCCACGAATTCGTTGATATTGGTCAAACAAAAATTGCGCATTAACTCAAACGCTCCGCGCGGCTTCGCCGCAGCAACACTAACGCTGTGGTAAAGCACGCTTTACAGGTATAAGCGTGATCGTCGTTCCACGAAGGACACTAAAGAAAAACACGATTTTTCTAGTATTAGTAAATTACCTTTTCACAATACGAAAGTCAGAACGCTTGGTGCGAGAATGCGCTTGGTAAGCGAGAAAACCAGGAAAAATAATATGTAGGAGGCGATGCCACCATGAAGTTCCCGCAGCAACTCGCTGTAACCTCACAGATTTCGACGGCGTCTACCAAAGCATACATAGTTCTAAGCCGGTAAATATGAAGTACAGGAGCTCCCATAATAATTCGCAACGCCGAACAAGCAGCCGTTCACCGGCTGAGCACACTAGGGTATAAATACAGGCAAGGTCTGCGCATGCGCGGTCTACCTAGCGAGAAAGCTTCTCTTCCTAGTGCATCTAAATTGGCGTTGTCTTGCTCCAAAAGGGCAGCACTAGGTGTCCTTTAGCATTTAGCGCTCCGCAGGCGAGCGGCCGCGTGTCCAGCGTTTCGAATTATTTTGAGAGCGCCTGTATGTACATTGCTCTATGTGGGGGCCAGAGACTTAGCGTAACGCCCCAACTTTCAGAAAATGTCGTTGAGCGGATGTGGCTAGAATGCGAAAGCACAACTTTGAAACCCGTCACGTCACTCTGACGTTCGTGTGCGAAGTCATTAAAGAAACTGCGCGGTGATGACACCAGTTCCGAGAAACTCATTCCCAAACTGTGCGCGAAAGTATGTCGAAGGGTTCAGTTATTTTCGCGGTTCAAACGATAAAAATAAGCGCTATTGTACGTAGGAGGAATAACTACCAGCGTATTTTTACAGCAAGTCCGACGACGCGAGTGTCGAGACCGGTGTCGTAACATTTCTCACCAAGAATACCAGCAACCTTTCAGCAGCGCAAAATCTGCCACAAAGTAATTAATTCAAAAGATAATTTGAAAATTTTGTGTTACTCAGTCGATTATGCGTTTCTCGCGTAACCGACAAGTTTTTTTTTTTTTTGGTTGATGCAGCACAAAAATTAGAATTGTGCTGTCCACTTCATCGACTTTTAAAACGTATTGCGTAACTCCCCAAGGAGGTCTAGTGGTTATGATGCTCGACTGCTGACCCGAAGTTCGCGGGATCGAATTCCATCCGCGGCGGCCCCATTTTCGATGGAGGCGAAAATGCTTGTGGCCCGTGTACTTAGATTTAGACGCACGATACAAAAACCCAGGTGGTCGAAAGTTCCGGAGCCCTCTACAACGGCGCCCCTCATAATCATATCGCGGTTTCGGGGCGTTAAACCACAAAAATTATTATGAAAACGTATTGCGTCGTCTTGGTAGAAAAAAGAAGTACATGTTAAGCTCGGTGCGGACGAGTAAAAAGGTAAAGAAGAAAAGAAACTAAGAGAATCTGTGAAAAAAAAAGTACTTCTTCAAAAGCAAAAAAAGAAAAGAAAATACTCAGACGACGGTCACTTTTTTGAAATCTTTCGAGTCGCTCGAGAGACTTTCGGACCTTTTGTAATGACCAGCGCGCATGCGCATTCGCCCGTCGTTAGAGCGGCGGACGGTTTTATAACAATTACTACGCAGCGGGAACACGTCGAGGCATTGTTAGGGATGGCACACACTATCAGGCCAAGCGACAACGCATGACAGTCAGCTCATCGCGGTCGTGCGCCTTTCTCTAGAGAACCTTACAAGAGGATCCCTTTCATATCTGAAAGTAAGAACGTCTTTTTATATCCCCTCCAGCAGAGCTTCCTGTGAGTTTGATTTGCTGTATACATTTTTTTCTCTGCCTTAGTAACGCGCTCTGGAATTGATTGAGATGTCTTCTAAGGAGAGGAACCTCTTCGGACAGAGTCTGAGTTGCGTAACCTTGTCGGACACTTCAGACACAAAGATAAGTGCTTTTAAAGAAGGGGTCAGCTGCTGCGTTGCGTTTCATCATTTCTCCTCGATTTTTTTTTTTTTGCTACTACACGTGCTCACCACTTTTGCAAAGTTTAACAGAGGAGTCGAACAAGTTAGCTCTCGTCAATCTTTTTCTTCTGAGCTCGTCGCCCAGGCTATTTCTATCTCACCGAGCAACGAGTTAGAAAAAAAGAGAAAGAAGAAAAGAAAGACGACAGAATGATCGCTTCACATCCTGTTCATTACAACCAGCGTGCATACAGACTGAATTTCATAACAGATACGCAGCGCACGTGCCGCTTCAAAAAGGAAACCACGCGCAGGCGGAGTGTGGCCTCTTGAGGACATTAATGTAATAAAGAAAAGCTGACGGAACCACGCGGATAGCGCCTGCGGACCTAACGCTGCCTGATTAAACGCAGAGAACCGTGGGCGGGTAAAAAGAAAAGCAGTCTAAATGCCGACCTTGCGCTTTATACGACGAGCGCTGATCTAAGCCGGGTTGGGGAGGGAAAACCATGGGATGCATTGGAGTGAAAGGGGGAGCAGCCTGGGGCCCTAAAAGCCGCTAAAACACAACGCCCACCGCGTCACGGGGAGGCACAGCGGACCATCATGACTCGGTGGTTTTTAACGAATGATTAAACACAGCCGGAGACAATCCGGAGGAGGCAGAGCTTCGCACGACTTCCCAATGTGGCCTTTCACTCTCCTACACCTTCCTCCTCCTTCTTCTTTACCTTTTTTCTTGACCCGCAGAGATTTAAGGGAGCTCGAGCGTCACGCGGCAAAACCAACAAAAGAAAGAAAATAAGAATTCTGAAGCCGATTAAAACAGACAGAGTGCTCAAAATAAAAAAAAAATGACAAAGCATAAAGCGGAAACGCACGGTTAAAGACAGGCCCACAACCGCTAGTGCTGGCACACACAAACAAAATAAAAAAGTGAGGGCGCGGCAGTCGGCTTCCCGCGAGAGTCAGGCCATTCGTTTGGGGAAGAGGGAACTCGGTGCACTCGCGCTGTCGAAGCGCCAGCGCCGCGACCGGCTGTAAAAAACGGCTTCGAGAGAGGCTCGGAGTGCTTGTTTTGCTTGCGTGGTGCGGACGTCGTGCGAGATGTCGTCCGTGTAGGACAGAGTTGTTGGACGGTAGAGCCTTCTCTTCCCTGACGTTGGAAACACTCGCCAAGCGTTTACGATAGACGAATACGGAGAAAAAGCAAACGCGGTTTAGGTAGGAAGTGCCCGAGTCCATGCCACAGATTGTAACAGAGAAATAAAAAGGAAGAGGAGAAAAAGAAACGAGATCTCCAGAAAAGAGGATGGTCTGGTCGTCGCAAAGGAAGAAACACTCGGGCGCATTCAAAGACACACGCAGACAAAAATAAACAAATATTGCAAGGGCTGAAGCGATGCAAAACTGAGAGTAGACAAGTCATAACTGACAGCAACAGAAGAGGGAGAAGTTACCATTGGTGAATGATGAAAGCGCATAGGGCTTACAGTGCGAGAAGAACGGTAGAAATAAAGAATAAGGAATTTTTGTGAGATGCTACGAAGAATGTCTGAAGGCATTAAAAACATGAAGCATAAAAAGAAAATAAGGGAGGGGCAAATCGCATTAAACGCGAAGAATAAGAATAACGGATAAAACCGGACAAAATGCCAGATAATATAAGCTACCGAAAAAGAGCGAAAGAGGCAAGAGGGAATTCGTAGAATCGCTTCAAAATGAGAGAAAAAAACGCCAGGCCTGCGCTGAAAGCGCAGCACAGTCACAGCGAAAGCTGGAAGAGCGGC
Organism: Rhipicephalus sanguineus; assembly: GCF_013339695.2. Taxonomy (NCBI): domain Eukaryota; kingdom Metazoa; phylum Arthropoda; class Arachnida; order Ixodida; family Ixodidae; genus Rhipicephalus; species Rhipicephalus sanguineus. Next base: position 31,637,053 of record NC_051179.1, on the reverse strand, counting down.
GTTTCTAGAGCCCGTTAAGCTCTCTTGGGGCTACAATACAAGTACACTAGAAAGGTACAATTTTTTTGAAGTTGGGAAGCATCTACTAAGCAATTATTAGTCATTCTGCGGAGAAGCGAGGCACCAGCTACACGTCTGTAAGGCATTATGTGCACTTTGTTGACGCGACGACTGATGACGATGAAGAATTATGGCTCAGCCCTTTGTAATGGGTCGGAATCTTTAAATGGCCCACCAGTTATATAATTTGCATTGGGTGACACCCGGTTGCTATTTCCCTCTCCCGTCATGCTGTATAACATGCGTTGACGTGGGAGAGAGACGGGGGGGGGGGGGGGAGGCGAAGAACTTTGCTGAGACCCCGAGGAAATGGATCACGCGCTTATGGGCTTCCTTGGCAACCAATACAAGTGCACTTGCGAGGAACCCACTACGCTATGAATCATTGTAATTTTTGAGAAGTAGGGCAGCAGGCACTGTGCCATTTTTCGTCATTCTACGGAGAGCGTTGGTACCTGCTAAACCCATGTAAGGCATTATGCGCACTTTGTTGATGCTATGCCTGATGACGATGAAGAATTATGGCAGAGTCCTTTGTAATGGGTTGGAAGCATTCAACAACCTACTCGTTGCGCAATTCGCATTGTGTGACGCCTGGTTACAGAATTCGCGTTGTGCGACGCTTGGTGCTTATTTTACTCTTCTACTACGCTATATTGCATATGCTAATGTGGTTCCTTCCCGACATGAAGCCTGTATAGGACCTTTTTGCAAAGCTGTTTCAAGCACCGGCATGGCTCAGAGGTTGAATACTGGGCTCCCACGCAGAGGGCCCAGGTTCGCACCTCGTTCCATCCTGGAATTTTTTTCTTATTTCGTTTTTTTTTCTTATTTCGAGCGATACTGGTTCCGGACACCGGCGGCGGCGGCGGCGGCGGCGGCGGCGGCGGACAACTACGGCGCCAAAAACGGCCGGTGAAATGATCTCATAACAGCTTTCGCTGTAAAAGAAACGGCGGCATGGGAAGACCGGAGGTATTAAGTTCGTTCCGGTGGCTTACGCAACGACAGCGTTAATGCTGCCCGCTCGGCATGGTATCCTGGAGACACTTCCGGCATGCTTGATGAGGCAGGCGTTTTTTAATTCGTTACTATGGCCACTGGTGCGTGAACTATCTTTTTGCTTGCTTTGTCTTCGGACGTTTCTCTAACGCACTTAGGAAGACGGGACGTAAGTTTAGTGCCGCGCCGCTTTGAGGCAGACATTATAGTTAGTGTTGGAGAGTAGGCTATGAAGTAATACATGATGTGAGTGACAGCTCACATGAACAGATGAAATCTGTTAAAGTTTGCTCAGAAGGAGCTGCTGCACAAAAGTGAAAATGATTTAAACTTAAGGGAAAACCGCGCTTCCGAACAATATTATTGCTTCTTAGCTACATCACATGTATGTATGTATGTATGTATGTATGTATGTATGTATGTATGTATGTATGTATGTATGTATGTATGTATGTATGTATGTATGTATGTATGTATGTATGTATGTATGTATGTATGTATGTTTGTATGTATGTATGTATGTATGTATGTATGTATGTATGTATGTATGTATGTATGTATGTATGTATGTATGTATGTATGTATGTATGTATGTATGTATGTATGTATGTATGTATGTATGTATGTATGAACAGATATAGATAGATAGATAGATAGATAGATAGATAGATAGATAGATAGATAGATAGATAGATAGATAGATAGATAGATAGATAGACAGACAGACAGACAGACAGACAGACAGACAGACAGACAGACAGACAGACAGACAGACAGACAGATAGATAGATAGATAGATAGATAGATAGATAGATAGATAGATAGATAGATAGATAGATAGATAGATAGATAGATAGATAGATAGATAGATAGATAGATAGATAGAGCAAAGAGAGTCGAGATTGGCCGAGAACTCAAGTATATCAAAGCGCGCAATCGTTGCGCCACGAGAGGGCGTTGCCCAAAACTCAATTTGTCTCACATAATGCGACGCCGACAGAGCGAAGGCTTAACGCGAGCTAAAGCGACAGTTACGAAACCTCCCAACATAGCGAGGATACAACCCCGTTGAGAGCTTTGCTTCCATTTCTCGGCACGATGAGGTTTATTGATGCTTCGAGACCGATCGTTTTTCCGCCTGATATATAACATAAAAACAAAACGAGTTAGTAGTGACGAAAGAGTGCAATGGAGTACTTTTGGGCTGATAACGCGCTGCTACAAATGAACAAAACGAAAAAAACGAAAAGAGTGTCGAAAAAGAAACGAAAAAAGAAAGCCTATTTGGATTTGAGGGGGGGGGGGGGTAGAAGTATCAGGGCATAAGACCCGATAGAGGGAGCGTAATCTCTCTCGTCGCTTCAGCCGCACCTGGTCCTCTCTTTCACGACTTCGCTGAGGCAACGACACATACACACAGGCTCGGCCCTAATGAGGCGTCGGCTTACGAGTGTGGGGATTTCTTGTTTTTTTTTCTTTATATATTTCTTTCTTACAGCGCCCACCGAAGCGAGACAGTCGCCAAAGTTTGCGCGAAACATGCGCGCTGTCGGGCTGCCGGAAACGCTATACTATCTCTACCACTTGTAACGCCGAGTCACCTCACCATAGCGTGGTACGGAAACATGCACATTAGATGCATACGCTCCTCGCGCTGTTTAGGCTTACTAGCTTGCTTTCTAAGAGTTGTGTTCGCTCTTAGCGCTCCATACGCAGCTAACGAGTTCGCCTAGCAGAGTGTCTACGGCTGCGATAGAATGCGCTTGCAGCGCACCGACTTCACATAAAAAGCTCAGAGAGATCCTCGATATTCAGACAAGTTGAGCAACAGTGTCCACTCTAACACGAATAAATTTGGTCTCCTTATACTGACCACAATCTCCGCCGCAGATTATAAATGCCCGTGTACTTAGATTTAGGTGCACGTTAAAGAACACCTGATTGTCAAAATTTCCGAAGCCCTCCACTACAGCGTCCCTCATAATCAAATCGCGGTTTTGGGACGTTAAACCCCAACAATGATTATTATAGATGATGAATGCACATTTTTCTAACGTTCAAGGGACGATGAAGCTGTCATCGTCGGCATTATGCTTTGAGGGGATGCTCTTCCCCCTGTAAAGTTATTTTCGCCTCATGGCGCCCGCGCGTCCAGCGGCGTAATTAGCGTACTGGGCGCCGTACGAGGGATGGCGCTGTTCCCGCGATGGCGCCGCCCCGGTGGCGAGAGCTTACGCGGGCGCACGAGCAACAGCAATCACTTTTTAGGGGCTTGGCGCGCTAGTCTACAGTCGTCTCTCGCAGGAGGTCCGCGGGAACGACTCCGCGGCTCGAGCTCGCAGACTCCCGCGGTCAGCCGAACGTCGTCGACGCCGCCTTCGCGGGAAACTGAGTGTGTTAGGTTGTTTGTGTGTTATATTGACATTCTGTTGTATCAATAAGGCGAAAGCCTTAGATGCGTCATCAAACGCGAAAAGTGACCGGCGTCCCGCGCCGGCGTTTCTCGTCGGCGCCCACACGAGTGATGCAAAAAATTGTGGTCAGGCGATGACGTCACAGATCACCAAAACTTGTGAAGTCATCATGACGTCACAGTGACATAACATAATATGATGACGTCATCCGACGACATCGTTGCTTGGTCTAAGGTGGGCCGCCGATCACGGAGGCAATGCAAAACAAGGTGAGGTGCCTACGATCCTGGAGGCAGTGGAAAACCACGTTAGCTGCAGAAAGCTTCTGGAGGGTGGCGGGGAAAATCAATATATCGACAGAGAAGAAAACGAAGATGGCTATCGCCTACCAGTCGTCTTAAGTGAGTGCATAAGGGACCCTTTGAGTTTTTGTCATGTTGCTGCACACATTTGCAAGACTCGGCTGGCGAGCTCGCCGTTGTGTAACTGGTGATAATAAATGCCTCTGTTTGTTTGCACGACGGCCTCAACAGCGCCCGTTTGCTCCGTGAGTGCCGCTCTTCTTAGACCCCAGAACTCTGTTCGCTCACGTTGTAGTTAGGCACGCGTGTTACCAGAGAAGCTGTACACATGCGTACATAGATATGTGTGGATATACTTGAGAATAAGGAGTGTATGTGAATGCGTGCTCATATATCTGTATCTATAATTATTTCTTTCTGTACATATACGTATCAATATGTATATATATTAGTATTGCCTGTTTCTGTCTTGACGTCTGTCTTGACGTCGCGACAGTATGTACATGTATGCGGATTTTTGTTCTGCTTCGAAGTGCATTTCGTTCTAAGCATTACTTCGTTTTCGAGTGTTGCATTTTCGCGATGGTCTACAGTGCTCTGCTGTCAACTGTATAAAGGGGCAGGACCCTCGTCAAGCTGTACCCCAGCGTTTCGTCCTGTCTCCCCTCTTCAACGTGAAAAGAAAAGAAAGGCCATTGATTGATCGATTATCATCGTCACTGTCACTATCATCGTCGTTATCATTTGCACCATAATCAGCGCAGGTGTCCATAAAGAGATAAAGCAAAGACCGGCATGGCTCGTTAATGGTTATTCTATAAATTGATCGATGGCTACGGACCTAACGGCAAACGCTTTTTTTTAGTGAAATAAAACATAAACGAAGGAGTTGCTGTCACCATTTACGGCAAACGCTTCTTCGCATGCTTGCCACGCAGTACATAAACACTGAATTAGTCTCATTTCTTCTCACGCTTCAGGCCCATTTCTCTGCAGCGGAGCCGAATGGCATCCGTCTGTTTAAAAACCGTTCCTTTGCACTAGCTTCGTGCTCTATCTCCCACTGTGCTTCAAAAGCGCCGCCGTAGTTTTACCTACAGTTAACCGAGGCCCAATGTATTGCGCCTGGTATCCTCAGTGAAAGCAAAAGTTGCGATCACGCCGGTACGTGCAGTGGTGTGTAATTATTCTGTCCATACGGGCAGATTAATTAAAACCGGTGCACTTCGGGGCATACGCAATTTTACGTGCACTGAAGACGATGATGAGATAAAAAAAGAGAGGGACATTAACAGTTAAGGGATATCATGGTGCGCCCGTTAAAAGCACTACGTTAAGAAGAGAAACAAAGAGAAAAGGCTCGAGGAGTAAAAAAAAAGTAAGATAAAGCAAAAAAAGAAAAGAGAGAACGCAAACGCGTGTTACTACACGTATGCAGATGCCTGTTCTGTAGTTCATCCGACATAACTACGCTCAGGAACACAAAAACCCGGACTTTTCCGAGTTTCTTGTGTATAATGGCGAGGCCTAAGAGCTCAATCTTCTCGCGTACGTGCTGCTCCTGATGTCTCTGGCGGCACTAAACGCAGACCACGATTGTCGTGACGAATGCTCCAACATCCACTTATTTGCGAAACGAGGTAACCACACTCGTTGTCTACGTTATACAAACACGTAAGCGGAGTGACAAACGCTTTGATAAGCCACCAAAAAACAGCAAGACTTCGCATTACCTTCACGGTAAAGGCTCCTTGCGCTGGAAATAACAGCATCGCAGACATGACAACTGGGAAAATGAGTGCTCAGAACTTCGCGTTCTGCGTGAAAGAGGAACGCAACGTTTGCGCAAAGAGCGTGCGAAATAAAAAACAAATAAAAACAGCGACACAGACGGGACGCTTATAGGGACAAGGCAAGCGGGGGAGAAAGAAAAAAACAATAAAGAAATCCCAAGGCTCTATGCTAGACAGAATCCGAGGCAAATGCCTGGCGTAAACAACAGGTGAACGCGAAGAGTAATGAGTTTTCTTCTTCTTCTTCACGACCACCAGAGAGTAGCTTGTGCCGACCTTCGAAGATTGTATTCTTCTTGCTGCCTCTCCTGAGAAGGCTTTTGCAGCATAACATCTCATCATGGACAGAGAAAATGAAATGGCTGAGGAAATAAAGTGTCATCTTGGGGAATAGAACGAGAGACGAAATGAAGGAAAGTACGAACAGAAAGAAGAATGAAAACGAAAGAAAGATATAGTCGCCAGTGCCTGGCCTCCAAACAAAGCGAGGCGGTAAAAGAAAGATTGAGAGCACGGAATTGGCTCCCGCCGAAATACCGTTAGTACAAATTTGTGTATTTGTTATTTCGATGCTATTTAATGTTGGTTTCTTTAACATCGCGAGAGAACAAACAAAAAGGCAATGAGATTAAGAAAGAGAGATAGAAAGAGAGAGCGATGACAGCAGGACACCGGGTAGCGATGTCTCTTCAGGTGTTATTCCTTATCGCGTTTACCACGCGCTATCTCAACGATTAGAACGACTCACTCACGAATCACGTTACCAATGGGACCAGGCTGGATGATAAGAGCGCCAGTTTTAATCCCTGCAAGGGGAAACGTCCTCAAATATATATATATATATTATATATATATATATATATATATATATATATATATATATATATATATATATATATATATATATATATATATATATATATATATATATATATATGCGCGCATAGTTCTCATTGTTCATTGAGAAGACAAAGTTATTGCCTCGAATGCTATGCCTTAGGCTTACCTGGTGCCTCATGTATGCGGCTGCTATTTGCCTCGATTACAATAACTAAAAAGAAAAACATAAATCAACTACACAGCAGAAGAACTTTAAGTAAAGAAATATAGCATAGACGTGAAGCAGGACAACTTTTGCTTTCGAGATACCCTAACTCTTCGAGCGAGAGCGCAAGAGAGAGAAAGCTACAGCCTGTGTTATATGCAAACGCTTCATATTTATTGACTGATAATTTATGAATTTCTAGCGCAAAGCTGTGCCTTACAGTAGTCCGCGTTCGCTAACAGGATGGTCAAGTAACAAAGCAAGCGGCGGATAACTAACACAGTAACTAATACTGGAGAGTAATGGTAGTCGCCGGTGCTTGATTAGCAGCTCCCTACAGACGAAGAATCTCCAGACACTTAAACAGAAAGAAACACATCCGATCTCGAATGTCAATTAGGCTGGGCTATTTCATGCTGTTCCCGTTTTTGTGTAATACGGCGGGGCATAAGGACAGAGTAGAAGAGCGAAAGAAAAACGGTAAGACCGTAAACGCTGCATTCGTAGTTAGGATAATGCTCCGACTGATGAAACGAGTATAGACGTAAGGAAAGGACGAAACAAGAGACGAGAGAACGTCGGAAACTGCCGGCATCTTCTTCTGTCGAAGATAGAGATTTTTTTTCTCTATGGCCTTAATTTTTTTTTTCGTTTTCTTTAGTGAAGACGAACAAAAACACAATAACGGTAGCTGAGCTCTAGCCGACGAGAAAACTGAGCTGCTGACAAGCGGGAAACTTGAAAGAAAAAAAAAAAGAACAGAAATGGATCTCTAGCGGATTAAAATATATAAGAAAAAAAAGTTCCAGGATAATAAGCCCAGCAAGGACCGGCACTCGAGCCAATTTACCAGATTAATCCAGCAAAGATTCGTGTTCCAAGGCGAGCTAACACGAAGCTAAAAAAAAAAAAAAGGGAATGAAAGAAAGAAAAGGCATCTTCGAAAATGCAGTGGCTGGAGGTTTAAGGAGGTAAAGAAAGGAAGGAAAGAAAAGCAGAGAGAAGCGCAATGCGCAAAAAAAACAAAACAGAGAAGCAGCTTGGAACGAAGAAAAAAAAAAAAAATCAGGCAAGCTGCAGAGGCCGTCGCTCCCAACAGGCCTTTTTTTTTTTCTTTTTTTCACCGTCTTTTGAACTCCTTCGTTTCGCCTAAAGGCGCGGGACGGCGAAATCTCACATCAGATCATTTGTCCGCGGAGCTCCTAGACCTTTCGTTTTTTCCTAAAATAAATCTAAAACGCGAGAAAATCACCAGCGTAGACGCGAGATCAGAAGTAAGAGAAAAACGAATAGCGGCAAAGAATACAGCAGCTTCATACAGCAGATCTAGAGCCTGTTGCCGAAGCGCGAGGGTCGATAATTTAAATTCGCGAGCGCCGAAAACTATCTCGACGCTTCGTCGGATGCCCAGAGTTACGGATTTTCTCAGCTCCCCTGTTACATATATACGAAACGAACGGGCGCGCAGGAGCGCGCGAGCGAACGCGTAATCACGGAAGTAAATAAAAAGATAAAAAAAGAAAGTTTTCGGATGTATGCAACGAGCTATTACGTACAGATACTGAGCGGAGGATGAGGTCGTTGTTACGTCGTTCCTTTGTTTTTCTTTACGACGTAGTGTTCATCTTGCCGCGATGAAGCGCATTGCCTCAAGCAACACAAGAGAAAGCCGCAGCTGCCACGCTGATTGGAACATCAAAGACGCTTCTTCATGGGCGAGAAAGTTTAGCCAGATGTTCGCGACCACGGTGGCTGTGTATGAGGCAACCACTGATGATGCAGCGCAATGCAAGACTGGAGAGGAGCTGAAACAATTCACTGCGGAGAAGCGTGCGAGGCCGTGCCTCGCACGAGGGCTTTCCGTTGGAATAAATAAATAGAAAAAAAAGGAAAGTGTTCACTAATGTTGCGCTCTTGTATCTCTTTTATTTCGACGAAGTTCTCATCTCGCCACCATGACCCGTTAACGTTGCCTCTGATCTTGCGCGTGCGCTCGGAAAAGGCGGTTCGCGTAATGAATGACGGCCGGCCGCAAAGCTGGTACGAATTCATAGCTACAAATTGGCTTCGAAAGAAAAGAAAAAAAAAACAAAAAAGACGTGGTTGCGAGTTTCATCGTTTCGGCTGTGGCCGTAATAAGAGCTTACCGAGAGTATCATTCTTCGTCGTGTTCAACCATTTGGACAAAGGGGCCCTTTTAAAAATCGGAAGAAGGAATTGCTCAGCACCGAAGAAAAGATGCCATCATATTAGAATACGTTGAAACCGCAAACTGCGGTTCTTGTGATTTGTCAGCCTACACCATATGAACGCCCATATTAGAAACGCTCTTCCAGTTCTTTCCCCACCCCCTGTCTCTCTCAATCTCATCTTTTGCTCAATCTGTCTTGTTTCTAACCACAAACCCACCTGGTTAACTTCTCTATTTTTTCATATCTCCATAGTTCTCAGCAGAGCACCATCACTACCTCATTCGCCTCCGTTAGCTTGCATATATAGGATCGAAAGCTTTTGCCGACTAAACTGTGACCCACCAACTTAATATAGTCTCCTCGTTCTTTCTTTTTATCATAACCCGTCAGGATACGCCGACACTACCTGCCTTCATCGCCCAGGGCACTTTCACAGCTACCGGCAATATCGCAATACCGCACCAGCCTTTCTTTTTTTTACGTGCCATTTTTTTAATATATTGCGCCGGATTCACCCTAGAGGGCCTCTATTTCCCTTCATTAAATTCTCCGCAGAGATCCATGCGGGCGATTCTACGCCAGCTAGATACTACGACTTTCAATATAGAACTTCAAATAACTAGTTCTTCCTTTATGCACGTTTCGAACCGCCTTGACCACGTGTAGCTGTGTCCGCATAAAAATATGCGATTGAGAAGATTTGCCATAAGCACGTTTACTGGCCTCTTAGAAATGATACGCCTAACGGGCACACGACCTGGCACAATCGTGACACTGATATTCACCTTTAAGAGCTTCTTGCTGTGGCTTCGGATTGGCATCTTTTTTTTCGGAAAACCGAGCCAGTACGCTATAAAGGCTAGTTTGCAGAAGAGTCATGTCCATTACGACGCTTTTCCTAATGATTCGCGCAAACATATTTACATTATTGTTTTGCTTTACTGCGCCAGAAACTATTGCTGGATTACAATTAAAGACAAAAGAAAGAAAACGCGCACAGGCGTTGTGGTATTGTGTTTCGCTATGTTTGTACAGGGTATGTTTTATCAGTACATTCCATCTTTCCTATTTTCATTGTATGTTTATTTACAGAAGCAGTTGTAGAACGGACATTCATGTATTCCACGCGTAGCGGCGGTTTATTGAACTTTAACGCCAACTTTAACTAATGTGCGTATCGATCGCTTGACCTGGTTTTGTTTGCTTTGAGATTACCTATATATTTCGTAGACCATTCGTGGCACGCCTGTCCGTGCCAGGTGCACATGTACTATATACGCGGAAATGGAAGTCGAAGCTGTTTAATTATGTATTGCTGCAGCCGGCTCCAATGTAGCCCGTCTTCTAATGGGCGTGAAACTATTTACCGACAACAACTAAAAATAGACCCGCGTGATATAGCTCAGACGATGGTTAAGAGGTTAGACCTTTAACCGGCACGTCAACAAAGTTTTAGGCAGGCTGACAAACCAGATGCTGAAGTAACGGCGCGCTGCGCGGCCTCACCATGCACTCGTTCAGTCCTCGCGGGAGAGCTGCGCCTACTGGAGCGAGCTGCATGAATAAATCAACGATAAGCGGCGAGCCGTCACGGAGCTCATTATTCTTGCGTCCACTGCCGCCGGGTGTGTTATGAATAAATAGGAACCACGAGTGAGCTGCTGAAGCGTCTTGAAGGTTACACTTGTCAGGGAAAGTCAGCGTCGGGGTTCACGCGACAGTCTTTGTGCTCGGGCCCGTTTCTTTATCTTTCTTTCTTTCCATTTTTTTCTTTCACGCGCGACGGACACGTCGACAGCGAATCAGTGTTGAATAGCAACATATACGTGGTTACTGAAGCATACATATGTGGTTATACCATGTATATGTATTTGATGCAGGTTTATGCATATTAGTATACTAATGTATAGTACCGGCGAATATTTGTCCAACATTAAGTATTCAACCTTTCTTTTTCTTTTTTTTTCACTGAAAGCTACAAATATTGAACACAAGAGGCAATGAATCAAGCGCTCGTTTAATTGTCAGACGCAACCTAATTGAACCAATAGAAAGTGAAGCCAACAAAGATTAAGAAGCTCCAGTCCTTTTATTCAAATTACATGCTCTATTCAACAATGCACCGTATTGCAAATGCCCACGGTCATCACTAAAATCACTAAATGCATCGTAATACAAATAAGGGCAAACATGAAGCAGTTTCACCAAGACTCTGAGCCGCCATTTCCTGTGATACGAGACCAGAGTTCTACATAACCTGCAAAAGGGGTGTTAAGTGACTGCCCCTCAAGATAAGCTTTCTTCTTCAGCGCACTGTGCGATGTGCCTCTTAGACAGTACATGCAAATCGCACGTTATCCCACTAAGTTTTCAAACAGCTGCCGTCGACAAATGCATCTGAGCAGCAATGTATTAAATTATGGGCAGGAGCAACTCGACTTGTGAAATGCGAGACCTAGAGCTCTCGCCCGCGTTCAATAACACTCAATGGAAAATACAAGTGTGTTTTTTGTAGATAAGAGAAAGTATGCGTTGCGAAACTCGCACGGCTTAAAGTCGTACGTATGTAGAATAGCGCTTCGTGAACGAAAACAACGTTGATTATCTTCTTGCTTGTTTCTTACATTCCGGAACCCCGGTAATCAATCACTGTATGGATAGATACGCCCACTGAGAAGCACGCAGAGCTTAACAACGCTGACTCAATCGAAAGCGGAGACTGCTTCGAAAAGATTAATCGGGGCTCAAGAACGGGTACAAAAGGAATGATCACATTGAAACACATTAGCACGACGAAATTCGAAGATCACAAGGCGCAGTCGTACGCTACATAACGACTCGACGATATAGGACGTTCCCTCGAATTCGTACATTCTAATGCGTGCTTACATAACCAGATAAAGCGGAGCAGCTTTTGTCTCACGTACCTTCTGAGGAACGACATCATAAATCACGATTTCCGAATGCCCCAAAAGTCGCGCTTATACTCTGTGATTAGTTTCCTTTGAAGAGGTACTAAGGTGTGGCGAAATACACGGCACAATACGCACACGTTCAACGCGATATCAATGTTCGGCGCGATGCCTTTCTCGAGGCATGCAGAAGCGCTTTCGTTACAAGCATGTACTCGCGATGAATCTTGGCATTTCGTAATGGTCGCCGGTATCATGTGCTCAATTAGCGGTGCCCCGTATATCAAAGGGAACTCGAAACTTTTTTTTTTGTTTGCTTCTTCATCTCTCTTTGCAAGCGCACGCGCATAAACACACGCACGCACACCGTTTCCTCATATTAGCATGTTTCGCGAGGACATATAAAATAATCGGAGCTTACGTTTCTAACGTGAAACTCGAAGATCGCATATATGAATCGCGAAGTCTCTGCGTTGCTAGGCGGCAACGCGCCTCGCAGCAATGCTCAAACGTCACGCACATCGAATGTAAGTGAAAGGAGAGATGCACGCTTTCTTTGCCGAAACACTATAGCACTCCTGAGTGTTGCAGTACGCGTCTCATTACTAGGCGGAAAATGTTTGTGCTACGAAGGTTGCCCCAACGTAAAGACAGCGAACGCCGCATTCGCGGGTCCCGAGAGGTAAAAAGGATAAATAAATGATCTCACCTTACGTGTCAGAAGAGTAATTTAATTAAAAGGCACACCGTACAGGCGCGCTTTGGATTCGGATGGACAATCTTATATTTTTGTTACAAGCGCCCATTACACGTTACTCGAGCGGTTTTGCATTCCGACATCACAACGAAGTGCGACCACTGTGGCTGGCACAGAAACCGCGACCTCACGCCCAGCCGCTCTACGTCATAATGCCACTCAGCTGCCCCAACTGTTTCAAATATAGTTCTTGAAGATTAAAAAGAAGAGTAATGAACGAAGACTTATGATTAAAAACATAAGAAAAGGAAGCTGAGGCACGTTTGCGCGAGAGTTTCATGAATATTGAACCAATCTTTGCATTTCAAGAGCAACATATGAAGAGATATTAGAGAGGTTGAAACGACGAATGTTCAAAGTACAGAGTGCAAGTACAAGTGTACGAGTGCAAAGTACAAGTGCGCTTCCCTGCGCAGCACATTCACCCAACAAATGACTGCGCCTGTTGTGCTTCAAGTGGAGAGGATGTCCTAATTGCATGAGCTGGGGCTTGTCTATTACGCGTGTTTATATCAAGAAAACTGAGTCTACACATCTCTCGCGTCATAGGGCAAGCAAACTGCGTTAGAACATCCTGTTTGCGGAGATGACTAGCCGCCATTAGTTGGGCTAACTGGATAGCAGGAAAGCTAGCTTTGCAATTATGAAAAGGGCCTATTTCAAGCATCGATTGCGAAGAAGTGCACAATTGTTCGATTAAACTCTGTTTCCCTCGAATGCACGAAAACTTGCATGTTTTTACGCATTAATGATTCTACAGTGATGTCCTTTAATCCTAACGTCGACAAAGAAATGGCGGAGAGACAGAGAATCCACACTTAACCTTAAACGCAAAATGGTATGCGCAAAACTTCAATGCGCGTCAAAAATGAATAGCCAGAAGAGCGGAAGAAAAACAAAAACAAAGGAAGGAGATCAGATCAGAGAGGGCGCGGGGAGAAGAGAACATTGAAGGATATCTGAAAGTGGAAATGCCTGCATCGGAAAAAAAAGCGAAAGAAATCTAAGCACGGACGCTAAACAACGACTAGAAAAAAGTGCACGTACTTCCACGAAAGTTTTGGGCGCCTGTGCGTCAGCCACGAGAACACAGAATACGCAAGGCTTAAAAAAATCTACAAAATGAAAGAAAACAAAAGAAATGCTGTAGGAATAATTGGAAAACGATATACTACTTGCGCAACTCAAATGCGGGCAGCGGGCGAGCTTTGAGCATCTCTGCAATCTGCGTTATACCGTGCTCATCTCATATGGAAGGAGAGGCAAAATGACGCCGCGACGTTGTGGAGTACGCTGCATTTGGTTCGGCAGTGGTGTTATGCCAGTTATACATTTGCTGGCGAAACAAGCCGACGTAGATGAACAATCTCCGAAGGATGCTAGAGTGAAAGAGGACACCGACTCGGTGCTGCAAAGCTAGCATCAAAGAGCATAACTTTAGCGCACCTAGATGAGATGGTACAGATCACAAAGGGAAAGGCGAAGGTATGAGCAGAAGTGCTATAGAGACGGCTACGCAGGCTGGTGTGGTGAGCGTATCGGGAGCTGGGATTGAAAGGAGAAACACACGCATCCCGTGCACAAACAACCGGCGGCGCAGCATCCTGTCAAAAGAGACGCGCGCCACGCGAACAGTGCATTTTCACTGATGGGCGTGCTCGCACAAAGAAGCAGGTTCGCTAAACATAGCTTCCAGCGAGACAGCTCGTGTTTCGCGAATGCTGCGTCTTGTAACTAGAATCGTAAGGCTCCTGTAACGCGGGCTTTAATAAACGCTAAGTGCTATACCTGAGGGGTAAGCGACCGACCTTTTCCAAGTATGGATCATTTGATACGGAGTAAGTTCGGGCATAAGAGAAGTGCGGCAGCCGAATCTACCTTGTAAAGCCTGGTTTACGTCAGGTTGCCTTCTTGTTTTTCTTTTATGGACCATTTATTTTTTTCGAGTGCACCGAAACGCGTCTTTCGCGCGCTCAAATGCACACGAATCAAGCGATAAGCTTCTTACAGTCATCCGAGGAAGGGTTCAAGACGAGGAATGCTACGATAAAGGGCGTCACAGACCTGCAGGAACTCGGCACTTAAGCTTCTGAGAATCTTTGGCCGAATCCCGTTCGACGCCGTGCAAGCTGGATATATACTTAAATCGCCACGGCGTTGTCGCTGCTGATGTTCTTGTTAGGCACCGTCGAGCAACTGGCGACTCGCGCTAACACAACGGGGATGTGACCGTCAGCGAGACCAATTTAATACCAGAGTTCTTCAATCATGGCAGTTGCGAAATTGCGTTCCGAAAGCCGGACATGCCGACGGACGAATTTGCAGAGGATTGCGAACCGACACGCCACCTAGGGACAATGACAGAAAGCAAACCGTATCGCCCCGGTTACTGCAATCTTCGCTTTTATTACGCAATTTGTAAGAATTAGAAGTGCTTTCAAGCAAGCTTCATGGGTTTTATCGCCTGCAAAATGTAAGCCTAAACATGCTGCTCGCTTCATCAATGCGGCATCCCTCGCTGGCTTGAAACGATGAACACGCAAAAAAAAAAAAGCCATTTATTAGCTTGGTTTCTAGCCTACAGATGGCACCACAATATTGAGACCTTGGCGATTTCGTTTCAATGGCGTGTTAGGATTTCGATACATGGAGCCTATGGGGAGTTCCGCTAGTCGTATGACTGAAGAACTCTCTTTAATACACGTTCATTAGGCTTATCTGGACATTCCCCTGTGGCCTCCGACATAACCAACCTAACCGGCTTGTGCGTGGGCGGCTTTCTTTTCTCTTAGCTTCATGTTTGGCTAGCATTTTTCATTTCAATGGCATGCATCACGCGGTGGCAAAAAAAGTAGAACAAAAGAAAACAAAGAAAGAATTAGTTTGATTATATTTGCTTCCAAAGAACATGCAGGGTTGGCCTCTCTTGTGACTGCTATATTTTTTTCGTTCGGCAGTGCATGGTTTTCTCTAAACTTTCCAGAGCACTGAGCTATTTAAACAAGCAAAAACCCATTTTCGCAATGTCTGGGAGATTTGTTGGGCAAATATGCGCGGCGAACGCGGGACAGCGCTTGTATTGCGAAACAACTAAGCAATTTTAAAAAATAAGGAGGCGATAGTTGCAGAAGATTTGTCATCGTAGAAACACGTACAGTCTATATTTAGCGGCAGACTAAACCTGACCCGGAGCGCTGCACATTTTCCGCATGATCAGACGCTGCATGTCTTTTTTTTTAATGTTACCGTAGAACAAAGCGAATGCGGGAAAACTACCACTCCGAAATGCGGAATTACTGCCTGAATAAGCGAACACGGAAGCTTGGCTCGGGCTTGGTAAGCAGATAACAAATACAGAGCATAGCCGATATATGATTATGGATTACGACACTACGGTAAACTGATCGCGCCATTTTGTGCAAGAACTATATGGCAGCGTCACGCTGCAGTGAAAGCTGCTGATAACGAATGTGCGCCTTCTATTTTTACTGATCAGGTCACCGAAATAGAACACTCCTCTGCCTAGGTTAAATTCTGTCCAGAAATGCGGGACGCAGTGTGCGTTACATGACAGACTTGCGCTAGCGCAGACAACACACACACACACACACACACACACACACACACACACACACACACACACACACACACACGAACACACACACACACACACACACACACACACACGAACACACACACACACACACGAACACACACACACACACACACACACACACACACACACAGGCACACACACACACACACACACACAGGCACACAAACACACACACACACACACACAGGCACACACACACACACACACAGGCACACACACACAGGCACACAAACACACACACACACACACATACACACGCACAGGCACACACACACACACACAGGCACACACACAGGCACACAAACACACACACAGGCACACACACACACACACACACACACACACACACACACACACACACACACACACATTATAATAATATATGCCCAGTCTGCGTGAAGTACCATAACCATGTTATCAGCGAACAAAGAACAAACAACAGGTCTACACGGACAATCGAAGACAGATGACACAAATATCTGGTTTGCAATTGAATCACGGGATTAGAGAGAAGGATACAATAAGAAATAACCACCTATTTCTGTTCCACTCTACAAGCCCCTAGGCTGGATACTAACTTGAAAAGAAAAAAAAAAAACGATATACAGCGGCTATTCTTATTATGTGAACGCATGGTGCCAGTCCAAAGGTCCCCTCCTCTCTCTCTATCTCTCATGTTCTCTATCATCTCTCTCTCTTTTTGGAAATAACAAGAATTCCAGCAGCCTCCTCCCGTCTCCTTAAAAAAGTCTAGACGATAACAAAAGAGACGCGCATCGAAATTGACCAAGCACTTCGGAAAACCGCTCGCACACTGCCGATGTTCGCGCAGATTTGAGATTTCGAAAAAAAAAAAGAAACATATCAAAGCAGACTGCGCCCATCGGGCCTCTAAAGAAATCCTGCGGCCGCTCGCCAGAGTGGTATGGACTGGACGCACTTCGCTTCCTGGCTCCTCTTCGTTCAGGAGCGCTACAAAAAATAAATAAACAAATAAAAATAAAATAAAACGTTAAATGAAAAGGAAGACAATCACGAATGGTGGGCCATATAGGCTCCAAAGGGCGGGGATGTATCCGCTGACCTCCTAGCGGCCAGCTCTGGGCCGTTAGAGAAACGCCACGTCCGGCCGCCTCGAGCGGTCGATTCATTGACGCTCGCTTTGAACATCCTTTGCCAGACTACACACCATCCCCTCTCGTACCACCCCCTAATTCTCACTCTCTCTCTCTTTCTCTCGCTGCTTTCATGTTTTTTTTTCATCTCTGCGGCTGCAGCCTCGTTGATACCCTTCCTCACTAGTACTGTGCAGCGCAGTGGAGGGAAAAGCACGAAAGCGGCCCCTGCCTTTAAAAATAAAAAATAAAGACAGAATAGAAAATCAAGACAGAAGGCTGGCTGGTATGAAACTGTTCACACTGTGTGGTTTTTTGCGCTATCGTGTGAACAAGAAACACACACACACACACACGCACACACACGCGCGCAGGCATGCATATATATATATATATATATATATATATATATATATATATATATATATATATATATATATATATATATATATATATATATATATATATATATGTATGTATGTATGTATGTATATTGTTACGGGAAATATATACAGACTCGAAGGAATAGGAACAGATGTATTTACAAGTGGTTCACCGAGCAGCGCTGCCGATAGGAACAGCTCATCTATACTGTGCAACATCTATACTGTCAAACATATTGCTACGTACCAGTGGCATCGCGGTCCACAAGACGAAGAAAAGGACGACAATAAGATAGATTGGCGCGAGCTGTTCCTATCGGCAGCGCTGCTCGGTTTCAATTTTTCCTTTAAAAACTAACCGGTTGTTAGCCAATCCCCCAGTGTGGGTATGAGCCACAGCTACTCTACTCTACTGCTCGGTGAACCACTTGTAAATACATCTGTTCCTATTCCTTCGAGTCTCTGTATATATTTCCCGTAACAATATATATATATATATATATATATATATATATATATATATATATATATATATATATATATATATATATATATATATATATATCTTTGGAGATTTGACTTTTCGTCTACAGAGTCCGACACTGATTACAATAAGTCAAGCGTGAATTATATTTGCGTGGTTTTAGATAATGGCCGTGGAAACGTGGAAGGCCTCATCCCCGTTTTCGATGATGTCAAGTTATCGATACTGTGACAAATCCATCATTTTCTTTTTTCTATTTTCATGCTGATACGGCTTCTGAAAAAAAAAAGAACAACACTGTGTGCATGCTGTATAATTAGGTGTTACCTCATTTGTGCCTGAATTCAAGCTTATTAGTGTTTCTGTCCTGCTGTCAGTATAAAAAGCTGACTGCATGGATTACAAAATGAACACCACGTGTGGTACAACGTCAGCGTATCTCATTTTCTCCACGATTATAACTAAAATAAAAAAGAGAACTTTTTCCTTTTTAATGTTGACAACCCCGTTTCAGGAAGTTTATTATTTCCGATGTAATTCTAGGTAGGTTAGTCTAGTGTAGAAAACCAAGGAGAACCGCGTTCGCATTTTGAATCTGAATGACGCAAAGGACGCGCACCGCGACACATTAAAATGCAGTTTTCTTAATTTGCATAACAATGCTAGCTAGTGAGCTAACTAGCAACCTCCCGAGAGCTTGGAACAGTCCGATTCGGATTAAAGCAAAGTCCAAGAGACGTTTGTTGGAAACATCTTTAGAAGAAGCTGGAAAGACTACAGACTTGTTCTGCCTGCATGCGTTCTATTTGTTTATTTTTAAAACGAAAGTTGTAAAATCTTTCTGCCCATGTCCCGCCAAGTCGGAAGGTCGAAGACTGCATTTTACTGCACATGTGAATCGGTTAGTTGGATTAATGGGGCTGGTAACTAGAAGTTATCCATACATGCCGTGTCCAAAGCGGCCGCCAAGGGCATGCCACGTTTCCCTTGAACACATATTATGAATACGGTCGGTTCGTACATCACACCGATGATCGTTTCATGATCATGAACACGACCAGAAACATGTACACGCAGGCCATGGAAGCGCTCATTTTCTTCCTCGATTATCGACCAAGAGTCATGAGTCATTGAGCAGCCCAGACGAAAGAGAGCCGCGAGCGCCTCTACTTGTGTTTGTCGAAAAACGATAATGTCGATTTCGATCGTGACTGGTCGCGAATGAGTGCAGTTTAAGGACACACAGTGAAGAAGCGGCGCGTATAAGGTGTGTTGTGTATAGACCAGTTTGCGGATGGATTTCTGTGCCACCATATTGGGTTGCACCCTCGCTGCTTTGTATCTGCAACAACTAAACGAGAAGATACGGTAGACGCATACGCATGACAACAGTTTAGTTGGACCATTCGACGTTTCGTGACATTATCGTTTCACGTCGCGACATACGAAAATAAGAAAACATTAGTTTGACAGCCCCAAGATGGCGGCGCCCATGCGTTTTACGCCATCTGTCTGTACGCACTTACGGGGCGCCTCCATTTCGCACCAGTACATATTTATGACGCGGTAAGCTACGTGAAACCAATGTGATTGTTATTCGATGTCAAAATTATTGCGCCGAGATCTCGGGATACCACATGCAAACGTTACTATCACTTAACGACTAATTCACTTGGTCTCGTCAAATTCGCACGTTAAAAAACGTCCATAAGAGGGGCCATCGTTTTGAGCAGCATATTGCTTGTACTACAACGTGACGTGAGGAATTCCTTAGGCAATCAGGCTGTATCGGAATAATCATATCTGAGGTTTTTACGCGCCAAAACGACGATGCGATTATGGTGCACGCCGTAGTGGAGGACTCCGAAAATTTTGAACATCTCGTGTCCTTTTACGTGCACTGTAATAGCACGGTACACGGGCCTCTAGCATTTTGTCTCTGTCGAAATGCGACCGCCGCGGCCGTGATCGAACCCGCTACTTGCGGGTCAGCAGCCGAGCACCATACCGCGGCGGACGGGCTGTATAGGAAAGAAGGCAGTCAGAATAGTGCACGGTTTTAGCGAGGTCGCCACAACTGGGCAGGAAAGCGCGCATGAGGGCGACGTTGCACTTAGTTTGACCTTTCTCTCCTCTTATTCCTACCTCTCTCTCTCTCTCCCCATCGGACTAGGAGATAACTCTTACATCGTTGTAGGCCGTGCTAATAAAGTAGTACAGAAAAAAAAAACGACGAAAGCTGGTAATGAAAAATGAAGAAAAGGTGGAAGAAAGCTCGAAAAAAAAAGAAGAAAAGAAGTCGAGAGGAAATAGCCTGAAGCTAGTAGCTGATTTCCGGGGCGGGGGGGGGGGGGATACATTGGGAGAGAAAGTAAAGGAGAACAGTTCGAAAGAAGTGGAAAAAGAAATGTAATGGTAAATAGCCAAATGCGAAAGAATACAGTGTCTAAGGGAAGCGAGGTTTATGTAAGCTATTCGTCTTTGGCGCATTCTGTGCAGTGAAACTATGTGGCACTTTCGTTTCATATGGAAGAGTATAAGAAAATGGTATCTTGCACTCCACCTTTCACCACCTCCTTATGTGAGGCAGCAGGCAATGGTTTAAAGCTTGATGTTAAGGCTGTAACTTTACTTGAAGTAATATATACGATTTATTTGAAGTAATATATACACGCACAAGCTGGTTGTTGAAGATAAAAGAAAAAAAAATAGAGCGAGAGAAATAATGAAACAGGGTCGCCAAGGTTACGCAGATAAAAGAAAAAAAAAACATTTTTAAAGATTACGCCTTAGCTCGTTTAACCCATTCGCGTGATTCCTCGAAAACCTACCAACTATATACCGAGCCACTTCCGAGTCCGGATAATATTTCTAGACATCGATCGAGACAATTACATACTACAGTACGAAATCTGACGTGGCTACTTTCTGTCGTAAACAGATTCGTTCGCGAACCCTCCAGGTAAAGGAAAACGTTCGAAAGGATATCGTCAAAAAATGCTGTGAGAACGAAAGCCATACTTTCCCAAAGTCCATTTGTGGTACCAAAGGAGCAAAATAAAGAACTTCCGACGCATACGAAGGGTCCATCGGCGTTCGTGTGAACGATCGTTGGAAATCCTTTTTTTTTTTTCGGACATCTAATGATCCATTAACACGTTTGACAGTTATATTTAGTGCACTAGTATTGATTTTGTCTTTCCTTTTCTCTTCTTTTTCGTATGCGCGCCCCCCCCCCTTCCCTTTTAATGAAAATACCCTCGCAAGAGGGGTCTTAGGGGTTTTGTGAATAACTAAAAGAAATCTAAGAATGCCTGTAGGAACAGCAGCGAATAGGGACTTTTAGCTTGTACGTATACTTATTTACGTTACCGTGTTACCGGATACCGGATGGAATCTACGCATGCGCGAACCTTTAGGGAACGTCAACGTTTACGCAACGTAAATTACTCGCCGGATAGGCTTTACGTTTACGGCCCTATCTCGCAAACCCACCTTCGTTCGTGGCTATTCGCGATATCCGCTTCGCGGAGAGTGCAGCCGCCGAGTCAAAATAAGCCGAAGTGCGAGCGCTAATTGCGATCACCTTGTTTCAGCCGGATTAGCGAGGCTAGAGCGACCTAGAATACCGAATTCGTAAACGTGAGAGGCCTAAAGCCCCTAAAAGGCTGGATAGGTGGCGCCATCTAGCTGGGCTAAGGTGAACCAGGCAAGCACAATATTGTTATTGCAGAAACATCGGGCATTCTGCTTCAAGTGTAAATGCCTTGCAGCGGCATAATTACGAATGAGTTGCCTTTTTAATCATTTTTCCCTCAATAATACTAAGCGAAGACAAACGTGTCCATGACTTCGGTTGCACGAAGCGTCACAAGATGTCGACACCATCGTACGGTAACATCGTATTGCTACATCCATTTGCTTGTACCGGGATAGTGCACACGCTAAAAACCTCTCTTATGATTTTGCTGCAGCGGTAATTCAATATTATCTAAATTACATGTAGTTTAAATGCAGTTATCATCACCATTTAGTGGTTTGCGCAGACGTAAAGGTATACGTTTACGTACGTACGTAAACGTTTATGTATGGCGAGCTAAAATCTTTCTAAAACATGCGTTCCGGTAACACGGTAGCGTTAAAAAGTATACGTACAAGCTAAAAGTGCCTATCGAAACGGCGTACTAACGGAACAGCGCGCTGACGAAGCGGCGTCCTGACGAAACGCGCGAAGGAATAGACGAGCGACATCAGCGTGCCCTTGTATCTCAACAACACGTACAACAAGAATAGCAACAACAAACACAACAACAAGAGGTGCTAGAAATAAAATAAAAACATCTGAGAACAAGATACACCACGAAATAAACGAAGATCCCGGAAACGAGAGAGAGGGGGGGGGGGTGAGAGACGTGTGACGTGTGAGAGAGGGCCAGCGTGGAATACTAAAAGAACAGATAATAAAAGCAGACACACGCGCGAAGGGCCGCAAAAGCGCCAGGATCAATCAGGAGGAAAAACGACGCGACACATAAGCGAATGCGACGCGAGAGATGTGAGGCGAGGGTCGTAACAGCGACAAAGCTGTCGTCGTTACGCGACGGTATTTATGGGCGTTCCCGCTGGGACCACCATGCCCCCACTATCTGCGCCCGACCTCTGTGCCATTGCTGCTCTCGCCCCCTTTAGCGCCGATAAAAATAATAAAATAGAGAAACGTAACGTCAATGACGGAGAGAAGCTGCGTGAAGCGATCAGAGAGAGAGAGCCGCACTGATCCTAGAAAAACTGGTGGAGCGGTGCTCTTAACGGGCCCGTTATAACGAAAAGTATACGGCCATCTACTCGGTGCTGGATATATGCCGCGTGCTTACGGTACATAGGCCTCTGGGAAAGCGTCCGTGTTGGCGTCGATATTTAGAACGATTCATCTTGCGCGAGTAGAAAATGCCGGCTCATTTTTTCTCCGCAGAAACAATACGGGCGGCATTCGGGAAGAAGTATTCTGCTGTGATTCTACGAAATACATAGAGACACTATGTACTGATCACAAGGCTACGTTCACTTAGCGGAAAAGCTATTGCAACAAGGTACATATAGCATATGTACCTTGCTGCATTAAAACAGTCGAATGTCAGCGCTCATCTTGCTCCTTTCCGCTGCTTTCTTTTCGTCGTTTGCGCTAAGTGAACGTGGTTTTAAGGTGAGTACACAGCAGGGTTGCCAATGGTGGCTACTTTTCGCCAAATTGGCGAATTTGAGAGGCCCGGGGCGACCGAAAATTATGAATGGCGACATGGCGAATTTTTGGCGATTTTCGGCTTAGGTCTCCACTGAGTAATGCATCCTAAGTTTAGTGTCTTTCCAATGAATGAGCGGCAACATTCCCTCTATGTTTCTTGGTTTTAGAACCACGAGTAGAACGTGCACATTACGCGTCATTCGGTATGTCCGTCATGTAACTCGTGTGTATCTCCTCAATTCATCTAAATGCAGCAGGTACTCGAATGTCCCCCAGCGACATTTTAGCAAAATGTAAGTCAGCGGACTGCCTCGCAAACCGTGAGGGGGCAGTGTTTGACAATAAGTATATAGCTTTAGGTGCTTTAAGCTTCTCTAAAGTTTCGCTTTAGAAGGGGCTAGACGACGGGTTGGCCGCGTGTTCCGACCATTTGTTCCGCCAAAGCTCCAACTGTTCTGAATAGCTTGGCGACTTATTCACTGTTGCGGTACCCCCAATTGAGCATATTTATCGAGGCATTTTCCACTGTTCTCGGTGAGCGTGTGTAATGAAAACAATTGCTATAAACATTCTCCATTGTCTACCTGTTCATTATTAACGCATCGGATTGACACGTGTAGATATAAGTGACTATAAGAAAGGGTCGGTGGCGTCCTTTATCATATCAGTTCACACTTAAAAAGTGTAAGTCTCACTAAGAATCAGTTCCTGCAAGAATTCTGTCGTGTTACCGTCAATGAACCTTTTAATCCTTTTAATTCATATAAGGGTACGTAAAGCTGTCTACAAACAGCGCTTTCACGGTTTTCGCCCAAGGTTTACCACACTTTTATTTTTAAAACGAGCCGACAGGGATGGAAGGATATCATGAGCGCTTCATTCATTCACCCTTGCGCCACCACGCACATCTTGCGGCTAGTCGGAGAAGCAGCACCATGCACCCCCCTGGTGAAGCGGGCGATACAACTGGCATTGAGAAACGTCAATATAATTTAAAGGTCTTGGATAATACTGTATTCTACGGGGCTATACGTGAGTGGAAAGTTTTATTACTATGTATGCCGCACATATCTAGGATGGCGACTTTTTTGGCGAAATTTGTAAAAAAATGGCGACTTTTGGCGACTTTTTGCTCGTCGTTTGGCGACATTTTCTCGAAAGTCAGTGGCAACCCTGGTACACAGTATGAACCGACTGGCCCAACAGCAAGTACTTCTGAGTTATATAGAAACACTCCGTTGAATTGTTTAAACTCAAACATAAAAAAAAAATCCCGCCATCTCCCCGTAAAGGGAACCCTGAGTAGTATGCGAAGCAGCCATGAGTCGACTTAGATTTCTGTAAATATTTTATTTTCTTCATCACTGTTCATGGTCCTTCTATTCGAGGTTCCCTTAAAGTCATATATGACTTTAAGCTCAGGGGAACCTTTTCCCTTGAATATAACGGCCTTGTGGTCCGTAAAATATAAAGTTAATGGCTATTGCTGCAAAGGTTGCAGCTTGAAGTTTGATAATGCGATGTCAACGCGCCCGTTTCGCTTCGGCTTCGCGAGCCCGCCGCTCCGGATCGGCTGGGGCACTGGCTACGTCGACGCGACGCCGGGGACACAGGCCTCGTTCATAAGCTGCTTCGCATCTAAGGGTACCTTGCATGATTTATGGCGTAGTGGGTACCTTGCATGATTTATACTAGAGCACGCGCCGCAGTGGAACGAGCGCTCTATCGCACGTCCATATGTCAGGCAAACATTCCTTTCTGCACACCATGCGCGAGCTCTCCGCTCGTACGTAAACTTCATTCTCTTCTTTCATCCATACATCTAGTGGCAAGCGGGGCACTGGTCACGCCGGGGGGATAGGCCTCGTTCATAAGCTGCTTCGCATCTAAAAAGATTGATTAACATGATCAGCACCATATGTAAGCATCGCAATTAAGCGGCGAAAATTTGAGCAAACCGGCTCCGTATACGTGCACTGTGGTCGCGATTTGACCGATTAACGTTGGAATGTATCACAGCAGCTGCGGCGCTTGGCAGTTTGACGTCGTTGCGTTTAGGGCGCGTTAGGTGTCTGCTATGACTTTAGGCCCGTGCACCAGGCGTCGTAGAGGCAGCAGAAACGAAGAGATACACATATTTGGTAGCTATGCATTATGCTCGATTCAATGCTAGTCATGGCATCCACCACACAGGGTCGTTTGATCACGTTTATCACGTGCGAAGACTGACGCTTTGACCAGTGGTTAAACGCGACAAAGCTTGAAAAAGTATTAACACCGAAAAAGGCGTCGCTATAAAATGCTGGTCTTGCCTTCACTGGCTCCCCTACTTGAACATCTGGAAATCAGAATCGTCAGCCAATCTTTTCATGTAACATCGTTGTCACAGGGAAACTTATGATCCCGATCAGGACCGATTAAGATCATATTTCTTGATCGCGATCAACAGTAGTCGCTCTCACACGGTCCAAACTAATTGGGATGGAATTTAGCGGCGACGTCCGTCAAATCGCTTTCTGAGAGCCAGATCGCGGGGCGCAGATCGTCATTGCCTTGATCCCGATCGGGCCTAATCACGATTAAGAGCGACCGCGTAGCAGCAACTGACCCGGATTGAACCCGATCCGGATCGGCCCTGATCGCAATCGCAAGTGCCCGTATGACACCGCGGTATCAGTGAGTTTGTAGCTTTGGCGCAGACACAAATTTGAGTAATATTTTGCGGTATTATACATTTCATGCAGTTACAGACAGAATGATCTTGAGATCTGTCTGTTCACACCAGAATATGATGAAGATACGCGCTATTAACACACAGTTGATTAAATTTGTGTCTAGGAAAAAAATATTTGTTTACTTTTGCTTTATTTGTTATGATAACATTCATGTGGTATCCCTTTACATATTACGGTTTCGTGAAAGAAAAAAAAATATGAAGAATAAAAGAAACGTACAAAGATGAATACTCGACCATTTGCATTACTGCTCCGCGTGGCCTTTCTTTTAATGTTTTAGCCTTTTGTGGCGCGATTTGTAGGAACAAAGGCGTCACACGAGAGAACGCACTTTAAACGACGAGCTGTGTGAAAGCGCTTTGAAATTGCTCGCTCAAATCGTCGAACGAGTTAAAATGGAGAGAGAGACGGAAGAGAGAGAGAAACGAATAATACGAGTTCTGACTCGGTCGTCACCCCATCCTAACCTCCACTGTAGCTCACATCTCGCGCCTCTCTATCCTAACGAAAACGACGAGCTGACCCTAATTTCTCGCCCGGTTACGAGTGCTGGAGCGCGCGCGAACGCTCCACTCGTAATTCCTTCACTCGCCATTTGCGAGCGCGCAAAAAAAAAAAAAAGACAATATTCTCGAAAGCACGAGATACGAAACTAACGAACGAAATAAATGGGAAGTCGAATAAAGCGAGGGAAAAAAATCAGACGCTTTTAAAAAAGTTTGATATCTCAGACAAAATGCGAAAGAAGGAAATGAACAGAACGAGAAAACACGAAACGAATGCTTCGCGCGAATCTAGGTGCTCCCCGCATGTACCGTCGTAATTTTCATTTTCTTTTGTGTTCTCGGGTGGCACATTCCTCCGAGCAGCCCTGAAGCGTTGCTGGGCAAAATGTGTAGGAAGCGGGCGGTGGGGCAAGACGACGACGACGACGACCAATTAGCATAAAAGCTTTTAGTGTCGCGACGCACTGCAGGCGCGCTGCGGCGCTCTCGGAGCGAGGGAAATGCGTGTGTGGCTCGCGTCCCCGCGCGTTCGCTCGTGTTCTGTATTTACAACGAGTCTGACAGAGCGCCGCTGCTTGTCTTCGCTCTTTTATACTTTCGCTTCGTCAGTCTAGTTACTCATCTCTCTCTCTCTCTCGCTCTCAGTGCACAGAGAAGTTCTAAAATCTCTCTCACAATATATTTAACTCGCGGCATTTAAAACTTCTGCACACCATAGCCGCATACTCCCCGTAAAACATAGATATTGTGAGAAAGAGAGAGAGAGAAGAAATATGGTAAGTGCTCCGAATTATCAACGAAATTGCGTTACGCACTTTGCGAGCCAAACTACAACGTATAGACGTGAAAATAAAGAACGCAACATCCGTGACGGAAATCAGCTCTGTCTAAACGCATATAGCTACAAAGTGAGCATCCACGCTGTTCGAAAAAGGCGCAATTTATAACCGTGTTTCACGAGCACTCCGCCGTGTAGCTGATTTTACTCCAACGCTCTTCCCCCTCGCCCCCTTTTCGTTATTTTTTTTTTCAAGCCTTTCTCGACGGCAACACGGCGTTCGGAGCATCAAGATTACCGCCGGAGTAGAGCTCCGCAATTTCGGTCGCTACGCTATTAGGGCGGATGCCAGGGAGAATGAATCGCCGAGGGAGAAAAGGAAGAAGAGAAAAATAAAAATAAAATAAAACGGAGGCGAGGTCGACTTGAGGCTGCAACCTCCCCCCCCCCCTCTTTTTTTTTCTTTCTTGCGCGTCGCTGAACAAGAAAACGATCAGACTAAAGGGGTTACAGCTCGGAGTTAAAAATGAGGAAGAATGAGTGCGGAGCCGGATATTATTATTCAGGCGATTTAAAGAGGAACGCGGTCATTGCGAGCCGTTAAAGCGGGAACAGCAGCTTGGAGACTACTGCGATCTTACTCGAGGTAGTTTCGTCGCAACGATACACCACATCAGGCATGTATAACTCGTTAGTGGGAATGCAGAAGTTCAGGGGAAAATGGTAGCTTGAAGAGATGAAAAATGTGTGAACACGGGGTGTTGCTGGAGCCTACGGTTCGACAAGCGGACTTGTCTTCTTCAAGGCTGCATCTGCCTACCTTAGGTAGGCAGTTGCAGCCTTGAAGAAGACAAGTCAGTTGCAACCTTGAAAGCGACAAGTCTTGCAGTCTTGAAGACAACAAGTCGGTTGCAATCTTGAGGACGACAAGTCTTGCAGCCTTGAAGAGAAGTCAGTTGCGACCTTGAAGACGACAAGCCTTGCAGCCTGGAAGACGACAAGCCAGTTACGGCCTTGAGGAGCAAAAGTCAAGTACAGCCTTGAAGACGACAAGTCAAGTGCAGCCTTGGAGAAGACAAGTCCGCTTGTCGAAACGCTCGCTACAGCGACATCCCGTGTTCACAAATTTTTGATCTCGTTAGTGCAAGTGTTCTAGTTCTATTGCACTCCTTTATTATCATTCACCGACTGCGTCCACGATCGCGAAGATAAGCCGATACAGAGCCCGAAAAAAAAAAGATAGCATGAGAATCGAATCATCACGTTATAGCGCTCACCCTGACTCCAGTCTACTACTTCAAGACAACCGCCGAGGAACCAGATTTTTCGGTTTTAACTCTCTCGAATACTTCTCGGTTGTGACTCTCTGGGTATGGGTGGTAAACGCTGACATGTATGTGCACGTTTCAACTGTCCTCTCCTTCCTCTACGCCCTCCCCATTCTTCTACCCTTGGCCCTCCCCCCGCGTGGGGTAGCAAACCGGGTACAACCTGGTTAACCTCCCTGCCTTGCCTTAGCCTCTCTCTCTTTCTCTCTACTCACACCAGTCGCACCCGCTATGACGGCAGCACATCACATCCTAAACAGCAATCGACAAGCAGGCTGTATCGGTACATCTCTATGGTGAGTAAGCTTGAGGGTGCTGAGCTGCTCATAATGCAGAAACGAGGTGCTATCGCGCTCAATACGAGCAACACCACGCGAGCACGCGGCCGAGGTTGTACAGTGCACTACAAGGTTGTGCAGTGTCGCCGATTGTGCCATATTTTCGAGCTATCGGCAGAGAGTTCGGCTGTTCCTGCGAGCGCGCATCGCCCCCACTTGCTTGCTTACACCCGTGAAGTTATCATTTTCGAATATGATATAATCGCAAGGCGACACGAGGGCGAGCGTGAAAGCAAGTGGAGGCGACGCGCACTCGCAGGAACAGCCAAACTCTCCTATAATTATTCGAAAACATGTCACGATTGGCGCCACTGTACGAGGTTAGAGGGGCGCTCCCACGGTGTAGCTCATACTGAGAACGATAGTACTGCAGCGCGTGCAAAAGCACACGTGTTATCAACAGTCAAAGCTTTGCATGTCTTCGGTCGACAAGAGTAGGCGTGATCCACTGCACTGACCAATCGATTCGCGAATTTACTGGTTGACTCAATACACCGAGGCGCAGTGGAGGGCTTAATTGATTATGACTCTTTGAAGTGCTGAGAAATGCACGGAATGTACCAGCTACGAAGGTAACTGAATTCCAAAGCCATAAAAATGTGACCACCAGAGTGAGGAACTAAATCCACGGACTCCTACACGGTAACAGCGAGCCGGCTGTGAGGATTTACCTTTGAAGAGAACATAACGGCATCTGAAAACGAACAGCACAAAAGCGGAACAAAAAAAGAAACTCAAAGGCCCTCTAAGTACATGTGTCCTTCGCGAAAAGGAATTTAAAACGCTGCTACCACGGTTAAAAATAACGACGCGAAAAAAAGAGAAAGAGAGACAGAGAAAGATATGTTTTGCCTCCATTATATCAAAGAAATTTTCCATTGTCATAAATTTTACTGTACACGTCCTGGCTGACCGAAGTTTCAATATGCGAGAGAACGCACCGTTATGCGTTGCAAGATTCACAGAGTCTCATTTTCCTGGAAGTCGTTTTTTTCTTTATCTCCCTGTCGTACCAGCCGTTATTATTACGTAGCGAGCGCAGAAACTTCAGCAGTTCTTCCCTCCGGGCCCGGCAGATGTTGCCATTTCATGCATTCATTCATAATACGGCTTCGCGAATCCGGACTCCAGTAAGTACGTAAGTTCTCGGCGACACCTCGCAAACACAGCCATATAGGACGCGTGGAGACGCGGCGGCACGCGGATAGCGTCAATTTTTTAAAAGAGCAGCGCAACAAAAGAAACAACGCTAAACGAAAGACGCGAAAGGCCGAGTCGCGTATAATGCAATAAAGGACTGGATACGCGCAGATTCGCGCTTTGCGCCGGAGGGGGGACAATGGTATATTATAGCGCTCGCTCGCGCGCGCTCTCTTAACGAGATCATCCCTCTGGGATGAATATGCAGTATCCCCATCCCGTACCCCCCACGTACGTCCTGCGAGACGCTGTCCGGCGAAGCCATGCAAGAAGGCCTCGCAAGCGTATCGTGGCCAAAGAGAGCCACTCCCGCCGGCTTCGCCCATAGCGAAACCACCACCGCCAACCTCGCTGCGCGCCTCGTATGCATACGTACTCTCCCGCTTTACATCAGGCATGAGATACGCGCGCGGAGCGGCGTACGTATGTGGAGATGCATCAT
Organism: Rhipicephalus sanguineus; assembly: GCF_013339695.2. Taxonomy (NCBI): domain Eukaryota; kingdom Metazoa; phylum Arthropoda; class Arachnida; order Ixodida; family Ixodidae; genus Rhipicephalus; species Rhipicephalus sanguineus. The sequence goes on along the minus strand of NC_051179.1, from coordinate 31,606,409 downwards.
TGAAGAAGGTCCGGCGAAACGAGCATTGCGCCGTGCATTCCGTTTACTCGCGCTGTCTTCTTATTGGATACGCTTTTCTAACCAATTCCGTGCAGCGTTACGGAAGGCTGTCGCCGGGTCATTGGAGTTCGGCTCGGTAATGAGATCGCTATTAAGGACTGAGAAGATGTATAGGCTGCCGTAGCAGTCGTTGCTGTTATATATGACCTTACCTACACGAACAACTATACAGGAAGGTTTGCGGGATGTGATTCCTGCGACCCTGTTTCACTATTAAATGGTGGCCAAATACACAAGTGATGAGATCAGTTTTCAAGAATGCTGATACACGCGAGAAAAATAAAGGTAAACTAATAGCTGATGATATGATGTAATGTAGCACAGAAGAGCGATATCGAAAAAAAGTAAAATTCGTGTGGATCTACATTTTCTCTTGGTACTCTGAGGCCGGGTCGCACGAAATAAATAAATAAATAAATAAATAAATAAATAAATAAATAAATAAATAAATAAATAAATAAATACATAAATGAATAAATTACTCCACCCAACGTGTGTCATAAATAGCCTGCAGTATTAAAGGACAGCGGCGAAAAAGAGGGCTAGGGATAGTACAATGAATTCGAGCACGCGAGCGAACCGCGCCACGTTTGCAACGCCAGAGAGAGAGAGAGAGAGGTGAGAAAAGATAGAGGAGAGGTGAAAGGCAGGAATTAGGGTTAACAAGAATGAGAAATCCGGTACGCTACCTCATACTGGGGAACATGGGAGGAGGAGAAGGTTGAAAAAGAAGATGGTAAAGACAGAGAGCAGCATAGGCACGCCATCATAATCGGTCACTATTGCAGTTGACTACCAGAACAATATTAACAACCAATACAGCCAGGAACGCCGAATGGCACGCGGTGAGTGGTTGTTCAGCAAACGTGCACTTACCGCAACCTCTCAAAGTCAATCACAAAGTACCTTCGCGAGCGCTCTTTCGTAGCGTTATTTGACTGAATTATTTCTGCCAGAACTGCAAGGAGTCTTCCAGAAGGACGTTATACGGCCACAGTGACGATGAGGACAAACATATTCCTCCTCCTCGCACACGTCCGAAAAAAAATCTGAAACGATAAGAAAACACAGGGGGGGGGGGGCGAGATCGCTCATCTGCATAATAGATGGAGCAGCTCCGGGAGGCCTCCATTCAGAGTGCCGCCGCCACCGCCGCTGTTCAAGATGCGCGGTTTATATACGTGCACAGTAATGGAAAGGCCCCACCGGTGCTTGCAGCAGGCTCGCGCTAACAACGTATATACGAGTTATAGACTAGAGTAGCGCGGACGCGCGCATGAACGCACGCGCACGCACGGCAAACGCCCGAGTGCGCAGGGGCCAAGATTCACGGAAAAGCGAGCGCAGGAGAGAAGGTGTGTACGCGGCAGGAGACGGGGAGGCCGCGCTGTCCGCTTTCGCCCAGCGGCCACCAATCAACGTCCGGCATTAACGCTCCCCGGCCGTACACGAGGGCTGCCTTGCTGTGCTGCACCTCAACAGCTCCGTGCACTACAGAGAAAGCTACTTGTGTCGGTGAAGCGGTAGAGAAAGCCAGGTCCTCGCTTGCGTACACCTTACACTAAAAATTTCTCTGAGAGCGAATGTCATCTAACCCATCGCTCTAATAGATAAAAAAAAGAGCCCTTAACTCGTTTTTGTGAGTAGTGACTCGCAACGTACAATAACTCTCTTTAAAGAGACACACGAACTCCCTTTGCGGATCACTATACTCTCGTCGGAGAGTCCTCGGATACAAAAGAAAGTTTAAAGAGTCTCTTTAAAGAGAATCATATAAGTGGAAAGTCCGGAATGGCCGAAAAGAGTAACACATACTCATTCGCCACGGTGGTCTAGTGGCTATGGTGCTCGACTGCTGACCCAAAGGTCCCGGGATCGAATCCCGGCCGCGGCGACGGCAGTTTCGATGGAGGCGGAAGTACTCGAGGCGTGTGTATTAAGATTTAGATGCACGTTAAAGAACCTCCAGGTGGTCGAAATTTCCGGAGCCCTCCACTATGGCGTCCCTCATAAATCATATCGTGGTTTTGGGACATTCAAGCCCAAGAATTATGTTATTAACACATTCCCATTTTTTTTATTGGAGTTTAACGCTGAAAGAGCAAATAGCGAAGAAAACACATAACTGCCGAAGCGCAATAGCGACCGGAAATGCGGGTGAAATCGGCCCTCGAATACGGGAACACACCGATTCATAGTTCGCCTCCAATTTCTCACCACTCTACAACAAATGTCGGAAACCATCACGGAATGATTAGTCATTCACAGAATGCAAGCTTCTGTTTTGAAACATGCAGCCAGATTTTTGTCACTCAACGTACGACTGGAGTTCTAGCTTTCGCTGTACTGCACGGAATTTGTGAGGCACATATAGCGTGGCCAGCGAGGTGAGTAATTTCTCACCCACAATAGGGTGCATCTGCCGGGAACGAAAAAAAAAAAGGCAGTGTACACCGTGGCTTAGAACACGCGGAGTGGGACTACCAGGGTTGACAGCGTAAAGGGGTAAGACACTGACATAGGAGACGAGATTGAAATTACTCCTGCAGAGTATATAAGATTGTTTTTAACACTCGGTATTGCACGCGTTGTGGACGCGAGGTGTTCGCACCGCCGAGAGATCCGGAAACCACGACAAAAGACGGCGAGATGGACTTCTATTACTACAGAATCGGAGTGACACGAAAGGTTTTGCATATAAACTCCGCGAAGAGCAACGCAGTTCGCGGAAGTGAAGCGTATTGTGCGCGAATACGAGGCTTCACAAAGGGGGGCGTATAAGACGCCTAAATAGGCTTAACAAACGCGCGTATAGCTTTAACAATTGCGCGTGGAAAACACCCGCCGCAGCCTCCGAAGAAAGACTGCCGCGGGTTTTACGAAGCGGATGCCACGAGGATATTACGAAGCGCGATTTCACGCTGCGGGTTGGAGGAGGATTCGAGCAGAGGGTGAAAGGGGCGAGCGGAGCGGAGGCAGGCGCCCACCGGTGCGGAAAGAAGCCCACCCCCTTTTCGGAATGCGTCGCCAAAGCCATGCACAATGGGACGACGCGGCCGTATACGTAGATCCGGAGAATCGAATTAACACGGTCCACAAAGCTCCAACGTGGCGCTGACGCGGCCCGGCAATTGGGTCACGCGGGATGGGGAGGATTCAATGCTGAATGGGCGTTGTAAGCGTGTTGGAAGGAGAGAGAAAGAGAGAGAGAGAGAATGGAGTACAAAGGGAGAGGAATTCTCGATAGACGATCGTTTTAACAGATTCGGGTTGTCTCAAAAAGAAAAACGCACTGATGACAGAGCAGACATAGTTATGCGTGCAATAGTAACGTCGCACTGCGCCAAACTGTCTAACGGCGCGAAAGATTCGCGTTAGCTATAGTTTTACTTCCTACGTAATTAGTTAGCAGCCCCGCCGATAAATTATTACAGGAGTTCACAGCATACGGCCGCGCTTACCCGGACATATTGTGTAGGGACGAAATAGCAGTATAGAACTGCGACCGCGTTCACAACAAGCTCTTACGCTAGACATTGCTCATAAGAATCTTTGACAATCCTGATGTCACCCGTGTCACTAGTGAAGGCGGCGTAATCATTGCCACAAGAGCAGTTACGATCGGAAATCTTCGTGAATCTGGCTCCCCGCAAGAAAGTTATTATTATTATTATTATTATTATTATTATTACTACTACTACTATTATTATTATTATTATTATTATTATTATTATTATTATTATTATTATTATTATTATTATTATTATTATTATTATTATTATTATTATTATTATTATTATTATTGCACTTGTTGCATGCAACACGCGAAAGAAGAAAGTGAAAAACGAACAGAAAAGAAAAGCTCGTATACATTGGAGGATATATGCCTCCATGTCTCCATGAGGACATTGCCTCACGACGCGAAAACGGCCTAATAAAGGTTATTAGAAAGTAGCACAATACGGAATAATAGCTAAAAGTCAGTGAGGCGAATGATATCGGCGTGCCTGCTCGATTCGGCAAATAGAATAGCTGAGAAATACCGAAAGAGCGGTGACCCCGCCTTAGGAGAACATTGCCGAGTGCATGGGCGGGACCATTTCTTTAGTCGCGGACCCTTTCGACTGCCGCGCTTCGGTCACCCGGGCTTCTTCCGGTCATCCGGGCTCACCGGACTTCTTAAGTTGTATCCGACTATGATAGCTCACGTTTTCTCCTCCGGTACAAACGCTACGAAGCGAGTCAGACCAGTCGCACGAGTGACACTGCAAAACGACTCCACGTCCATAAATGCAGGGGTGGCTTAAAAGACGACGCCGCTGAGTTATTGCAGCGACGCGTATACTTAAAACCCTATAATAAATTGCACGCTTTACACAGAGCGCTTAAATACGACTGTCGATGCTCCCAAGCATTTACGCAACCGGCACAGTCGGTTTGTACGCAATCGTTCAAAACGTTGAAGGTTCCCTTTGAAGTCGACTATATATTCAGCTGTCCCTGACTATATAACTTCTAGTCCACGCATCAAAACTGCGCGCTAAAACATCCATAACTCGCAGTGTGTTTCGAACCCACAGAGGAACGTAGATGTTGAAGCAACCAAAAAAGTGGATTCCAAACTGGAAACTTTCGCAAGCGCGATGAAAATCCATCCTAACTTATTAAAAATAACTAAGACTTATGCAGGTCCTTCAGGCTTGCTTGCGCGAAAGCCCAGTGCACCGCGTCATGCTTAACGAAGTGTTTCCGCTCTCATATCTGTCTAACAACGAATGCATTCGGAACCGCATCATCGAAGTCGCAACTCATGCCACGCAATTAAGCTACAAAATAAAAGAAATAAAGAAAACAAAGCCCAATTCAAAGCAAACGTTACCGACCGCTGCCGTCGAAGCTGTTTCGAAACAATTCTTCGGCGTTCAATGAAGACACAGCAAATACTCGGAAGGCGGCTTAAGCTGAGTGCGTACAATTAATAAGACAGAGAAATATGCCCACGCTTCGCCGGCAAAATTGAATTAAGCGTCACGGATCACACGGCAAAGCCGTGCAAAGTCAGCGGCGAGCGTTTAATTCTGCTTTGCGAAGCGGAATCGTAATCCTTGGCGAGGAGCGCCGAGTCCGCATAACTCATTAAACGAGGGCAAAACAAGAGAGAGAGAAAGAGAGAGAGAGGATTTAGAGTTGAAAGACGAGTATTTGTAGTGGATCAGCTCGATTTCCATGAACTGGCATCGATTAAAGAACGCGGCTATAGCCTGCATTCTTATACACCACGACTCGAGAAGGATTCAGAACCCTCACGCGTTACAATTTTGCACGGTTAAGCTCTTTGTTTTTCCCTACATTTTTCTGATTCTCGAAGGCGGGTCTGCTCACTTTCGGCTGCTTAAAGGGCCGCCATGCACTTCTAGGAAAACGCCAGATCCCGCGAGCAGCCGCAAGTCACCCTCCTTCGCCATTCGAGAAGCGAACGCCAGCCGTGGAGCCAAACCAACATAGTCCGCGCTGAAACAGAAACGAAATAAAAAAGAAAGCAAGCAATACAAGCGAATGCAACTTAAGAGACAGTTGCCGCATCGTTCTTCTAAGGAGGGACCTCACCCCCCTTTTTAATTAGTCCTCGAGCGAATTCGCGTCCCGCCGGTTTTTCGACGGCATCGCGGCGGACAGCTCGTCCCGACGCCTTCGAAGAAGCTAAGCTGTCTCGGCTGAGAAACGTGAGCGGATGGGATGGTACGCGCAAAAAAAAGCTTCGATTTTGCTTCCGCCGGGTGCAGAAGCGTTCGCGCGCTTCATGCTACGCTCATCAGACAACGGCTTGGACGCGCTTGCGTAATTATAAGCGCTTTGCTAAGATGCTTATTTGTGCACTCTTAAAAGCGACGTTTAGAAAACGACAATTCTGAAAAAGGAAAGCAAAGAAACGAACGACTAGTCTGCGAAACGAAACCGGATATTGTTTTCGCAAGGCAGAATTTGAGTACTGATTGAACAGCCTCCTGCCTCATATGGAAAGCTTTGGCGTTTTCGCTTGGAATGGCTGCAAAAGACATCATTTTTCCAAGCGAAGCTTGTTAAGACTCGCAGATTGCAGGGGCGGTGTCGTATGCGAAAAGCGCGGCGCCGGCGAGCGTACAGAAATATGGCCCTCGCAGGGGCACCGGTCACGTGCGCTTATTTCTATGCGCCGTTTTCCAACTGATGCTCTGGTATGGCCGTTTCTGACATGGCAATCTGATCTTTTATCAAGGAGCCCTTCTAGATAGAAGAAGGGCTTCTCAAAAATTTTTCCCGTATTTCCCGTTGTGTTGGAACCAGCAGCCGAAACGTCCCGACGTGTCCACTCTCAAAACGCGGCGCCCGCATTTTCGATGGATGCGAAAATGCTCGAGGCCCGTGTACTTAGATTTAGGTGCACGTTAAATAACCCCCGGTTGTACAAATTTCCGGAACTCTCCACTACGGCGTCCCTCATAATCATATCGTGGCTTTGAGACGTTAAACCACAACAATTATTATTCATATCCACTCTCAACAAATCGAAAATGGAAGAGCCTCAATAAAGAAGAAAACTGAACGAACATTACCGTTTGGAGTCGCTACCAGCATTCGGCGAGGCCGCGGCATACCCAGATGACCAATCAGACTTCAGTTTCACGAGGAAAAAAAAAACAAGAAACAAAGAAACCTAAACTGCCAAATGAACGACTCTACAGATTCACCTAATTAGGTCACGTGTGGGTCCTCCGGTTTTCGAAGCAGTGAAGGTTCCCGGGCGGACAGACACATGCGCAAAGGGCAGTCTTTGGACCCTCTTTGTTTGTCATATATTTCTTGTTTTTTTCTCGACTTCTTTTATACCATGTTCGGGTTCGCTTCTTTGATCTAATTTACGTATTTAGGGGGCCAAGCATGTGCCGGCGGAATCAAATTATGCGGCTTCGCCTACCGTATGCGTCAGCACGTTATAAGGGCTCGGAAAAGGTTATCTCCGCCGGCATTCGGTACAGGCACCCGCAGATCCATGTGGTCGGAAGGATCTTTAATCTTATTATTAGCTCAGCGCATCGTCGGTAGCGCTTTCTTTTTTTCTTTTCCTCTGATATAAAGGCACACAGCGTAGTATCGAATGTCGATTCCGCGTGTCTTATGTCGTGCTTGTTGTTCCCGTGTCCCGCCACGGATTCCTAATTCCGATTTGTGCAGACGTCCGGTAGACGACGGTCGACGGGATCGAGACACTGGTGTAAACGTAGACGTCTTGTAAACGTCACTCATGCGGGTCAGTGAAAGAAATTTTGAAGTAGTTCGCCTCAACCGCCGTACGTATAGTAATTTACAGATGTTGATGGCAATTACGAAGCAGGCCTTTGTGCTTACAGATTTAGGTGCACGGTAAGGAACCCAAGTGGTCGAAATTTCCGGAGCCCTCCACTACGGCGTCTCTCATAAACATATCGTGGTTTTGGGATGTAAAAGCCCAATAATTATTGTGTGATGAAGTAGTTCCCCTCAGCCGCTGTACGTAGAGTAATTTGCAGATGACTATGGTAATAAAAATGATGATGATTTCGCGGTAACGACGACGACAATAAAATTCACAGTGAATTCAAAATTACAACCTATACCTTATTTCGTTCAAACCCTACCTGCAACTTACTGTTACTGTAGACAAATAGAAGTACGTCATCAGGGATCTCACATGTGTTACTGTGCATTTGAAGTCTAGATTTTGCTCAGACATTACATTCGTCACAATGAACGCAAGATGATAATGAAAGCGAAACGCATGACTGGCACATAAACCATCAAGACACGCCGCTCAAATAAACGGCATTAGAAGATAAACCCCTTTTATTTCACATTATTGGGTTCGCAGCAATAGGGCCCACTCTGAGCACACGGGGCGAAGAGATCGATATTCTGCGAGCACATGCATCGTCGCTCACTCTAAGAAAAGAGCATGTGTTACTCGCTTTGGTGATTCCTTACTTGCCACTTTTATGACTCGAGATACGCTAACTCCATTTTGGGTGTCATCATACTCTCCGACGAGAGTATAATGATCTCTAAAAAAACTGAGTCAAAGAACTGCTTTTTTTTTTCTTCTTAGAGTTCATCAGTGAAGCTACGCTCTCGAGAGGCCTCTCATAAATATGTCACGGCATAAGACTAACTTTGACCAGCGGGGGGACGAAAAAAGAAATGTATCTTTAAGTAAGTCTGAAGACAGGCACCACAGCTAATAAATGAAAAGTGATTACAAGCACCGGCAAGCATACCCTTCGAGACAGGCTAAAAGCTCCGCAATTCAACGCGGTTCGAACAGCCCGAGTGTTCTACTTCAGCGGATAAAAAGAGATAACATATTATTACATTCCTGCCTTTTCATAAAGCTGTACAACCGAGCATACTCCGCCCTAGAGAAGAGTCAACTTAACATAAAATATGAAAAAAAAATAGAATAGCCACTGTTAGAGAAGCGCGTGGTTTAGATAAGAAGGATGGTCGCATAACAAAGTTGAAGCAGGGTCGTAAAACCAAGCTACTATAGCTAGGCTTACTCCCTAGACGATGAAACACGCTGAGAATGTGTAAGGTGAAAAAATATAGAGTGAAAGGTACAAGAAAAGAAGGTATGAAATGAACTGAAACAGAAGCGGAGTTTTCCCCAAGGAGCCAAGACGACGAGGACGACGACATAAAAGCGACGTTGCTGTTCCTCTCCTTAATGTCATTTGGGGCATTCCAGGTGAAAAAAGAAGGAAACAGAGAAAAAGAAATAAGCAAAGGAGCTTTTGAAGGCAGCATGGTGAGAAGAACACTTGGGAACTGTACGCACGAGTGAAGAAGACTTTGCGCCTATCCCAATTCCCCAAACAGCCACGTCTCTCGACGTCATCAATAAGTAGGCGGGGAGTAGAGTAGATCGGGAAAATAAGTGGGGTGGGTGGGGGGAAGGCGTGGGGATTTACCCCGCAGAATAAGAAATGCCGCGAAGCGCACGGTAATTTTGAAGGTAAAGGCACCACAACGAACTGAAGAAGACCGATGGGAAAACATATACGGCGGAAATAATAAAAATAAATGTTGAGAAGACGGAACGTGGTAACTTCAGCACGAAGGTCCGCAGTTTCATTTTTAACGATCCCCTTACTTTAGTACGACGTAAAACCCTTATGTGGCAGCTAAAGAGGGAAATGTGCTCCATGTGTATACGCATTACACAGCGGCGGACGGTCGAAAGGAACGCCTGAGATCGGTTAGGCGTGAGAGAATCTTACCGCTGTGGCACGTTAAAAAGCCTGGTATTTGTGGGCATCGTTGCTTTCCACGCGCTTGCGGCAGTGTCCGCAACATCGCCCTAGCAGATACGCACGGGCGAAGCGTATCTGAATGTTGAGCAGCGATCTCTCATTATCACATGGTCACCTTTAAAGATACGAAACAAAAAAAGAGAATGATTTCCCATACGCCTTGGTATGTAGCTTTAAAATTAAGACAGCCGTCGAAGACTGGCACTGCTAACACTGCACGTAACCTGTACGTTAAGGTTGCCATGTGTGGTCGCCGGTTGCGGGAAATGAAGCAGGAAGGAAGCCCAACTGACATTCTGTCTTATTCGACAGAATAAGAAAACTAGAAGAGCGTACGGCTACAAAAGAGGCGAGCACACACCGTGCAATATTCTAATAACCGAACGAGCTGTTTAAGTTTATATCAAGCCGGTTGTATTGAATATTTTCAAGATCTTTCGCGTCCGCTGCGCTGGTTCTAATCGGCCGCACGTCAGACTTGAAAATAACACCCTACCGATATTGAACACACCGACTTCTGTGACAGAGCACAAGACACTGGCTTCTTAATATATATATCTTATCTTCTGAAGCCTGGTTTTATGGTTTTTCACTGCTACACGCTGTTCTATGTAAGCAGCGCATTAAAGAAAAAACAAATAGTAGCGACGTCCTAAACGTGATCAACAAAAACAACAAGCAACGTCACGGTTCACCGTGAGGCACCCCAATATCTCGAAGAAGCACTCGCTTTTGAGTGAAATATCTTCACACATTACCCATGGCAAGTTCACCCATGGTATTCCACGCCCTCTTTCTCTCCCTATGCCTCTATCCTTTTTTCTTTGCTTCTCCTAGGGTATAGGGTAGAAAACTGGAGATGGAGATCACCTTAACGTCTTCGCTTTGACCTTAATTCATCTACTCCTCACTCTGTCTGTCTATCTTTCACATTAATCCACAAATCTCATTTCCAGACCTCACAGAAATAATGTCAGGTGCATTGTAAGATGCACTGATAGAGCCAAGATTCGTCCCCGCTCCTTGTGTATCGTGCTCGTGGTCGTCCCTCATCCACACATCCGATTCTGGCTCACTCTGTTCTTCCTTCACCCCTTGGCCCCCCCTAGCTTCCTTTCATTTCTCCAGAAGGGATGACGTTTGGGCGTGTCGGTAGTTCATGGTACTTCAGAAACCATAGCGCACTAACGAACGCGGGAGAAGAATTCCTTTCTCCGCATTCTTCCTACGAAGCGGCATAACTTCACTGCAGGTCGTACATCACCTCTACACGTTTAGAACGGGAAACCCCGTATACCGAAATATTAATCGTCTTCTATAATATACTACAACTATTTCCAAACTCCTAGTCGAGACGTCCGCTCCAGCTATTCGGCCATTTCATCACCACCGGCTCGGCTTGCTCGTCACGAATTGATCGGACAAGCATTGAAACAAAAGAATTGCGAAACGACTGCGAAAGACACGAAATAAGGTAAAAGACAAAGAGAAGCGAGCATAGCCCCTTATAGAAACGCCGCGAAAGAACAAAGTTCCCGAATCGCTCGGCGAACCGTGGCCGTCCTTCTATGAGACGACAACGGACTCGATATTCGATATTTGCATACTGCGACCGGAGGACGGAACCGGAGTCTAAAGGCGAAGTCGCCTTGGCACACAGCGTATACTTTTCCGGGACGACGGGAGGAGGAGGGCGAATAAAAGGCGCGTGCTTCGGGAATAGAAATGCGAAAGAAGCAGCGCGCACGAAAAGGAACGACGATAGGCTAAGGCATCAGTGCAAGAACGCGCGGTTCGACGGAGAGTGGGAGGGCTAACTTCACTTCTTGTGTTTCTGCATTTCTCTTTTCACCATCCGTTTCTTCCTCGACGCGCTGCCTATGTGATGCACGGCCGTTTCGCCGCTCGCATTTTAATGCCGCCCTACGCTACCACGACGACGGTGGCGAAGAAAGCAAGCAAACAAGCAAGCAAGCCTTGCTTCCGCACAACTCGCGATATTTCGCGCCTTGTTTTACTTCTCTCGAGACCTCACACTGTAGGTCTGAACAGGAAAAATAAAACAGAATAAAATATTAAAATACAAACAGGGTCACCTATTCGTGGGTGCCCCATTTCACCGGCGTCCCACCGCTATCCTGCATCAATGGGAAGACGCGATTTTTTTCCCTTTTACTTTTTGCCCTTATTCTGTTTAGAATTCCTCCTTCTCAAAGAAAACCTCGCAAGGTTTTGCTAACTCTTTCGAGGCGTTTTTCTTCTTTCTTTTTTCTTTTTTTTTCTACGTCGCTATATACGACTTACTTTTATGTGCGACGCGGCTCCACCGTTCGCACCCCCCCCTCCTTTCTTTTTTCCTTTAGAGAAACTCTTCCGGCATAAAAAAAAAAAAGAGAGAGAACGTACGTGCCGTGCTTCGGGACGGCATATAAAGAGAACGGTGGTGGGCGAAGAAGGAGACGGATAGAAGGACGGATAGATAGACGGATAGCGAAAGAGAAACGAAGACGGAGCGGGGGGATGTTGGTCTCGCACGCACGGCACGCGTGTAAACCGTTGGCAGAGGAAGTACGAAAGAGCGGGTAGGCAAGCCGCGAGCGAGGTGGGACCGTGAAGACAATGAGGAGGGGCGGGGGGGTCCATTGGACGCGACCTTTAGCTGCCCGAGGGGCCGGAAGTTTGCGGACGAGAAAGGCGATGATGCCAACGTTACGCCAGCGCGCGCGCGCCTTTATTTTGTTGTTCTACTTGTTCTCGTTCTCGTTATTGTTCTTTATTCCGATGTCTCGCGCCTCAATGCCTCGCCTTGTGATGCAGTGAAGTAGATCGTCTTACGGGTTAGCAGTCATGTCAGAATGGGAGAAATAAAGACAGCCTCCAGGGAGTAAAGATCATGGAAAAAGAAAAAATACACGCAGGCCTTAAAGAAATACAGAGACATCTACCCCCGCTGGAATCACACATTGTCATTACCGAAGTCTGCTGCTTTTAAAGTGCGGCTCTTTCGTGACTGGCCCAATTCACGAAAAAAAAATGAGAAGGAAGCTCGAAGAAATGGAAGACAACGCATTCGGGAAAAGAAGTCCTTTCCCCTTTTATAGCGTCGCGAGAAGTCGTTCCGAGCGACATTGAAGACAGTGTATTTCGTTGCAGAATGAGATGTGACGTCTTACGACAGTGCACCACGAAATTGCTTACGTTAGACTTGTATTCTTATTTTTTTCTTTTATTGTAATTATTACTCCGTAGCAGCGCCGCAGGACGTCTACAGAGCGAGGAGGCTGCGTGGGCTCAAAATGTAAATGTGATTCCAAACGGGTTTTAAAAAAATGGTTGCGCCACTATCAAAGTGCACTTTTGTTGTCTATATGTACGGCGCAGCCTCTTCCTTTTCGGTTTATCTCAAGAAATGTGATAACATTTCTGACAGAAATTATCCCGAATGATAACGAAACTTCTGATAACATTATCAGAAATACGACAATATGTCTTTAATATTAGCGAAGCCGTTACGTCGTGGCACTGTCAAGCAACCGGTTTGTTTGATCACTGGCAATTCAATGCGCGTTTTCTAAATTTCGACTAGTCTGTTCCCCGGAAGCCATAGATTGCTCTGCTGGCCAACCGAGCCAATCTTAATGCCAGACACGGTTCCTTATGCATTTTGCATTTGAATTAGTCGACGCAAAGGCAAAAGCCATCTACTTCTTCTCAGTGAATATTGTTCAACACCCCCCCCCCCCACTCCCCCATCTTCGAAAGCTTTATGCACCCAACGTGGTTTTGCACTGTCTCCGGGACCGGAGGCATTGAACGCTTCCTGCACCTCACGCGGTCTTGCAGTGCCTCCGGGATCGGCCCAGCTTGATGACGCCATGTGATGACATCATCGTATGACATCAAGTTATGAGACGCCATAGTGACGTCATGATGACGTCACACACTTTGGCAACATGCGACGTCGTGATGAATTTTTTCATCGTTCGTGTTGACGCTGACGGTCGCAGTTCCAGTTTGATGAGGCATTTAACGTTTTCGCCTTAATAAGAGAAAGAGCATAAGGATAAAAGAAAGGCAGGCAGGTTAACCAGGGCTGAGCTCGGTAGGCTACCCTCCACTGGGGAAGGGGGAGGGGGAAAGAAAAGTTAGAGAGGAAGAGGGAAACGTCACTGTTTAAGCCGACGTAACAGCTCCGAGTTTGATATCACAGACGGTGAATGAGTCCGATATCCTTGAGAAAACGCCACAGCGCTTTCGTTGCCATTCGGAACTGTGATGGTCAGCCCCATGGTCCCAATATCTTCTCGACAGTGAAAGCGCTTCCGTCCAGGTGATTTAGAGCAGAACGGAGTTGAAGCCTCGCTTTGCGTAAGTCGGGCAGTAACACAAAAGGTGCTCAATAGTTTCATCGACAGCATAGTCGCTGCACTCGGCGTTGTCGGCCATCTCAATCTTAACTGAATCGGCATAGGTGAATGCTACACCCAGACGCAGACGGCACAACACTGCACCTTCCTCCCGGCAAAGGCCAGGTAGTAGCCGCAGTCGTAGAGATGGGTAGAAATAAAACGCCACTTGACGAAAGCTATGCACATCTGGAATACAGTGAATGGTGTTTCTAGCCGAGCTTTCCAGTCGAACGTGCTTGCGCGGTAGTGCTTAGACTATTTAAATAAGTATAGTAAAGTTCATAGAAGATCGAACACGCGTCAATTCGATGTTCTGAAGACTTGACCAAAGTTTCGTGCCATTTGCCCTATTGTTGTAGACGACAGCCGCTGAAACAGTTTCCGTGCCGCGGCGGCAACGTGCGTCACCACCGTAAACAGAGGCCACAGATGCAGGCTATGTAGAAGCAAGCAGTGGAACAAACATCACGCGATTAAATACGGAGAGCCGAGCCCACGCCAGTGCTGGTATAAGAGTCGACAGCGAGCGAACCAACCGCGAGTAACATCTACGTCCTGTGCGTACAAACTTGCCAAATACAGGGCCAGCTACCATCAAGCGCGTCGTCTTTCGATCGATTACTACTTGGAGGTCGTCGCAACAACAGCACAGCGTCTCTAAACGAGTGCCTAAGTGAGCACGATACGAAACATACATGTGGGAAAGGCAGTACCTCTTACGAGTATCAGGAAAAACAAGAGACAAGTAATGCTGGCGTAGAAAAATAGCTAAATGCTTAACGAAGAGAAAGAGAGAGAGAGCGAGAGCGAGAGAGAAAGACAATCAAATAATCAAAGAAGCACGATGTCAGTCCGCCTCGTATGCAAGCACTGACAGAATTACCTACCTAAGCTTTTCGCGCGCGCGCGCGCGCGCGCACGCACGCACGCACGCACGCACGCACGCACGCACGCACGCACGCACGCACGCACGCACGCACGCACGCACGCACGCACGCACGCACGCGCACACACACACACACACACACACACACACACACACACACACACACACACACACACACACACACACACACACACACACACACACACACACACACAATGCAACCTCTTTTCCGGAAAATATGAGAGAATAGGGAAAAAAAAGTTTTGTAGTCCTTGCTCAAACTCGAGAGATTTTTTCATCTCTTCGCAGGGCCGCATTGGAAAATAAGATTTCCAGTACTCAGAAAAAAAAGAAACTGTTTTTCGACAAACTTCCGCACCGCGGCGCCCGTTTTTATGCAAGCTCTTAACATGGCTCAACAGCCTATTCAGCTTGATGCTTTTTTTTCACTTTTTTTCGGGCGGGGGGGGGGGGGGGGGCTTGAGCTTATATAAAGAATGGAGGCGGAAGGATTGACGGAAATCAGACTTTTTGTTGAAACGCTGCCATTTTATAACGTGCTCTCTCTTTACAATTCACCAAGTTGAGGGCAACGTCTTAGGAAAAAAAAAAGAACATCCGCGTCGATGTACATCGTTCTCTGAATTCAAATAAACGCAGTGCATTGTTACGCTTAGGCCGATGATGAAACTTGTTTACAAGCACGTTTCTCTATACTAATTATTCCGTTCTTTAATATATATTTGATAAATGCAAGAAAGAATGGTAGCAGGCACTAGCTAAAGGCATCACATTTCTCAATTATCTTGTGTTAAAGATCAATTACTGACGTCGTTAGTTCTGGTTTCCGTTAGCGATGGAACGAAACTACATTATTCAGATTTGTATTACAGATCGCTGGACGGTGAAATTGAAACCTTTAACATGGCTTCTCCAAACTTTGATGTCGTCGTACGACGCACGATTAGTACAGGTCGCGCGGTGTGGATGGGTGCAACCGCTACTATACGGCGAATAATTTGAACTCGACACTAACCAATCTGCGCGACTTATTTTTGTTTCTCTTTACTATTTCTCCGCAGTCATAACATATCGCGAGGCTCATTCGCTAGCGGTTATAGTAACCATCAATGCGTAGCAGTCGAGCACAGCGAGATGTGTGTTGCTAGGCGCCTGCATAAGTACCATGCTATCATACGCATATATCAAAAGCTGAAAGGAATACCTAATTTGTCCCTCCTTCGGCCGGCGTCAGCGATGCCTTGTTGCGTAGGAATTGCGTGCATAACGCGTGCACGGGAGATACGAGACATATACGTAGAATGCGGCAACATCCCGTAAAGTACAAGCACACGGATCCGCGCCCATACTGCACGCAATAGTGGAGGCATAAAGGCGGTATAAAGACGTTACAGGTCCGCAATATACATATCAGAAGAACCCCGGGGCCGGGGGCTCCCCTATGTTATTCGCCGTTCGTCCGCAAACAAGGCGTGCAGTATCGACAGTCGTCGTGGCCACAAACGTGCGAGGAGCGCCTCCGAGTGTGCGTTCTTCTCTGCCGTCTACCCACGGCGGATACGAAATCCGCCCACGACAAGGAAGGAGCTGCGCTGTCAGCAGAAAAACAGCTCTGTATCGCTGCGGGATTCAAAGGTACAGGCTATATAGGAGAGAAAGAAAGGTGCAGTGGCAATCATATAGGGAATACAAGGAACGAAGAGAAAAAACCGATACGTGGGACTAACTTTCCTAAGAGCGACCTTTATGTTCGTCGTTCAGCCGTTTAGTGCAACTCGGAAAACAGCAAAAGAAGAAAAAATAAAAGGGAAGAGATAGACAAGGAGGACAAACCGACAGGATGGGCGTCGTGTCGTCCCTTTCTACTCCTTCCTTTGTTCCATTTATTCAGTCTGTGTGGCGCTAAACGCTCGAAAGCCATGCTATATGCCAACTCGGCCAAACTGCTACTATTGTGTATTGTATTCTGGTGTTCACGGGCGGAAATTTGCTGATCCTTCGCTGATGTCGACGTGAGAGTAGCTTATTGCTCGTTCACCTCGTTTTAGCTAAAAAGGCTCACTCATACTTTTTTTTTTAAATAACGCTATTCTCGCTCTCTATACGTGAATAGTGAGTAACTGAATAAACGTTATTACACGATCCGGCACGTTTGTGGTCCGGGCTTGACCGCACAGGTAGACGCCTTGCCTCCCTATAGCCTCCCTGGCCTGCTGGATAGACCATTTTTGGTCTTCGACCTCCGAGCTGAGCAGCACTAGCCGCCACCGCTTCCGGAGGGCCTCAGGATAACTTGTTGATAGGTTGGGATATTCAGTATATGTTTATACGAAGCCATTTCTGTTGTGCATAGCTAGTATTTGTTGTCCGGGCATAGGTGTGCATAGCTCTTGTGGAGGTGCACATCGTTTGGATAGGAGTTTGTTTGTAGCTGTCGGTATTCAGACGATTGTTTCCTGTCTAGACTCGGCTGAGGAGCGGGGAAGACGCGTCTTGCCTCTCTGTAGTGTCGATTCTCTGTAGCATGAAAATATGTCTTTGTGTGGTACGTCGGCGCCGCCAGGGATGTTCACCGAGGGGTCCGTTCGGGTTGCGCGGCGGGTTAATTCTCGCGACAACTCGTGGGCGATCTCTTTCGGATTGGAGGTATCAGTTTCTGTGCGCGCCGGGAACTATATTAGTTATTCGGGTGCATATGTACTTTGTTGGTTCGTTGGCTATTAACGAGGATATTGACGGCTTGTTGTGAAATCCATCCTTGCGTGAAATTTCTGATAGCTACTTACGAGTCGCTCAGTATGAATTTGTGTTTGTTGGAGGTGACAGCGATGGCTATGGCTACCTCCCCAGCCTCCTCTATCTTGTTGGTTGTGACAGTGCGCGCGTTAATACACATGCCCCACGTGTCAATCGCGACAGCAGTGTGGGCCTTGCGTTCAGGGTATGGGCTAGCATCCACGAAAAAAAGATTTACTGTTTGTGCCGTATGCTCTGAGCAGTGCTCTGGCTCTGTGTCTTTTGCGGTCCGCGTTAGTGATGGGGGTCATGTTTTTCAGTATCGGGTTAGCGACGATCTTAGCTCTGATTGTATTGGGGATGTCAGGTTTGGTCCCATCTTGTGCATGGTACATGATTCCTAATTTGGTCATTATGTTTCTTCCCGTTTTGGTTGTAGTGAGCCGTTCAAGCTTGGATATGCGCTGAGCTTCCGCTATCTCTTCAAGTGAATTATGTATCCCTAGCTGAAGACGTAGGTCTGTGCTCGCATACTCTGGTATTCCTATCACTTCTTTGTAGGCCTTCAGGATGAGCGCATTTATTTTGATGGTTTCGGCTTTTTTACATTTATGGTATGCTGCTACATACGTTATGTGGCTTATTACGAAGGCCTGTATTAGACGGATGACGTGGGCTTCTTTCATGCCTTGGTGTTTGTGACCCTACGAATGAGTCTTATGGCACTCGTGACTGGAATTTAGCCTGCGTACGGTGTCGCGGTTGGTGCCGTTAGCCACGATGACTAATCAGAGTACACGTATTTTTGGGACTATCGGTATGCTTGTGCCTTCCTGTGTATGATTCTTGATTTCCTCGTATTGCCGCTCGTTTTCCTGCGACTTGGGTGGTCTGCCTCTGGTTGCTGGCCGGTAGAGAAGTAGTTCAGATTTTTCCGGTGAGCATCTGAGTCCTGTACCTTCCAGGTATCGCTCAACTGTTCCTATTGCCTCCTGGATTCTCTGTTCTATGTAGCAAATCAAACAAAAATAGAAAAAGAACCCTCGCTACTAACGCTTCCAATATTGGCAGCTTAAATTTGTGCTTTTAGCGTGAACACGTCGAGATCTACCCACGTGCAATCGCAAACTGAATGAACGAAATCTGTGGTTATGGCTAACGCGATTAAGCCCTTTGACAACGATTTCTAGAACAACTATTTAAATTACCTCTCTTTCTTTTTTTTACCATGTTTCATGCAAAGTGTGGGTGCCAGAACGAGCGGGATGCAGGTTTCGAATATTTTTTTTTTTCGAATTTTACGCTTTGTTTCAGCTTGACTTAAATATTCTTGTTTTCCCCTTCTGTTTTACCATGCACGACGCACTGCTGCACATTTCTGAAAAAGAAAAATAGAGCTGCAAACTATATAGACCATTTTTGGTCCTCGACCTCCGAGCTGAGCAGCGCTAGCCGCCACCGCTTCCGGAGGGCCTCAGGATAACTTGTTGACAGGTTGGGACATTCCCACAGTATGTTTATACGAAGCCCTTTCTGTTGTGCATGGTTCGGTGCAGATTCGGTTGCTGAAAGCACCGCGTCGGCACGATGGCATAACATAAAAAACTGACGCTTCTTAAAATAACTTCAGTGAACTGCTGCCGACGGGGAGCGTACGCCTCCATACATAGCAACAGAATGCGATGATATAAAAGCGCGTGCGCTAATAATCGCAGCAATGGACCGTGATCAACAAAAAGACACCCGGAAAGCTCGCGATGAGCCGCCTTTTTTACGTTATTTCGACACGCCGCCCGCAAAGCGATGTGACAGGTGAAAGCACCGCGCTAGTATACCGTCAGAATAATAATAATAAAAAAACGAAGACCACGCGTGCACGTTCAAACACACTTCTCAGGAGCGCGCGCGCGCGCCGAGCAATCTCAATGCAGATTAGTGTGGCTCCCAGTGCTGCCCAGATATATATGAGCGTCAGCTCTGGAGGCCATCTCGCAATCTGAGGCCCCAATAACGGCCGCGCGCGCAACTAAGGAACGCGCGCGTGCTCGCTCCTATAGCTTCCCGCCAGCAAAACCACGGACTGCTGCGAAGCGCGCAATCGCCTCCATAATGCATAGCTCTTGGTAATGACCTCGTAACCCTGAAAACATAACGCCGGGGCTTTGGAGATTGGATGCCGTGCCTTACTTTCCAGACCGCGTCGTATACATATATACGTCCTTCGGGTTCTCGGTCGCCGGGCGATGCCTTCTCGTGATGCATCTGTCCGGCAGTGCGCTCTACCGCGCATAGCGTAAACCGAGCATTCCACGAGAGCATCCTGCGGCTGAACGGCCCAGCAGACCTACACCTCTTTGTGTCATCGAGGCTTGCACAACGAAGGCGCATACAGGGCCGTACGCAGGCGCGCGTTATTTGCCCGCGTATATACGAACGCGCGGCGTTAGGATTTGCGCAAACTGTGGCCAGAAGACGTAGGGGCGGCCCGTTAGGCGTATAGAGTGCAGCCGAGGCGCGGTTGGCATGGAAAGAGGCCCCATTGACGCGGGCGCCGGAAAGGTCTCTTCATGCAGATTGCGCCATACGATTATGCCAACCCAACCGCCGAGGCAATCTGAGCCTGCACTATATGCGTGTGGGCGCTCAGTCAGCTCAAGTTCGCTTAAGAGGAATATAAGGGAACCTAACAGTGCGCCAAACGTTGCGCTAGATTCGTGGTAAAGAGAAAATATATAGGTTTACAGTTTCCCAGAATAACGCGTGGGAAATGTAGCGCCATAACGAGCGACTGGGAGATACGAACGAAGCAGCAACGAGAGAAGAGCCCTTGAGCATGGCGCTATTGGTCTACGCGATTAATTGCTACCGAGTCTTCCACCTGGCAGCGTGCACGACTGCATGTGCACCGCGGCTTCGCTATAAAACGCGCAAGTGGGCCAGGAAATCGAAACGGTGGTGATGAAGGTATATGTAGGGAAAGCATGATAAGGCTTACTGTTCGGCATAAGTTTAAGCGTTACTAAAATTGTATATTTATTGTGCTGCAAGCGCAGAGTGTGTACGTGTATTCACAGAGTTAAGGCACCTAATTTTGTTTGCTTTTCTACCTACAGATTCCGAGCAAGCGCCATCTGCGCTGACAAAAATGTCTGGTGAAAGTGCGGCGAAATAACATGCTGATGGTAACACGTCGATAACATGATGATAACATGCTGCGAAGTACTTCTCGGCACGTTATCAAATAATAGAGACATATAAGCAACTGACATAGAGTTGCCGTTCGAGAAAGACAGCCCACACTGTTTCACAATGCTGCATGGTTGAGTGGTTTGTTGGTTAACAATGTGTTTGCCACGGCAATTCATCACTCGTTCGTAAATGTTTGTCACTGGCTACCGAGACGAATTTTGGTGCAGTAAATTTTATTTTCCTTATCGAAAGTGCCGCGGAACATAGCGACCGTATAACAGAGTACGAAAGTGGCAGGAATTATATACGCTACGTCCAAACATAGAAAGTATAATGACATTTTTCAGCAAGGTTCTCTGACTGGCTCCGTTGCTCAAACGTGCGAAGTAATCTCCATTTCCAGCAAGACTATTTGAGCGGAAGGTAGGTTGTTTGATTAGGTTGCCCATCGAACGCGGACAGCGAGGACAGTTTACAGCGAGATTATCTGATTAATTTATTGATTGATCGATTGATTGATCAGCTTAAAGCAAGATTATCTGATTGATTGATTGATCGATTGATCGATCGATTGATTGATTGATTGATTGATTGATTGATTGATTGATTGATTGATTGATTGATTGATTGATTGATTGATTGATTGATTGATTGATTGGATTGTTGGTTCACTGATTCGGTTGGCCATCAGACGTCGAAAGCTATGTCGAATGCGCGCAACACTATCTGGCATTAATTAATTGACTGCTCTACTGATTCGCTTGCCGTTCTACACCAACAAGGAGTCTACTACTGACTCTTTAAAGGAGTGCTACGAATTAGTTTTGACGACCTGGGGTTCTTAGCTTGCATGCATGAAATGCAAAGTACGCGAGAACTTTCTTTTAGCATTTCATCCGCAATCGACTGCGGCTGCCACGGCCGGCAACTAATCCGGCGACTTTCTTCTCAGCAGCTCAGCGCATTACCCACTCAGCCACCGCAGCGCGCTTTGAAGCGATTACATTAGGCTTTCATCTGAGCACGAAGCGTAGCGTGCGCATCGTCATGGCGCGCGAATGCGCTCGCTGTGTAAACGCAAAGGGCGAAGTTACGGGCTTGCGTGAAGAGCCTATGATCGCGTGCTTCGACGAAATTCGAATGCATTAACAGCTTATGAGCCAAGCACCCAGCCGCTGCGTTGCCGCGTTACTCGATTCACTTTCAGCTTAAGCTGCTGTTTCGGAAAAAGAACACATGCAAATAAAGCGCGCCATAACGTGTTCGTTCACTCTCCACTTTGCGAACTTGCAGATTAGAATGTCGAAGCACGTGTTTAAAAGGAAAAGTAAAAATAAAAAAAAACCACCTCGCCAACTCACGGAAACTTATAAAATGCACGCGGTGCTGACAGTGAGTTCGCAAAGCCTTTTATTCGTAATGGAGTGGCTCAATGCCAGTGACCAGCCGCTTTTCCTGGTATGTCCGACGATGATGCGACTGGATGATTGGAAAATGTTTTTACGTTAAAATTGATCTTCTGAATAGTTTGATCTTTTGACATTGATCGAATATTGATTGAATTGTTTGAATAGTTTGATTGAATTTCCTTATATTGAATTTTCTGTTAAATAGTTTGAATAAATTGATTGAATAGCTTGATCTTTTGAAATTGATTGAATTTGATTTTGAAATTGATCTTCTGAACGCAAAAGCATTTTGAAGTAGAGCACCTCAGGGTACCGGGCGGTCGTCTCATGTCGTCGCTTGGCGTTACGCTCAAAGTACCAAAATAGGTGAAAGCAGGACTAGTCAGTACCGAATTAGGTCAAAAGAGGGCGCTGCAAGTCAAGTCAAAACCAAAATAAGTAAAACGAGGGCACCACTGCATCACAACGGAATGCTTCCTTTCACGCCATGGACACCGAGTAGGCTACACGTTTGGAACGCCAGTGCGCGCTATCCCGAAACGACAGCGTCGCCGAAGGGCTCATTCGTCTGTCCGAGCCAGCGAAATGACAGCTAAATGCCAGCGCCGGGACTTAGACGCTTATCTACGGAAGAGAGAAGTGGAGGCGAAACACAAGCGAATGCGAGGTAACGCTGGGCTTCAGAAGACTAAGACGCAAGCCGAGCGCAAACAAAGATAGGCGAACCCGCAGCTTCGACTCGGACAAACACAAGCCAAGCTTCAAAAGAGGATTTATGTGTACCTTTGCAAGCCTTTAAAAGCGCCACGCTTTGGGTCCGGGTCATATATATTTGCGACTCGAGGAACTTGTTTTTCATGCAGATTTTTGGTGTTTTTTATAGATCATTAAAAAGGGGGAAAAACAGAGAGAAAGGTAGGCTTAGTCGGAGCCGACTCAATGGGCTTAAAAATCTTTCTGCGTGAGACGGAAATACATGTCATGCATGATTTGCAGCAGATTTGGCTCTTTTAGGTGTTCGGGGGCGCCACAGCGATGCGCAGATTTATGAGAGCTATAAGGTATGGCGATTTCCGCCACTTCCGAAACTCCCGGTTGTTTTCGTTTCGCCGTGCTAATGCGAAAACGCTGTGTAAGCCCGTTTACAAAGCGCGCTATCCGGCGGCAAATCTGAGCAAAGCCAGAGAAGTTTCGAAAGATGTATTCGCCGACGTAGGATAAACCCGACAGCACGGGCACACCAATGTACGTGAGCTCATGCTTTTCCGATTCAAAACAACATTCACACGAAAACGTATTGTTCTTATACAAAGCACGGATTTCGATAAGGATCATGCTTGTAACAATACGTGCAAAACTGCACAAGAATTCCGCAACTCCTTAAAAAGCAAAACGTAGATATACAGTAAGCAGTAAGGCCCGTAACATCGAAACACTCGCAAGTAATAATAATAATATCTGGGGTTTAACGTCCCAAAACCACGATATGATTATGAGAGACGCCGTAGTGGAGGGCTCCAGAAATTTCGACCACCTGGGGTTCTTTAACGTGCACCTAAATCTAAGTACATGGGCCTCAGACATTTTCGCCTCCATCGAAAATGCAGCCGCCGCGGCCGGGATAACCACTCGCAAGTACTACATCGTTCATGGCATGTACGCTGAAACATTGTGGGGATAAACTTCACTAAGGCGAAATGGGCGTGGGGATGGGGCAGCTAGGCTGAACGGAGGCTAGAGTTGCGGCCCCCTGGGTCCCAATCTAAGGCAGCTGGAAACCACCGTATGCAGTGCACTAGTTCCACCTATCGGCTCTCGCGAGAAACGTCATTGCCGGGCCATGCTGGGCTGTTAGGTGCATCAGTAGCGCTTTTCGCCAGCGTACTCGTCCGAAGTGTATCGACGATTGAGTCTGGGAGATCGTGTTGAATTCGTCAACGTGCTGCAGGTGCATCTTTCTGCTCGCCAAATTTTCATCGCTGGTAGGAAATGGCCACAGTGGCTGCGAAAGTAGACTGCGATTTAGGCATGAGCAGCGAAACGGCTTAACCGTAAAACCAACACAGCAAATCTGTTATCGCAACCAAAAACGGAGGCTTCGATTCATCAACAGCTGATGGTAAATCAGAGCAGGCAAGCACAAGGAAGCGAGGCAACGTACTTGGTTGGTAACAACTTTATTAATAGTACCGCAGGGCTTTCGCCGACCGGGCTTTAGGTCTCCAACGTGGGGACGTCGATGCCTTGCCTCACCGCCGCCTCGCGGGCCTTACGTGAACAAATATACATCACATCATTTCGATATCGTCTGCCCTGCACCGTTAGCGTGTGCGTCTACAAGTTCGCGGCTATTAACCTTGTTTTGACAATCGTCGTCGATAGGTTCTGCCTCCTTTTGCCCCGCTACTCAACGATATAACAACCAGCCCCTGTAGGCACAATAACGCCTAAGATGTGACCGTTAAGACCGTTTGTCGTTGTTCCTAAATTGCTTAATGAGGAACACACAATGCATCTGAATAAATAAGTATCACGGTCAGAACTGCGGAACACTACACTACCTGCTATACAACTATCGCAGCAGCAGCACTGGGAGAAAGAACAAATACCAAGCGACATCATGACGACGAAGAGAGCGAGCAAGAGAGAGAGAAGGTCAGAAGAAAGAAGGAGAGACGGAGAAAGAGAGAGAGCTTAGCGAAAGGTGAAGCGACTGCAGGCAGTGGTGGTCGGCAGCGGCTCGACGGTCGTCGTCGTTGTCCCGGGGTGCGCGCAGCTTCGATGCACCGTGACCGGCGAGGAAGGGTAAAGGAGAGGTGGAGGAGAAAGAGAGGGTAGTTGGGTTGCTCAGCGGTGCGCGACACCGGCTCTCCCGCGTCGGGCCGGCCTCGCGCCAAAGTTACTCGATTAGGGCGGACAGTCATTAGTACGGGCCAAAGTTTTCCGTGCCACGGCGGCGACGCCGCTATGGGAGAAGCTCGCGTAATAAAATAGCAATGTATGTAGGTCCGTCGGCTGTAGAGAGAAATGAACAAAGAAGAAGAAAAAAATGGGCGGGCGAGAGGGGGAAGAGGAGAGACGAAAACGCTGGACGACACAGAGCGCTCGCAAGGGCAGAAGAACCAACCACACCCCCTTCGAGAAAGATATATCACGCCAGCATGAGCCCGGTGGTTGGTTGGGGTGGTGGTCGGTATAGCCCCCTCGTGTGTCTCTCGAGCGGCTAGCTCGCGCACGGCGAATGGTAATTACGAGTAAAGAAAAGCGCGCTGGGACCGCGGCAGCAAGAAGAATCACACAGGCCTCCGTTTCTCTCGTCCCAAGCGTTTCCTTGATGTTGCCGCGTTCTTTTTCTTTCTTTTTTTATATAACACGTCGTGCATAATGACGGGGAAGAAACGAACGAACAAGCGAAAGGAGAATTCTGCAGCCTATACCGTACGTTTCCACAGAAACAAGAGGCGATAAAGTATAAAATAGAGAAACAAGAAACGCGCTTTTCGTCGCTGAAGGTCGCGCGATACTCCGATGACCATTTGTCTCGGTGTGGGACAGCATTTCTTCTTCGCGTCGAAGAACAAAACAGAGCGAAAACGTAGAAAGAAAGAAAGAAAGAACGGAACGACGCACGCCAGACACGCTTCCGTGTTCCTCATCTCACTGTTTTTTGTTCGTTTATTTGACACTGGCGTGGACAAACTCGACGGTAACTATCACGTTAACCTAGTAGTTTCCGCTGTGGCCGAGAGGGGAGTGAAACCGCACCGCTTTGCTATATCAACAACGCAATTCGACCGTTGTGGAAACATTACGGCATTATTATTAACGGCGACAGTGAAGGTTAGGTACACCCAACGTGCACGCGTAATGTAGAAACAGTATGGCAATATCAACCAAAAAAGCGAAGCGCACGTCAGAAAAATGCGGGCTTTGCGACGCCGCTGCATTACGGTCCGTGCATAACTTACTCAGACACACAAAGACACTGCGGTGAAAAAAATATTTTGTCATCGTTGGAACGTACAGTACTGACAGGATATTCCGAAGCCTCTGCGCGAGAGGAACGAGGAGTACATGGGTGAGGTTTATAAACGTGGTATAGACCCTCTATTAGGCCTAGAGCAGGTCGCATGCCACCCACTTCCAAACAGTGTAACAAAAGTGATCGCTCTCTCGAGTGAGCGGCCCTGTTGTGAGTTGATGAGCTTAAATGACGTAAAGGTTAAATAAACAAAAGACTTCTTTTTTAATACAGGAGCGCTGAACATCAGTACAGAGATACTATACGTCTCAGCTAGCAGTGCATTTGCTAGTATCGCCGCCACTCTAATGGGGACGCTCTGTATAAATTTTCGTGCGTTCTACTCGCAGTTCTGCTTCATCTTGGAACCCGTACAGAATAATGTCTATTGTTATGTGTTCTCCGCTTTAAGTGGTTACAAGTGTGTTTCCTGTAGCTTCCTTGCTGCCAGGGTGGCCCGACCCAACATGGCTACGCCAATGCTATACGATTCCCGCGTAGAGGTGCAGTTTAGAATTATTTCTAGACGTTCGCTTCTCTGATCGAAACAGGCGCGTGCGTTATATTCGGAGTTTAAAGCTATATATTTCACGGAAACGCGGCTTCCGCGCCTGTATAGTCAGGGGATGAAACGTTTAGTGAAAACGAAGAAGGAACCGAGTGAAAAGTGCAACCCAGACGTGCCAGCGCCCATCCTCCTCCCGTTCTAACTATTCATTCAGCGGAGTCTATTTCAACCTACTTGGTAGCAATGGGCCGGTTAAAGCGAACGTCGCCTTTCTAACAGTGAAGTTTGCACTTTGACGAACAATGCCGGTGCGCGGCCGGCAGCGAAACGAGTGAGAGAGAATAATGGGGCCCTTCTTGCGTGGACCCAACTAAATCCGTGCAACGTTCCCAAGGCACATCGCCAGTCTCGCTCGCATAGCCCTGCTTTAATTCGAGCATGACAAGGATCCCTTATGTTCTAGATGTTCTCACGGTTTTCAATACTGCAAGTAACTGTTGTTGCGCAAGTCATCCCGTAGTTATAGTAATGCACTGGAGCGCTTAGTCATTTCGAAGAATTTGAGAGGCGATTTCTCACAGCGCAAGTACGGGCCATTACAGTCGTTTGTATTCGCTCTAAGTCATGAAGAAACATAGAGAAAAAACTTGTTGCCTAAATTTCTTTTAAAGTTTGAAAGAAATGCACAAGGTCGTTTTCTGGCTAGCGAACGAATGTGTAATGCCCATAGCTCGAAGAAATAGTCTTCTACCTTTATTTCTGTGAAAAACGAGTTCGGCCGCGAGAAGACTACGTGTATTAAAACATATATGGTCGTTGTGTTTCAAACAGTTAGACGCAGATATAAGAACGGCTTTTGATTAATGAAACTTCAGACGCCATCCTGTAACCCACGGCCGCGTTGCACGAGGCCCGAATGTAACGGGTATATGGATGCACAATACAACTGTATACACCTGCATGCATAGGTCGGCAAAAAATGTGGAGCTCACTCAGACTCACTCACGAAACATATCTTACCCTTAGGGCTCACTCGGACTCAGATTCACCAAACTTTTCCTCATCCGGACTCACTCTGACTCAGACTCACTGTAATTTTTCTCAACCGGACTCACTCGGACTCAGACTCACCAAAATATAATTCACTCGAACTCTCTCAGACTCAGACTCACGGCTCGATCTGAGTCTGAGTGAATCTGAGTGAGTCGACTCATGAGTCCGTTAGCTTATAATTAGCCTTTTTCTATCATAATGTCAAAGCCCTTTAACGCCAATATCTCGCATAATCGGTGCGGTACTTAGCATCTTTTGATCTCGTACCTTCAAATACGAGTTATCTGAGTTTGCAGTTCAGTAAGGACATTTTTATTGAAAGAGATGACTCACACGAGATATTTTTATCAGTAACTTCCCGTGAAAAATTAAGTTTGCGGGGGGAGGTCAAGGCACTTCCTTCCCCTCTCCCTCCTCAACTCACGCCTCTGATCAATAATTATTGAGCTGACGTATGAACGGTAGCGCGTTGAAGTATGTGGGACTATACGTGAGTATAAACATGAGCCGACATAAGGCTGATAATAATGATGAAGTAGAGTAGATAGGACCATACGTCGGCAAAAAATGTGGAGCTCACTCAGGCTCACTCATGCAAGATATTTTGCCCTTAGGGCTCACTCGGACTCAGACTCACCAAAATTTTCCTCAACCGGACTCACTCAGACTCAGACTCACCAAAATTTTTCCCAACCGAACTCATTCGGACTCAGACTCACACAAACTTCACTCACCCGACTCACTCAGACTCAGACTCACGTCTCGATATGAGTCTGAGTGAGTCTGAGTGAGTCGACTCATGAGTGAGTTTGCCGACCTATGCCTGCATGTATACACGATGCAGGCATTCTCACTTTGGCCCGCACACGCATACTAAGATTCACTTCCTTCACAGAGCAGGATACCTCGCGTTAGCAGTGCACCCTGTACATTAATACTTCATTAGTAAGAGCCACATTACTCGGTAATTTAGTTTCTTTTTTCTTTGCTTCTGCTCCACCAAATCATTAACCATCAATACGGAAATGTAAATGTGCCTCCGTCGGCCCAAACGGTCTTGTTATTGTTTGTTTATTTTTCGCCCTACCATTAGATGCCTACTTGTGACCCAGTTCGTGCGACGTGAGTAGTGATGCAATCTGTTACTTTATTATTTTTTTTTCATTTATTTCTCTAGTACACAACTTTTAAGTGTGCTGGCATGAACTCGCCTTTAGTGCCATTTGCCGTATATCTTAACGGGATTCGAGTGCTTTCAAGCCGTCCTTACTTGTGTCTACGTCTGGTTTTTTTGCGCTACAATTATGATTACTAGTGATTCAAACCAACTAGCCCGCATCACCGCCTTGATTGGAGGAGACTCTTTCCGAGGCACATTTATTCCCAGTATTGTTGCGGGATTGACTGATTGATTGACTGATTGATTATTTATTTATTTATTTATTTATTTATTTATTTATTTATTTATTTATTTATTTATTTATTTATTTATTTATTTATTTATTTATTAGAACTTAAATTTATCCAGAAAAGGGGAACCAATCCGGAGCTCGGTCACGCTGCTTAGGAGGACGTCGGCGGGTATCCCTTGGGATGCTGCGGCCTTCAGACCCATGAACTTCAAACCAAATGAAAGGTTGGTAGGGTAAGCCTATATATGCCCTGCAAAAGTCCACCCTTTTAATGGATCCGGGCGCCGGTCGCGACACGCTTCCTCCAACCCGCGCTGCTACACTCCGACCTTTCATAAGTAAAGAAAAAGAAGGGGAAGCAGACGCGTTATAGCGCGGCGGGCAAGGACAGGTTTAGGGAGGCAGGAAGCCAGGCGGGCAATGCAGACTTCCCTAAAAAGGGACGCGACTAGGCAATTAGCCGCTGATAGAGTCCGAGCGACCGAGTTTCACCCGTCCTCGCTCCGAGCCGCGGGACGACAACGAATTGCATTTGCGCTAACGCCGGAAGGGCTATCGAAGCGTGCGCAAGGGGACGAGGTTGGCCTGCAGCGTTTTCGAGTTCGTTTAACTCTGAATAAAAGCGCGCTTGCGCTGAACGCCAAGGCGCAGAATGAGAGAGGAGCATGAAATCCATTGTGACTGAGGTACAGAGAGAGAGAGAGAGAGATAGACGGAGTCCCGGAGAGCAGGAATTACACTCGCCACAATTCAGACAGATGACACGTAGTACAGGCGCGCGCGAGCTTTCTGCTTAGTTACATTAAGAGGAAACGTGACGGGGTCATTGGGGAAGACGCATTTTCAACGGACGCGCTCTGCGAACTCGAAAGTGGAGAGGCCTGTCCTTACAGTTACGTTCTCCACTAGCCCTCTTTCTCACCAGCGCGCCATGTTTCTCCGCCACCTTTCAGGCGTTTGCTAACTAGGATTTTCAGCGACGGTAAAACCCCCATCGGCGAAAGCAGCCGTCGGTAAAAAAAAACATGTTGCTGGCTCCTAAGAAAAACAAACAAACAAACAAACAAAAGAAAGAAAGAAAGAAAGAAAGAAAGAAAGAAAGAAAGAAAGAAAGAAAGAAAGAAAGAAAGAAAGAAAGAAAGAAAGAAAGAAAGAAAGAAAGAAAGAAAGAAAGAAAGAAAGAAAGAAAGAAAGAAAGGAAGAAACTCATGCAGCGCATATACGCAAGGTTCGCGGAAGTGCAGTAAACATGTTTACGCGTGTTCACTCTAGTCTGAGTATTTCGCGTGAATGCTATGAAAGTAGTATAGAATAAAAAAGAGAGAGAAACTGACTTTTGCGACGTTATAAAGCCGACGCAAACGAAAAACAAAAACTCCGGCGCGAAGGGTGGCTAGATTAAATAAAAAACAAGAGTAGTGAACAAAACAGAATGCTATGCCTACCTCGCCATACATCTTTGTTTTGGTTCGTCGCTTGCTTTCCGTGCATATGAAGCTTCAATTTCTGCGCAGCCGTGGAAGTAAGCTGATTGCTTACCCGTTACGCCCAGCCGAACACAGCAGAACAAGAGTTCTAGGACAGCCATTCGCACACTTGCGAGGATTCCTTGTAAGCCTTTATTACGTTTTCTTTCTTTTTTTGTGCAAATCCGAAAGGCATTTACCTCTACATAATGAAGGCGGGCTCCCACATGCCGAGTTTTGTGTCTGAAAGAACGTGTACTCACAACCTATGCAATAGAATCCCCGTCTCGTAACGAGATTTTCAGGTAGCCAGAAGCACTGCACGCACGGACGCACGTACACACACAAAGCACGCCAGGTTACGCAAAAACAAGCATACGGCTCCTGTAAAGCGTGCACTGCCGCAAGTACAACAAGCCTGGGGAGAAGCAAACGTTCTTAAATACTAACCAAAGTAGACGATTGGGCCAGTTGCGTATTATAGTATATATATATATATATATATATATATATATATATATATATATATATATATATATATATATATATATATATATATATATATATATATATATATATATATATAACACTAACATTGATCAGTCTCTCTGTCTCGAACCCGATCGACAAAGTAGGCCGAACCGCTGCATTCAAATACCCCGCGGAAAACCAATTGCGCCGCGCAATGTTTCATGTTGCGTGACCAAGCACAAACAAATCAATGCTTTCAAAAAAACAGACTCGGGGCGCTCTTATGAAAGCCTCTTTGGGTAGACAAAGTCCGCCTATATTTTACCATCTTTCCAACACGTGCGCATGGTTGCCTTACTGCCTGTGCCTTTGTGGCTCAGAACAACAAATTAAGCAGATAACAGGATCTATTCAATCGTATCCTGCGATGCGGAAGTTCCGGATACCTACAAATATTAAAGTTGTTTAGTTATTACATCAATTCCGTCTTGCATACAGTGTAGGCAGATGGAATAGAGTGGCAAAAATAGAGCAAGGAGAAAACAAAGAAAAAAACCTGGCAGAAAACGGGTGCGGGCGTTAGAGCACAGCCGGCGCGTTTTCAAAATGCCGCATTATACAAGAACAGCGCCATAAACTGGCCGTTATATATATGTATTCCTCCCTCCACACGCAGGTCCCCTGCGCACTGTTTTCCTCTTCCGAGTTGTTTTGGAACGCCTTGAAACGACGGTGGCAAAGCGATGGAGGTACGCCACACCACAGTGCTCCGTAGTGCTGCAGGAAAGACGCCTTTCGGGAAATTTCATTTCGCTTGGTTCTCGCACGTGTTCGTTTCGAATCGAAACGATTCAGGCAGTGAGGTCGTCCGTCGTACGTCCACGCATGTTATCTGACGCCTCAGTCTAGGCGCGATTAGTTCATCGATATTTCGATTCGTGTCAGGCGACGTTGCACCGTAATGGAATGGAAAAACGGGCGATTTGGAAGCTGTCCATTTCCGATTGGGCAAATGCTCGCATGGAAGTTGCCCCTTCGCTTACTAAACGCCTTGTCACTGTGTTTGACAAGATGTGAGCGCTTCTGACGTTATGTGAGCGCTTCTGACAAGATGTGAGCGCTTCTGACTTGATAACTGTCGGGGTGTTACGTCCCAAAAGCGCGATATCATTGTAAGGGACTCCGTAGTGGAGGGCTCCGGGAATTTCGATCACCTGGGGTTATTTGAAAATGCACCTAAACTAAGCACACGGGCGTCTAGTATTTCGCCTTAATCAAAATGCGGCCGCCGTGGCCGGAATTAAATCACGCAACCTTATATCAAGTCTGTAGTCGAGTACTATAACCATTAGACCACCACGGCGGGTACGTTACCGTGCTTGTCGTATAAACTGCGGTATCTGTGTCGTTCAGCGATTCCCGCAACGCGGCATCCCAGTTCCAGACAGGGGAAAAGAAAGTCAGAAACAAAACGGGGCACGCAAAACAACGGAAAAAATGTGCTAACCTAATAACAACTCAGGATGAAAAAGAGAGATAGGGACTGCCAGACAGACACTACATAAAGCAGATGTTTCACAACCTACAGAAACGCTTCAGAAATTTTCCATTATCTCTTTTCAGGCCATGTCAGAAATAAAACTGATTTGCATTGTGATCTGATAACGCGCCTGCATAACTTAAGTGCTGAATGAAAAGTGCATTGCTGCCGTTACTAACACGGTTAGAATGCCGCTTTCAGACTCAGTTCCATGTTATATTTCCTTTTGACAAAACACACTAGCGCAATGGACTTTTAAAACATACTTTTTATTTCTCAGTTTTCGAAAATATTAGGAAAGGAACTCTCGCTTTGCGTCTGGAAAGGAGTCATGTTGCTCGCACTAAACCAATGAAGAGGTCGCAAATCTGGCATGTGATATGTCCGCGATCGATTGTTCAGTCAGAAAAGATGTACGGCTGACATAAGCGTTCCTAGGCCTAAAGTGTTCACACTCTTGCGCATTTCTAAATAAATTTAAGTAAGGACCATCCCTGACAGGACATTTGGAAAGTGAAATCCCTCGGCGGAGCAAACCCTGCTGCCGTTGTAAGCGCTTGCAGCATTGCACACCCGTGCTTGGAGCAGTGGCGCAACTTTCAGTATCACTTGCATCTGAAACGCCAGCCAGGCGAGAAGCGCATATTAGAGCGTTCTACTTAATAATGTACCGTACTGTACATCAGTTTCTTCCGGTGTCACAATGTGTCCTTAATTCAATACGACACGTTGCTGGGCTAGTTCGTGCATGGTTAAATACTAGACTTGCGGTACAACGAAAGATGAGAGACGCACCAGTTTTTCGCAGATATCATTATTTCCCATCGTCTTGGAGCGTCATACTAACGATGTGGCCAACGCTTAATCGGGTCACTAAGTAGCGTGTTACGTGCGGGATATACTGTGGCACTGGAATAAAGTGTTATGTACAGCGTTGTACATGGTTAAAGGGAACGCTCTTAAATGCGGTTCTCGCTTTTGTGGCATTCCACTTACAAGTGCTCCAAACAGCTCTGCAATATGTGGATTCTCAATACCAAGTTCCATTATTCGTGTACTTGTGCCATTACAGCACAAGCGCGTTTGACATATGTACTACATGAGTGCTGACGTTTGGAACAACACAGAGACCGCCGCGTTTTATAACTAAACGTGAAAAACAGAGAGCTGAACTAATTGGTAAGTATTCGTTCTAAAAGACTGAGCGTGCATACACGAACGCAAGAGAGAAGTCAAGACACCACAAAAGCCGAACGCGTTTGTGATGTCTTGACTATTCTGCTGCCCCGCCACGGTGGTCTAGTGGTTATGGAGCTCGACTGCTGACCCAAAGGTCGCGGGATCGAATCCCGGCCGCGGCGGCTGCATTTTCGATGGAAGCGAGAATGTTTGAGGCTTGTGTACGTAGACTTAGGTGCCCGTTAAAGAACCCCAGGTGGTCGAAATTTCCGGAGCCCTCCACTACGGCGTCCCTCATAATCATATCGTGGTTTTGGGACGTTAAACCCCAGATACTATTATGACTTTTCTGTTGTGTCCGTGTATGCACGATCAGTTTTTTAGAAAAAAAAAAACCATGAAATCTCTATTCAAAGCACTACTGTTAAAAGTTTTGTTTGCTACAGCAAGCAGTACGGGCACGAAAACCACACAAGTCGTAGGAAAGCTTCGACTACGTCTCGCTTTAGTGGTTGCGGTGAAAAACCTATTGACGGTGTCTTGGTAAGGTAAAGACGCTGTATAACAGCGTCGAGTGCAGAAGCGATGTCGGAGAAACCGGTGAGCGTTTTGTAACAAGCGCCGGCGGCTTGCAGTGTGTTTACTTTCCAGACTCCGGACCGCCGCCACGACTGCGATGCGAGACGATTACGCTTAGCCGGTGGGCTGCGTGCCCCCGATAAGAGAGAGACCTACGGATAAGCCGGATTAACAACGGGCCCCACGGAAAGCGATGAAACAAGAAACGAAAGAACAACGGCAAAAGAAGGCACTGAGCACGAGAAGGGATCCCCGATTTCATTCAAGAACAGTCATCACAAAGAAAGAAAAGAAATTAGTAAAAAAAAAGCAGGCATAGCAAGCTCACGTTGCCAGCTATATACAGTTCTCACGTTATGAAACGCGACGCCGAAACGGTAAGTACAACGACTGGTATGTGCGAGTGCTCGGGATAACCAAGTCATGTCGATACGCATCTGGCCACAAAGGCGATGTTGGAGCAGCCACAATGGTACAGTGGTTACGCTGACCCGAAGGTCGCGAGTTCGAACCCGGGCGCAGTTGTTTCATTTAGATGGAGGCGAAACGATATAGGCCCGTGTACTTAGATTTAGGTGCACGATAAACGAATGACGCAAGTAGAGAAAAAAGTGAAGTAGTTTAGAGCAAAAATGTTATCAAGGCGTGATGGGCTTGGTGGCGTCGAGGAGTACACTCCCCCACCCCCCCCCCCCTCAGAAACAGGCAATCGTCAATGGTCGCACACTTTAACGCCATACCTCTACATTACTAAGTCGGAGATGCACGCTGCCTAACTAATGTGGGACACTATAAGATAGTGCGTTCAACTGTCTCATGAACAGAACAATTAAGGCACTAGGAAGGACGAAGTCAAAAACGCTTGGTACATACACCACAACAACAACATAGCGGATCAGCCAGCAATCGTCAGAATGGCCAGAGGTGGGCAAAGAAAATTGGTTTAAGGTTATTTATGGGCAGATACACATAAACCAAGTATAATAACGGAACGAGTAGCCCCGAAGTGGGACCACTGGTAGCACAACTAATATTTAGAGAAAAAAAAAATGAGACAGCAAAGTTTTTTTTTTCCCCAACTGAGTATTTTATCTTTTCCAGCTCATTTTCCCTTCCTAATATCACTCATTCTCTTCTTTCGGCCCCTCTAGCTCTTCCCTCAGTGCAGGGTAGCGAACCGGACGTGTGTCTGGTTAATCTCCTTGACTTTCATTGTTTATCCCTCTGTCATTTAGAAGCGGTATCTTCCGTATAGTAGAAATGTCTCAATGAAAGATATTTTGTACACTCTGTTTCTTCGTCTTTCTTTTTTTTTTCCGTAATTGCGCCGAAGCACTCGAGTACGCGGATGAAAATGAAGTACAAGGCGAAAGCAAGAAAGAAATAAAGCGCTTTGCGTTGTAGCACCATTCGTAGACGCCTTGAACGCTCTTGCAGCATCGTCCGCGCGATCAATTTCACTCCGGCGCGCACGCGTTGCTTCGCGATGCGCGGGGTTAAAAAGGAAACCAAAGTCTCAGCCACATCTACAGAGCTCGGTCTCCAAATTGCTACACGAAAGAGGCTTTTAGGGCGGCTTCAATTAATATCCCTTCCGTTATATTTGATTATTTTTCTCGCTTTTCCACTTTCCCGAAAAACAAAGAAGCTACCGCAGGGCAAAAGAAAGCCCGAAATGTGGCCGACTCATGCCCAAATTAGACTCCGCTAGAAACCGAGCATCGAATTAGAGAGGCAAATGCGATTCGAAACGAAACAGCAAGTTTTTTTTTTCTTTTATCGCTGGGGCAATGAAGAAATCAAACGAAGGCTAAGGTTTAAAGCGGCTTTTTTTCTCTTCTTCTCCTTTGCGTCGTATATCGAAGCAAAGGGAGAGCACATAACAATGGCAATGCCGGTATCGAAGAAACAGATAAAGAAACAAAGACAAAACAAGCAGAAAGGATCTCGAACGATGCAGTAGAAAATAAACGGCGCCGAGACAGGCTGTGCTGACGCGGCACTGAACGGGGACGCGTGAAGCAATGCGCATTAAGGGTTCGAGCTCCTCCCAGGCTACGTATTAATCTTGGGGATCTCATTAATAAGGGAATCCTTAATGAGCGGTTCAACCGCGTTCTGGAGCGCTGCGTTCTTTATGTTGATTCTTCTTTTATGTCATACCTTTTTTTTTCTTTTTTCCTGGTATCGGTTCTGGTGTCGCTACACTTACGCAAGGGATCGACACTGGAACGGGAATTAACGATACGTATAAACGAATAGGCACATCAGAGAGAGAGAGAGAGAGAGAGAACAGAAGATAGAACGGCCACTACCAAATCACTAACGGGTCGCCGTATAATCATGACAGTGGCGCGGTTCCCATTCCAGTACCATTTCTAAGGAAAGTCCTGAACATGCTAAGGAGACACACATCGTACGTCTTATCGATGCAGTTTACTTACAGAACATCGATAGAAAAAACAAAGAAAGCAAAACGCGACCTGAGGTCAAATCGCCCGAGCGAACATATCGCGAGCGGTGGAGTATCGACGGACGTGATTATCGAGGGATATAATTATCTAAAGATGTGAATATCGACGCATGTGATTATCGACGGATGTGATTACCGACGAACGTCACTATCCACGCTGTGTCTTCGCGTACAAAAAGCAGCTAAGTAAATCGTTTCCACAAATGAGCGCTGGTCGGTTGTCGTTTGCACGAGATAACTTAAAAATTAATACCGGGATTCCTCGGCGGCGGAGACCATGTATTCTTCATTCACTCGAATTAGTAACATTTTCGTTTTAGATGCGAAGTAGCTTATGGCGGAGTTCAATCCGGCGGTGGTGTGCGGCGTGACTACACTTACTGAGCATGCGCAAACCCTCTCCACTCCCCCTCTCCACTTAACGTCTGCCGAGATAGCGGAGCAGCGGAAGGCTCGACGCACCGAAGCACAACGTAAACGTCGGCAAGCGGACCCCGAGCTCCGGCATAGGGAAGCCCAGCGCAACCGGCAACATCGGCGGGAAACTGCTACGGATGAAACGCGGGCTCGACACGCCTAAACGCAACGGCAGCGTCGGCAAGCAAACCTCGCCGCACGCAACGCCGACGTCGAAGCCAAGCGTCAGCGTCGGCAAGTAAACCCCGCCGTACGCAACGCCGACGTCGAAACCAAGCGTCAGCGTCGAGCCAACGCGTCGGCTGCGGACAGACGACGCGAGAACGCGATTCCAACGCCCGTGCAGAACGCCTCGCTGCAACGTGTGGGACCGACTTTGGTTCGATAACAATCTGACCGACGTCGTAGCATGCGCAACGAACGCCAACGGAACGCGATCGTGCAAGTGCTCCGGCTTCGCATCGCCTCATGGTCCCCTTTAGCGGGAGAAGGTGTAATTTTTTATCTAGATGTCGCTTTACACAATTATTCAGGATAGCATTATTCATTCGTTGAACTATCAAACCAGAGGCAAAAGTGAGTGATATGAGCCTTAGCGTTTCGCCTGTACTGCGTTAAGCGTTTACAAGCGGATAGGATTGTATTCACAAAGCGCAGGTGCGCCGAAGAGACTTCATCACCGCCATCTGCTCACGCTGAGCAAACGCAGTCCCGAACAATTCTCGATCCATCGCGGTTTTCATCTCCCGGCATTGCTCCAGAGAACCCTGCAAAAAGACGCTATGAATGCGAGGGCATAATAAAGCGACGGTAGCTCCGGCAACAAATGGTGGTGCCCCTATTGCCCATAAAATTAAAAGAAATGAAGAAGACGCACGAAAGACGGCCGAGAGAGAGTTATCTGAATGCGCTGTCTGCATCATATAGCTACATCCGTAGGGATATTAAGGGGGAAGCGCTGAACATTCAAGCGCACTGCCGTTGAAGTACAGCTATGCAGAAACGCCACGCTCGCTATGTAGTCGTCGCCTGCACTTTTGCGCAACCTGAGACCGTCGGCAAATTTAATAAGCATTCCGTGCGCGCTCGCGCTGGAGCATCCCAGCTGTCGGAGGAGGGCACTCGCCTTTCTCTTCCATAATAACCCTGACAGCGAACTGGATGGCGCAACGTATTTATGGCTTCGCTCAGTACGCGCAAGCAGCTGCCTGCCGCTATACATGGCAACGCATCTCCGCGCAGCCAGTATAATGTGCGACCATTATAGGCGGAATATGAAGGCAGCGAAGCGTTGCTTTTTTCTGAATACTGAAATTTCAGCGCGTTGGGAAAGTAACTTGTACGGCTCTGAATGGTTGAGAGAGTGAAACAAAGAAGCATTAAAATTAATTCAGGATAGTACGCTATTATTCTTACAGCAAGACGAGGTGCAATAGATGGCATGACAGGGAGTTTAGCGAGTTCGTGGACCGTCTGGCTACCCTGCATTGAGTAAGGCGGGGTAAATAAATCAAAGATAATCGAAGGAGGCCCTGTGAAAGAAAGAAAGAAAGAAAGAAAGAAAGAAAGAAAGAAAGAAAGAAAGAAAGAAAGAAAGAAAGAAAGAAAGAAAGAAAGAAAGAAAGAAAGAAAGAAAGAAAGAAAGAAAGAAAGAAAGAAAGAAAGAAAGAGAGAAAGAAAGAAAAATCGGCAGATCCCACGTACCGTGGGAGTCGATGTTATGCGAAGCATGCGGCGGGTAGGGGACTGTGGCGTAACTTTTTTTACTGTGCGACACGTTACAAAATGATGCCAGAGATTTGTATAAATTTTATACGCACACATATATATGCTGCAGAGCCGCATATGTGTTATATAACGAGTTGTTTACGGTTACGTATGCAACGTGGGTATTACCAACACCAGTAGCGGTAAGCTGATACGTAGTGCTTATACGTGTCTCGAGAACGCACGCACGTTTCACGAACCCGTGTACAAGTGTGCAAGAAGTTCTTGACAGTTCTTGGACAAGGGCATCATCACCGTAATCAGTGAGCACCAGCAGCTAGTCGTGACTTGTTATATTATCCGGTCGTGATCGTGGTGACGAGGGGTCCATGTGTAGTGAAGTATGTGGTATAGTAGAGCTGTTGGAATTCGTGGATGCCTCGGTCATTTCGTCGACAAATTGTCTGTCGACAGAGCCGGCGACATGTCGCAACCTGAAGCCACCCATCGCATTGATGAGGTATAGGCCGTCGAGGCTGGTAGGCCTGGATAGTGCTACGTAGACCAACATCAGTGGATGGCGTTTGTCGTATTCGTAGAATACCTGGGTGTGTGTGGCCTACGTAGCCTAATGTGCAAAGCGGCTGTCAATCAATCAGGCATCATCCTCCGTCAGCATGAGGCCATCGCCCAGCATCGTAAGAAATCAAGAGGACACTGCGCCGTTCTGGTGGACGAAGCGCACTTTACGGTGCGGTGATGTGGATATCATATGTAACTTTCGTTAATGTATTCCTCCGGGGTCGAGCAATGCTTCAATATAGCTTGCTGAATCATAGAGATAAAACGTAATGTTTATTAGACTGCTATAAAAGCGGAGCCGACACTGGAACTACAGACGTCAATGTGATATGACGCCAGTATCGTAGGAGTACATATCGTAAGAGTATCATGTAGCGTTTATTGCTTTCTTGTAAAATTAGATAGCCAGCACCACAACCACAACTGACGTTGCACAGATATTACGCCTGCGTAGGCTGTTTTTTCAAACCATTTTATAGACCTGGCGTGGCTCAGTGGTAGAATACCTGATAGCCACGCAGAATGCTTGGGTTCGATTCCTGCTGGGATCCTAATTTTCATACTTTCTATTCGTTGAGTAAATGCTGCCGATGTTGGTTTTCCTTAACGCTTTAGCATTTAAGTAACCAATGTCTGTTCTCGCCGTTCCTGGGTAGATATAAACTGTCAATCACCGGTGGCGCATACCCGTACACCGCGGCCCAAGGTAAACGGGTATGTGCCACACGTGTCTAGTGGAAAGGGTTTGACGACGTACGCGACAGGATTTTAACGTTATTCATGTCATGACCCGGCAATCATATTCGTCAAATCCTCTTAACCTCCCATGCAAATCTTGGCCTACACCAAGTTAAGGAGGCGATCATGAGAGCACCCAGACGTAGGCGGCTAGATAGATAGATAGATACGTAGATAGAAACGCTCAAAGTGCCAGAGGTCCGCTAAGAAATGCTTCGCATTTAAAAACCTGTGTATGAGTGCTGTGTAGTGCACACCACTCCTCAGAACCTGTCTCTTAATTCCCTTTTCTGTAACAAGCGCCGCAACAAGTTTAACGCCTTTTGCGCATGACACAGTCTCAGTGTCCTAATATTATTTTCTCCGGCGAAGTGAACTGTCAAGTATGTTTAAAGCGCCAGCCACGGTGGTCTGTGGTTATGGTGCTCGACTGCTGACCCGCAGGTGGCGGGATCGAATCCCGGACGCGGCGGCCGCATTTTCGATGCAGGCGAACATGCTGAGGCCCGTACGCTTAGATTTAGGTGCACCTTAAAGAGCCCCAGGTGGTCGAAATTTCTGGAGCCCTCCACTACGGCGTCTCTCATAATCATACCGTGGTGTTGGGACGTTAAACCCCAACAATCATATTATTATCTTACTAGGCCTGTTCAAAGCGGTTGAAAGTTCTGTTCTGCACGCACTGCAGCTGCACTTCTACGGCGCAGACAGACAGACAGACAGACAGACAGACAGACAGACAGACAGACAGACAGACAGACAGACAGACAGACAGACAGACAGACAGACAGACAGACAGACAGACAGACAGACAGACAGACAGACAAAGAACTTTAGTGAAGTCCAGAGGTACTAGCCGGGAAGGACCCGCTGGGGCCCACGGCTCAGAATTAGATATTTAACAGCATCGGCGAAATTTCTCACTTAAGATTAAACATCGATGGATATGGACTACGGCGCTGTTGACGTCAGTGTGACGTAACGTGCGTCTTTGCATATACTTGTGCATAGTTTTGTGAGATTAAGTCCAGTGACATAATTAGGAAAAGTTTTCTTTATAAGAGCTGACACCAACGGTCGTCCGCCTTTGCTAATTATAGTATGGTGATGGTGGTGGTGATGGCGTTCCCACAGGCGGGGTCAGCCTGGCAGACCTGGCCCGCAACTGCTTCGGCTGAGTGAATCTTTCCGTGTAGTATGCGTCATACATCACTTAAACCTGTATCTCGTAGAGAACCTAGGAGTACAGAAGCCACTTCTTTGCGGATCAATCGCACACATGCCGGAAACACAACGTCTTCGCAGCATCCGTGGAGAAACCCTCTTTTCTTCATACTGTCCAAAAGCCTCTCCCTTCCGGAGCAGAAACGCTTACACGACCAGATGTAGTGATGTTGTCTAGCATCGGCATTGGCTGAAATTGTCGATACCGAACAATTCTGGCTTAGCATACCCGTTGGGGATAGTGGATTTAAAAGGTTTAAGCCCGCCAGTCTTCGCTTGCTATTCAACGCGGGGCAAAACAAAATTTTCTATTCGATAAGCAATGGAGAGCCGCGAACTATTCAGGTGACCTAAACGTACACCATTTCGTCGTACGACCCGAAGCTTCTTTTATGCTTCTGGAAATAAACAGATCGAGATACAACGCATCGCTTTCACTATTCCGGCTGTGAAACAAAATGGCTCCCTCGATGACGTCGGTAGATCACGCCCGCTAAAGACGCGTCCAAAACTACAGGGTTTGTCGTGACATAGCTGCCCCTTCTTTATCGTGTTTGCGCACGCCTTACAGATCTCTATTACTCAACTCTGCGTACGAACGCAGAGTTGAGGCAGGGGCGGAACTCTCAAATTTCAGCCAATCGTAACGCTGGACATATCATTAGCGAAGGCGGCTGGCTAATTACAACCAATCACTTTCAGACTAAAAGCTTCGTGAATTCAACCCCACATTTAGGTGAAATCTAGTTATAAAAGGTTGCACTGTAAGAGCTTTCCTTGTGCATACGGGCTTTGAAGTTTACACGTCTACGCACTCTATAACCCAACATTTCTGTTTAGCGCCCTGCGTATAACCTAAGTTAAACCGCCTGCACGTCTGAACATTTTTTTTAATAGTAGCGCGATAACATTGAATAATCATCATGGAAGCCAAGCGAATGAATAAAATGCAATGAGAAGACGTACGAGCTTTCACAACTAACTTTATCTAACTACGAGCGCCAACGCACCCTTTTGTATGTTCGAATAAAGCGCCTTCGCTTCCGGGTCGTCAGTTGCGCTAACAAGCTGTTCTTACATTTGTGTACCCACCCTTCAAGCACACCCACTACTGTTATGAACGTCGCTTTCAACATCGCTTTTAAGGTAAACGACAACCAACGTTTTGAAGTCGACATCAGCGAGCGAAAAAGCCCTGTAATGACTTCCGCCACTTGTTCAGGTCGAGCGAACCAGCTTTACGTATTAGTTCGTTTCAACAGTCGCTGATCTTCAGCAATCATGCTATTCGCACACATTCATCTCGAATGGCGACGCCATTAT
Source organism: Rhipicephalus sanguineus (assembly GCF_013339695.2). Classification (NCBI taxonomy): domain Eukaryota; kingdom Metazoa; phylum Arthropoda; class Arachnida; order Ixodida; family Ixodidae; genus Rhipicephalus; species Rhipicephalus sanguineus. Next base: position 31,563,683 of record NC_051179.1, on the reverse strand, counting down.
CGATCTCACCCGATAAGGGTTAATATATATGTTGTCGAACATGTACGCGTTCTCATCGCCTTCTTTCATATTATCATGAATGCGAAAGCGAGCGTAAAGTCACGACCGCTTTATGTAGCGGCCGTGGTAAAGTGATGTGAAAGAAAAACTGCGAGAGATGTCTAATGGAACAGCTTGCCTAAATGTCCCGGTGCGAGTATATGAAGCGAATTCGTTTGATCTTCGCTGACAAGGGAGCGTGCGGCATGAACGCGTTGAGACGTGCAGGTGCTCTGTAGGAAACATGACAAGTTGAAATTCACTAACGTGAGAGCGTGTGTTTGTGCGCGTTACGGCTTGATTGTGAAAATAAGAGAGCGCATGCGCGCGCGTGTCCTGTGCAGTGAATTCCACAACGACCACAAAACATAAACGGAAAACCATTCTGCGTGCGACAATAATTATTTATCGCAGTGATTACGATCACTAAACGCGAGCAAAAAGACGCTCTTCGGCTCTTCCAATTTCATTAAGAGGAAAGTTGTTTACGTCGGATACCGCCAAAAATTACCGACAGCCACGGAAAATGACGTTAATGAAACGTTGATATAACGGGCTAGTTTTCTGGCGTCAGCACGAGATGTGCCTTAACTGACTTCCAATTTCCTCTTCTGGTCTCTTAATTAAACTCCGGACGCTCGATTCACTTGCCGTTAGACACTAACTAAGGAAGCTTCTCAGAGTAGCTCGGTAAAAATGCGATCGTGGATCTCACGCCACGTTAAAAACATGTGTCAAACACGCCCAGGAAGGCACGTCGCGTCGTGTACATCGGAGCACTGGGCGAAAGATGAACATGGGACGATGCCTCAGAGTAAGTAGATTACACAGGTGCGCGCATTATCTGCCGCTATTTTTTGCAATAGGCGCTGCGCAGATTTATGCAATCGTATTTCTTAACGCCTAAAAAAGTTGCGACAGCTTCTGTGAAGATGTGTTTCACTTCGGTGCTATGACCGATACCGATGAAAGAGGGATCGAACATTCTGCCAGCCCCTTGGGAAACATCAGAATACTCGTTTTTGTGTCACCTTATATCTATTACTATTGTTGCCGTCTCCTCAACTAAGACGCCATCCGAAGCCAGGCCCACAGAGCGGGTAAATCTGCCCGCAAGACGCTGGCAGAAACACCGCTATTACTACTACTGCACCACTATACTTCTACTACAGCATCGTCCTGGTATTTTATGCATTACTTGCGAATGCAGTGTGACGCGTTAGTAACACGCCCACGCACATTTCCTTATCCTAGCGACACTGAATCGCTGTTCCGAAAGAGTATATGAAAAGGACGCATGCTTTAATACATTCACTGTGGGCGTAGACAGCTTGACATAATGTGCGGTGCCCGATTCAAATAAACGAGAAAGTAAGATAAACTAGCTTACTTTCTATGATAACACGCAAACTTAACGGTAGCTATTACCCTAACTGCACACTTTCTAAACCTAGTTAACGTTGTAAAGTGTACTTCACGTTATGCATAGTTTTGTGTGCTGTTTTACGTGCTTAACATTGAATCCCTAGAGATTACATTCCTGAATTTTCGGTCAGAAAATTTTTTGCGACGTTCACGTAAGAACTTCTTCAAAAAGGTCGGTTTATTTCCCACAGCATGACCCTCGCATTAAAAAGCGACAGCACTGTGCGTCTCCATGCGTTCATAGTACAGCATAATACAGCAGCAGTGTATGCCGCTTATTGAGTGCAAGAGAAACTGTGTAACGACAAGGGACGAGCATCAAGCCGCTTAAGCCCGCATAGCCTCTCAAGCCATTTCAGCATGTTTACGCTGTTGCTGACGCGGTTCAAGGGTAGGAGAAAAACAAAACAAAAAACAAACACAGGGACCCCCGTCGGGAGAAACAGACTAAGCCACTGTTGACATGGCAACGCACATCCGCGGAAGTCTTTTAATATCTCGCCAGCGCAGCCCTCTCCGCCGCCTCTGTGTGCACACCGTGATGGGAGGGGAAAGTCGAGCTGTGAGCAAACCTAAGCTCATGTTGGAGAGCAGCGCATGCTAGCACAACGTATAGCGTCTCGCTTTTAAACAGCATTTTCCCCCGTTTCTCTTTTCATAAGGCAACACTCGCAGGCTTGCGCAACTGAGCAGCTCATATTATACATCGTCTATTTTAAGCGTCGCCGAGAGCTCTGCGGCATCATTGCACAAACGCGTCGTGGTCTCCAATCCTTAGATAAGCCCTTAAAGCAATGTGTTTCTGTCGCGCCTAATGAACTGCCCTTCGAAACGTACGTATTGCGCGTTATTTATGTAAGGGTATTGTTGCTTCATGGAAGAAGGTAAGCAGTGCAGACACGGACGACATAGATGGCAGCAAGGTAGCACAAGCAAACGAGAACAAGAACAAGTGAACAACAAACAAGACAACTCAGCGTTCGCGTTGTCTTGTTCCCTTCGCTTGAGTCCGAGTCAGTAAGCCCTGCCTTCTTTCATGACGAATCGCAAGCAGCTAGCTCAACTCTCTATAGTTTTATGCTTGCTTGGAATCTCCCTTTTCTAGTTTGCCCAGTTGCTCGGTACAAAGGCCTCGGATCTAGAAAGATGTACTATATAGGCAGTTTCCGTGGTCGCCTACAAAGACAGGCGAAGTGGTGAGAAAGCGCCTTTGCGTGAAACATAAAAGGACGCCATTCTATATAGTGTTGAGGGTGTAGAGGCCAGTACGCTCTTACTCTCCTGGAATCGATTGTAGATAGATTGAACAACAGACCTCAGGCTGTCCGTGTCTAGAGTATACCCACTTGGATTTGCTAAGACAATCTTCCGCTCGTTACCCCGTGGCGCCTAAAATATGACGATGATCACTATCACGGCGGTGCACTTGAATCTATGTGGTGACGAAGTGAGTAGAATCAGCTTAGAGCTTACAATATCTTAGTATGGTAGCGCGGGGACATCCCTTCGTGGCTAGACAAACACATGTTCCTTCGGCGATTCTACGGTAACTTGCCTTGTTTGGCCAGTGTCGATCAAGTCTCCAACTCCACGTGAATCTTAATCATTTTTGGTTTCATTGCTAAGCCAACATTTCAAATATTTGTGAGCTATGTCCGAAAGATCTATGTCAAGAGAACACGCGGCGAGTGCTAAACTCGGTGTAGTCAAGCAAAAAAATTTCTGTCGAGGAATATTAAAAAAAAAGGCAACTTCGCACCAAGCCTGAAGGAAGAGTGCAGCTGGGTGGCCTGCCTTGTTTCTCTTTATTCGTTCTTTCTTCTCTTTATCTTACTCTCTGTTTATTGTATCTCTTTTTTGTATATCTTTGTTTCTTTCCCTATCTTTATTACTCTGTATTCCCTTTCTCTCTCTCTCTCTCTGCTCCTTTCTTTATTGTCTATCTCTTTTTCGTGTCTCTTTTTAAGTCTTTCTCCGTATTTCCATCTTTTTATGTCTTTATTTCCTTTATTTCTCTCTATATTTCTCTGTCTTTATATTGCTTTCTCTATCTCTATTTTCTCTTTTCTTTCTTTCTTTCTTTCTTTCTTTCTTTCTTCTTTCTTTCTTTCTTTCTTTCTTTCTTTCTTTCTTTCTTTCTTTCTTTCTCTCTTTCTTTCTCTCTTTCTTTCTTTCTTTCTTTCACGCGTTTCACGTGCTCCACTTCGCCGAGCAGAGTTTTCGTTTAACGCTCGCACCTGCTGTACTCGGTAGTGGGGTTTGTCCAATTCCTGTGGCGCATACCCACCTGCGATTTTTCGCAACACCGCATAAACTACGGTGAGCTACAACCGCTTCGCTGTAAAATACGGTTGCCTGGTTGACGCTTAACAAGGATGGGTGGACGGTGTATTCTATATTAATCCAGTACTAAATAAGCAAGCAGTTTGCTCGGTGTCTTCTATTTCTTTTTTCAAACATAGAAATGATATGAACATTTATAGCGAATTTCGTCGCCGTCATCATATTCTACATAAAGTCATCTTTCCTACCTAAAGCTTTACACTTTTATTCCTATACCTCCCTCGCCACTTTCGTTCTCTCACTGTAACTATACTTCCCAAGCTACACCAACACGGCTATAACTTAAACCGTTTTCCAGTACTTTTTCCTTACTAGAACACCTAGTGCCTCTCCCGGTAGCGATTTTCAGCTACCTTTCTTGTTTTATGTTCTCGCTTTCATGTAATAACAGAAAAACTAATAAATAATAATATCAATAGTTTTCAAAAAGCGTTCGCAATGTTGTTGCATCCCTGCTTAAAGGGAAGCGCAGTGAACGGTTTCTATGCCCTCTGGCTTAACAGAAATGTTCTCACAACGACAGCACGTGCAATTTCAACGTTCTGTATGAAAGCACACTTTCTTCGAAAGGGACGGACCATCGCAAGTCCTACCACATTTCGCGGACAAAGTAAGCAATAGTTTACTACAAAACTGTGCACCATGACGACATCATTCATTGATCGACAGCCTTTTCCACTGGAGACGCGCGTCACACTGGATGCGTCATTGCGGGGTGTTCCTTCTCTACCAAGGCACAAAAGAAAAACGAGGTCTAGTTGTGGGGCAGAAGGGGGACGTTCTATATTCCGGAGCGACACACGGGTGGACCATTACCTTTAGTCGCTTCCAGCATGACGTGTTATCTTATTCGGTATCTGAGTGTGCGCGCATTGATCGCAAAACGAGCATCGACGGAAGACGCCCCTCAAGAGATGTGGGTACGACAAAATGACGATTACATAGTTATCTTCCCGGAAGTACTACATGAACAATAAAAAAAAAGAAAGAAAAGGAGTGTGGGTTCGTTAAAGGGTTCAGTTAAATTCTGAGATTTAACGTGCCAAAAGTGCGACGTCACTACGATTCTCGCCATTGTGTGGGACTCTATGTCAGTGTTGAGTACTCAGGATTTTTCAAGATGAGAAAATTTGAAATTCACCTGTTTGTCACACAAATCTACAATAAAATCCGTACGTATCTCTTAGAAAAAAAAACTTTAAGGAAAATTCGTCCTCGTGGGGTCTTCGAACCGGAGATATAAATCTAGGTGCACGAATCTAACTGCACGGCTAAACCTAATAAGTGCACGGGCGATCTAATTTCCAGCTGGCTAATGACAAAAAGCACTTGGCAAAAAACTGCATTCAGTCGGCCTCAGCGCTATCCGTGTGTACTTCTCGATTGGGTCGTAGTTCGAGCACGCTTGTGTTGCATGATGACATCCATTAGCCCCACTCAGGAAGTGTGAAAGAACGAAAATAACAAATAGAGGTGGGAAAGGGGTGTCCCTACCCACGTCTGCCGTCTTTTTCTTGCCTTTCTGGTTGATTCACTCTCTCCTAGTATTAGGGAAATGGGACAGAATGACACGTTCTGACAGTTCAATGATTACATTGGTGTATTGCTTTCGGACAGTGCTATTTGTGATGACATTGTAGTACTTTTGCAGACTCTCTTCTCCACTATCCTCATTTGTCGCCCCTTCCCCCTTCCTAAGTACGGGGTAGCAAACAGGATATTTCCTCTGGCTAACCTCCCTTTCCTTTGCCCCCCCCCCCCCTGTCTCTCTCTCTGCCCCCCAGTTTCGCCAATGGACGACGTTATGCTTCTCTATCGTCTACGTCGTCGCTAACGCTGAAAAAAAAAAAAGGTTATTTCAAGTCGAGCTCTGCTTTAAAGGCTCGTTCGCACCTGCAACTAGCACCGGTCGTGCGACCATTTGCGACTGGCAACCAAAAAGCGACTGAAGGCGACCGATGTTTACAGCTGCGTGCGACCTACACCTATCGACACACCGGATTCACGTCTGGTCACATTGTCATCGCCCCGTAAACTAAGCTGGCGTCCTGTTCTTGCGTATCTGATTGCTCCAGATGTTTGCGACTGCAGTACTGAAAAATCGAACAGCGAGTGACTGAGTCAAAACAGCCACTTTGGAACAAAGCGGACATTAGCAACCATTTGCGACCAGTCGCTTTCCGACTATGTTTGTCGCACGACCAGTGGTAGTCGCAGGTGTGAACGAGCTTTGAAGGTAGTCGAGCACTCACGTGACATCGCACGCGTGGTCGAGTCGTTCCCGCGCAGCTCGGCGACGAGGGAGACGAGCGACCTTCCAGAGGTGGTGGTCCGTTGCCCCCTCAGCGGTGTCCCGCGAGCAGCCTGGAGCGAAGGGCGGCCCCCGCGGGAGGAGCGCCACGTGGCGTCGGCCCGCGACAGGGCGCGCTCGGACGGCACCACCACGACGACGACGACGGCAGCCGGACGACGACGGCGGAGACGCGCGGCGAGTCACCCTCGAGTCCCGATGTCGTCGACCGCCTGCGGTACGCTCCGCGACCGCCGCTCATGTCACTGGGGCGCTGATGTCACGCCGCTTATAAGCGACAACAGACAACCTGGGGCCTTCTTCTTTACGTTGATCGTGTGTTGAAGCCCCGATAGGTATGACAGACTCGGGCGTTAGTGTTCTTCGATCAGCGCCGAAGCAGGCAGTGGAGAAAGGGCAGCACCCGGCGTTCTCTTCCTCTCAACTTGACAACACGCGCACACACTTCCACACGCGTAGATGGGTCCGTCCTCGTAACGGAGGAAGTCGGTGACGTTTCAAAACTCTTTACGCAGGGCTAGGTCGATAGGGAGTTGCAAGGTCTCGTCAAGTGGCACGCTTCACATTTGTTCACTCGAACTGTCGTGGCACTGAATCGAATCGCGGAATTCTCTTTCAATTATGGATGCCAAAGTACATCGACGATACTGATCCGGATTGACGTTTAGAGACAAGATGGCGAAAGCTCAGTCCATTTCTTCGTAAAAAAACCGGCAAGCAAAACTGGGCCGGTGAATAATGTAATCGGATCGGCAGTCTCTTCAATGAGGCGGTCTACGTAAAACGCAGCTTGTCACTCGTATGCCGGCGGCCAGAGAGATTTCGATCAGACAGAAAAACAGAAGCGATAAGGAAGAGTCGCAAGCATAGGCAACCTTTTGCGAAGACTTTCACGAAGGTGCCGCGCGTTACAAAATAAGGTCAAATACGCTCAAGGCCGAAGTCTTGCAGTGTAGTAGAACGTGAAGTGCACCAGATGGGATCGGAACGGGGACTTTCGCGAAATAACGCGCAGTTTTATGTTCGCCACCGGCTAAAGACGATGTGCGAAGCTAACGGTTTTCTTCCGGCACCGGTAGCCTTCAGGCTTCAGCATCAGCGTCCGTCAGCGGATCAGTCACTTCTTCTGTCAGCTTATGAGACAGATCACCAAGCGAAAGACGTGGCACGTGAGGAAACAACTCGAGCTCTGTTCAGGACAACGATGTCAGTTTGAAGCAGCTGGCGCAAGAATATAACTACCTAGCAGCAAGTATACATTAACAGGCACCTTTCATCGTAAGGGCAGTTTGAAAGGAATCACTCAGCCAACAAACAACCGTGACACAAACCTAAACGTTGCCAAGGCAGACTTGTTCAATTGAAAACAACAATTCACTCTTCTCAAAAAGTCCCCAAGCAAAGCACCTCACCAACAAAGTCGCAGCAAAGTTTTGTAACGCCAAGCGCGAGCCCAAACCTGAACACGTGGAACCGGCGTTCAACTTAATCGTCCCAGAAAGGAAACAAGCAATCAATCACGGCCGGAGAGAGCGAGACACGGGTCGGCATGACCGGCGTGCAGCAGTGGAAAACTCACGACCACGCAGTAGAGTGAACGGGTTCTTTCTGCACACGGTTAGGTCACCATGGGAAACCGAGCAGCCGGTGAAACAGTAACAACATCAACAACTGAAAGCCGCAGCAAGAAACTGTTTAAACGAGAGCGCAGTGTCTCCACAAACGAATCACCAGCACCAGCAGAGTACAATGCGGGAGTAAAACTGTCACCGAGGGAAACCAGGAGGGGCAGAAGGCAAACAATAACGACCGAAAATCAGACACGCGAACCTAGGTAGAGAAATCCCGATAATCGAACGAGGCAGGAGTTACGACAAAACAGTGGGCCGCGGCAGAAAGCTCGCGCGGATGGAGGGATGAATCGAAAAGTTCGAAGCGCTACACTCCTGCCCCCCTGGTTTCGGTCAGTCTCACGCGACGAACGCCGACGGCCAACCTACGAACCACTACAGCCGGGCCAGCGACGTCGTGGCAGGCACGTCGGGGGCGCACGAGACGGCGGGGCGGCGAAGCACGCGCACCGCCAAAACTCACACACACAACACAGCGGCGGCGGCGCCGACGGCTCGGGCAACAAAAACAACCACAAGAAGCACCGCCCTGTTCGGGAAACTCCGGCGGCGTCCACGCGAGTCGGAGCTCGAGGCCGCTTTGCGCTTGCGCCCCGCGCGACGCTGGGCGAAGAGCGCGCGCCAGACGGCGGCGCGGTCGGCATCTCCTCCCCTCCTCTTCATCCCGGACGAAGGAAGGGAGGAAAGGGAACCGCGCAGGCGCATCATTGTTCGGCCGCTCCTTTCCCGCTCTCCCTCAACTCTGCTTCCCTTTTGAGGAATCTTCCAGACGGTCCGGGGGAAGAGCGGGCACGTGGCGTACACGGCGGCGCGCGATGGTTGGAATGCGAGGGCTGAGAAGCCACGTCGCGAGCTTCGACGAAAGTTCCGTCAATTGGCTCGTGCTCAGCCACCGTAAAACAATTTCCACCGGACTAGTAGTCATCGGGGCAGCTGCTGTGAAGCGTGAATGTTCGCAGCGGAGTAAAATGGACTATAGTTAGGTGTATGACGAGGGAAAGTGTTCGTGAATAAACACGGCGCGACTGACACGAGATAGAAACGATGAACGAAGAATACACGAGGACGGGCGCCCGCCCGTATTCTTCATTCTTTGTTTGTATCTCGTGTCAGTCGCGCCATGTTTAATCATGAATCCATACCAACTTGCCCAACTATCAGTGTTACTGAGGGAAAGTGTGGTTTGCGCGTGTAATACCGACGGAGAAAAAGAAAAAGAGGGGAGGGAGAGAAGCGTTTTAAAATAAACTCAACATTAAAACATCTAGTGGAAATAGCAAATGCGAACATGGCATGAAAACAGTTTAACGGATCTTGCAGGTCAACTTTCGAACCACAATACCGTCTACGTCGACCCTCCCACTGCATAGCTTCAACCAAATACGAACTTTCCAAACACTTTAATGTCATGTTGTTGTGACGTCATAGAATACCCCAACCCGAAAGGCAATTTAAACACCTTATCAAGGCCTAATGGACTTTTTTGCGTGCAAGTGGCCTATTAGACAGACTACAGTACCCCTGCTCCTTGCCTTTCTTTTTTGTTTTTGCGCACCCGCTCTTCTCTCCCACCTCTTTCCATCTTTCTTTCCGTTTCACCTAGTGTAGGGTAGCAAAACGGATGTTCCAATTATGGTCGACACACCTGCCCCTCTATCATTTGTGTGTGTCTCCCTTTATCGGGAAAACTTGCGCCCAGAACCACAAACACCGACAGTACGACGATATCGGCGAGAAAACTGTCGTCGAAATCCGATCCACGGATCTAATGCGTGGCTAATCTATACACGAGTAACGGCAAATTCCAGCAATTTCGGTGGCGTTTGCGTACATTCCAGCATGTACTCCACTATTTTCATTCAAGCAATCTAATGCTAGAGGCCCGTGTACTTAGATTTAAGTGCACGTTAAAAAGCCCCAGATGATCGAAATTTCCGGAGCACTCTACAACGGCGTGCCTCATCATTAAATCTTGGATTTGGTACGTAAATCCCCCAAAATTATCATCCCGCAATCTGAATAGTACCATAAAAAGATTCGACAAGGCACCGATAGATCAAGGCGCGGCTTGCGCCGACAGATAACAAGTGCAGAATGTTTATCCGGTGAGTGAAACCCCCTCACCCTGATAAAAAGAAACAATGAAAAACAACGAAACGCGTAACTTTTTTTGAGCATTAGCTTAGCCTTTTCCCGCTGATCCCCCATAAAACAAAACAGGCAACTCAAAGATGTTACTATGCAATCAAAACAAATTATGCTGTTACATCATTGTATTCACGTGGGAAGTAGTAGCTAAATTACTGCACCAGGGTGGACTATCCTTCTCTGGTGGTGGCGGTGGTGGTGGAAAACATTTATTAAGCTATATACAGCGAGAGGTGTGGACGGGGTGAGCCGGATGGGCCCGCCCTTCACAAACACTAGGAGGGATCGCTAGTCCGGTATCCCTGTAGCTGCCGCGGCGGCCCGGGCTCTATCCACCAATGCCTGTTGGGCTTGGAGGTCGGAGCAGCCGAGCAGGACAGCTTCCCAGTCCTCTCGGGTGGGGTGGGAGTGGGGTGGGTAGGCAGGATTGGAGGGGCATGCCCACACCATGTGATAGGTGTCATAAGACTCCTCCGCACAGTGCGGGCACGCGCCCGAGAAAGCCGAATATAAATGTTTTAATACTGCCGGGCACAGCACAGTATTGGTGAAAAGGCGGAGAAGCCAGCGCTCCTCCGCCTTGGTGAGGCCTTTGCAAACGAAAGCGCATTACTACCGGCTGTGGTCACTGGAAAGGCAGCACCTCAGGTCTCCTTATGCAATTCCATCACCACGCGGCACCGGGATTCGAACCAAGGACCTCTTGCATGCGAGGCTGATGATCTACCTCTACGCGATCGCTGCATCATTACATTATACTGCATATTACATTATACAACGCGTTAAAGTGTTCTGAAATCCCCGACATCATGTCCACGCACCGACGTGGAGCAAATAAGCTAGCTGACATTGCTGCCCTTCAAACGTCAAACGTCCTGATCGTTGGTTTCAAAAATAACCTACCCGCCACGGTGGTATAGTGGTTAAGGTGCTCGGCCGCTGACCCGAAGATCGCGGGATCGAATCCCGGCCGATGGAGTCGAAATGCTAGAGGTCCGTGTGCCTGGATTTAGGTGAACCTTAAAGAACACCAGATGGTCAAAATTTCCGGAGATTTCCATTACGGCGTCCCTCATAATTATATCGTGGTTTTGGGACATAAAACCCCAACAATTATTATTACTATCAACAACAAAAACAACAACAAAATCTGAAGTCTAAAATATGTAAAATATCCGACTTTGTTAGCCTTATAGCTTTTGCAAAGGCTGATAGCAAGTGCTACCGGCGAACATTATTCCCGAGCGCGAAAGCACAGCCATGACGCCATTTCGCGTATAATATACGCGCTATTTTCATGCTCTTTACCAAACGTTGCAACAAGAAAACTCAGATTAGATATACATTCCTCATATGAGCGACACTATTCCTCATACTAAGACAAGAGTCCATAACGACGTCCTTACATGAAACGTCACCGCTATACGTTCTCCACACAGCGAACACTCTCATTCTCACACAGCTCATTGAGGAGAAGCGTACAATAAGCGGTCGAGGAACGGCCCGGCGGTTGTAAATATAGGTCACAGCGACGGTTCCATTCCGTCTCTGCGGGCTCGCAAGGGGTAGTCCGCGATATCTTCCACGAGAACTTCAATAGGGCGTTATCGCTCATTTCCTATCTTTACGGCGCAGAAGTGTAGGGGGGAGGTCATTAGAAGCGGCTCGACAGAGACGCGTGCAAAGAGAGCTCGCAAACAACGAGACGGTGTGTACACGTCGTCGTCGCCGCCGCACGCAGCCGTCGCATAGTAGTAGCCGGGGAGACGACGGTGTTAATGAGTGCGGAAACCATCATTTCGAGTCCGCTCCCGCGGGTGCAATCCTTAACGAGGGAAGAGAAGGGTCCTCCCGACGAGTTCCAAGTGCGGCGCTCGAGAATGCGGGTGCATGGGGCTCACTTGGGACGCGCGCGTGAGGAAGGCCGCCCTTTTTAAAACGGGTGGCCGACGATGGAGAGACCGGCGTCGTATACAACTATAGGGCAGAGAACTAAGGCGGGCACGATCAAACGAAGCCGCCTCCGCGGCGACGAAATATATATAAAAAAGGGGTTACGATCTCCGGAAGAAACGAGGATGAGGCTTGAGGAAAAGGGAAGTAAGGAGGCGAAAGTGGGGGAGGAGGGAAAGCGAAAAAGGAAAGGGAGAAAGTGCGCAATCTTCACACAATGGCGGGTCTCAAGACTCGAAAGGGAAGCGCACGCACAAAGGAACGACTACGGCCGTTAAAGGATGAGAGAGAGAGAGAGAGAAAGAGCTCAGTAGAATATAGAGATGGGAAAAGGGGAAGATCTTGAGGGTAGACCGGTCCAGCGCAGACCCTCGAAGAAGCCGAAATCGGCGGGGGCGGATGAAAAAAAAGAAAGGAAGCGGAAACCGCGGGGAGCGGGCGCGGGAGGCGGAAGTTATCCGACGACCGTCCGGGCGATAGCTGCGCGGCCCAGACAACGCCGCCCCGTCATCGTCGACGGCGCGCTAGGTCATCTTCTCCATACTCTCCCTCCTCATTCTGATGGAGGCGCGTTTCCTTTTCGTTTCGCGTCATGGACCTCGAAACAGGGGGCAGTCCTCGCTCGCTCGCGAGCTTGTCCGTAATGCTCTCAGTTCGACCAAAGTTCCGTGCACCCAGACCGGCAAAACTGCTGCAAGTGTTTACACGTTCGGAACAGGCAGCCAGACAGGCGTCAAATTATTTTTTTTTTCACGTCAACTTCATCACACTTGAAGACATCGTTACGCAACTCTTTTTTATCCGAGGGCGCCAAAAAGCGACCATTTCGAAAGTTAACTTTTTCGGACGACGAGTGATTGCACACGCCACGGGAAACCGGCGCACTCTGGCGTCAGGTCTGAAGCGTCGACGTCGTTTTCACAACTACCAAGCTCCAACAAGACACGCTGTTAAGGAACGATTTCAAAATCCCGGAGGAAGGAAGCTAATGGCGCCAGTGAGAACTTATCATGCAGGCCATGAATGCGCTCACAGCTTACCCTTTTTTTTTTCTAAACCAATGTACCGATTCGTGGCCGATCCTACGGAGTTGGTTGCGCCAGTACACTGAGTAGCAACCAATTAACTAACCGACGACTGATCTTCTTCCGAGCTCGGCAGTCACAGGCAACAACATCGGAAAAGTTTTGAAAGTATGAAGCCTTCGTTCAAGAAGTTTAAGATCACGAGATACACTGTCAAAACGTAGTCCTCTATCATATGGTAGAAAAATATTCGTCAACAGCATCCAGACTAAAGGCCCAACCTTACCGTTTCCTTTATATTCTCCCCACAATCCAAGCCGCCGGCACTTTACAGTTACACAAAGAATACTAAAGCGCATGTTTCCGTACCTGGGTGAACTTCCTGTGCGAAAAAACTTCTCGGAACTCTGAATCGTCTACATTCAGTTTTCGTAAAAACTGACGTAACTGCGTTCTTTTTCATTGGCAAAATTTAGTAAGTCCTGCACGCCCACTGTCAAAACTTATGACGTACAGTGTCGATATCCACCTTCATACAGTTTTACTTCCTCTCCTAGCACACCAACACAAAGGTTTTCGTTGTTCTATACTCTTAATCTAAGACTTAAGTTCACCAGACTCGTACGGACGCTATTGTCTATGCGTTGCTGTCCGCGCTCGTTCACACACTAACCTTGTTTTTCCTTCCTCTCGATTTCCCATCTTAATATGAGTAATATTTCTTCCTTACCCAACTTAGAGTGGCAAATCAAACCGTTTCTCGTTCGCACCCCTATATTCGGTATTTTTCTGTTTTAGGTTACCTTAAAGCTACTCGTTCATGCCTACTTAATCTCTCCGCAGAACAAATAAGAACACGTGAATACCTCCCCGTAAAAACACGGCGCTACCCGATGTTCTATCGCTGCGCAGAACTACTACACGACGTTGCAGATCGCCGCGCCGAAACATGGTGCTTAGCTCCTTCAGTGCACACAACTCTCGGGAGACGGGCCCCTCCATGCCACCATCCGCCGTGTCGGGGAGCACTAGGCACGAGGGAGGCGGGGCCGGGAAACTGGGTCACCAGGCATCCAGGACTCCCCTTACGACCCCCTTATGCCTTTTCCGCGCTCCCTCCGGACTTCGCACCTCCAGCGCCGCACGCACATTGCTCGCGGCGCAGCGGGGCGCGACCATCGCCCATGGTTTTTCTCTTTTTTTTATGCTCTTTTCGCTATACATATACTGGAGTGGGGGAGGAAAAAAAATGATGCGATCGTTGAGTCGGACGCTAATGCAGCGACTTAAATTGTTCCCAAGGCGGATGGGAGGTAATAAATGCGATACACGCTGGTCGGACTCGCAGAGTAAGAAACAGGTGGCGGTTCGAGTATCGGTAACCGTATTGCGAAGGAGCTGTGTGCGAAGAGCAGTTGTGTAATCAGCATCGCGTGCACGTTAAAGAAAAAGAAGATGAACCGCGGTCAAAAAGAATATGCTGGCATCTCGCAAAAAAAGAAAAAAAAGAGAAGTAACAGAAAAGCCTCGCAGTTTCAATGAACAAACGCCGCGAGTTTACCCCTGTAAAGGGTGCTCTGCCGCACATATGTAAAACAGAGTGTCGGAACGGAACGAAAACCGAAAACGAAAAAAACGATATTTTTGACCGGAACGAAAACGTAACCGAAACTTTATCGATTATTTCGTTCCGGAGCGAAGCCGAAATTTTTTCAATCGTTTTTCGGTTCACGAAAAAACTTCGCAACCCGGAACAACTAACCACATGCAATGTGAGCATATCTCAGGGTACAGTATTAGCGCGTACCTCAGGCAGGAATTCCAAAGCAAATATACGTTCAAATTGCGCGAAAAACGAAACCAGTGGCAAGCAAAGATATTTATATTAACGCAAGTGGGCTTTTGCGCGCCTGTCACGCAAGCCAAAGTGAAGAGGGCGTTGTCGGCGCTGAAGTTTGTTACAGTTAAAGCTGTTATGAGACCACAACAGCTGATTTTGGCGCCGTAGTTGTCCGCCGCCGCCAGTGTCCGTGACCACTATCGCGTGATATAAGAAAAAATTAAATGAGAAACAAATTTATAGGATCGGATGGGAGTTTAACCCGCGCCCTCTGCGTGGTAGTCGGGTCTTCCACCCCAGTGCCAGGCTGGTGCTTGTAACTCCTTCGGAAAAATACTCTATACAGGCGTCATGTCGGGCAGTAAATCGTGTTAACATATGTAATATAACGTGGCAGAAGAGTAGAATAACAACCAGTCATCACACAATGCTAATACCGCAAAGAGTGTGTAGTTTAATGCTTGCCGCCAGTGTTGCGGAGTTGTCCCACCAGAATTGGAATGACTCCGGAATCATTCCACATTTTCGCGACCCCGGGAACAAAATGGGGACAACACTTGAAGGAATGGGAATGGAATTACGCCTTTTTCCGAAAATAGAGCACGTTTTGGTCTACGTGCTGTTTTTGAAACTTCAAACATTAGTAAGTCAGAGCCTCGAAATTAACGATAAAGCAGCATTGCTAAAATGGCTTGGCTGATTACAAGCACGGTACATTTATAAGCAACGCGCCTGCTACATACCGATGCATAAGTTAGTGTACAAACAAATGCATTATCCCAGTAGATATCGAAGGGACAAACAAATTACCCCCTGCGCGCTGGTTCCCATTGATACCCCCACACGAAAGTGGCGAATACTCTATGCACAGCCTGATCTTTATCTCACGAGCAGTTTAGTACCTCACACACGTAAATAACCTTTGCTACAAGGAAGGCATTGCATACCTGCGCACAGGCTAGCACAGAAAGTTCTCCTCACCCCATCCATGCTTGCGAGGCGCGCTTGACAAGCGTGAGTGCTGACGAGCAGTGCGGCCCAGTGTTCCGTATTCGATGCAAAGGCACAAGGTGCCCGAGCGGCGCAATGTTCCAACTAATACCAGCAGATCTACAGGGTTTTGTTCCCCATTAACCAAATCTTAGTTTCTCCATAATCACGACCGCTCTAGACGTCTGACAAAACTGCGTAGTCTTCTTGAATACTACTTTTGTCAGCATAAAAATATGCTATGTCGTCATTTTAGCATTAACACATTTAAGCTTAAACAATATTAAAACACCACCATTCGTTCGAACATGCTCACCATACAAATACTATAAGTAGCGGGAGAACTGTCCCTATGGGAATTAGTAGGATGGTTGTACTGCACGAGATATGCCGCCAAGCTACTATCCCTCGACCTTGGTAACGTGTTTTGCGTACTTTTGCAGTTCTTAATGCATCTGATGACATCAGCTCTATGGGGCGTTCATTCTTAACTCGATAAAACTATCAAGATGCCTTTCCTACGTTGAAGAATTTCAGGAATGGAATTGAACTGCCAGGCCATTCCCAGAGTCCGATTGGGCTAAGTTTTTTCATTCCGAGGAATATAAAGGAATGGTATTGCGGCAAGTTCTAATTCCCCGGAATGGAATTGGAATGGAATGGAGGCGCCCATTCCGCAACACTGCTTCCCATCCACTGCAAATTGCTCAGCCATAATTCTTCATCATCATCAGCCACAGCACAAAGTCCACATAATATCTTACAGATGTGTAGCGGGTACCACGATTCTCCGAAGAATGACGAAAAATGGCCTAGCGGGAACTGCGTTACTTCAGAAAAATTGCGATGATTTATGGCGTAGTGTGTACATTGCATGTGTACTTGTATTAGTTGCCCCAAGAGACTCTACAACGGGCTCTACAAAGTCCGCTCTTCCAGCTTTCGCTGTGACTGTGATGCGTGTTCCGCGCAGGCCTGGCGATCTTTTTATCAGAACAGCGGTCTCGCACATCAGAGAGTACTCTCAATGACGTGCTGCCTCTGAGATCGCGCTCACTCCCTTGACACAAAGCATTGAGCCCACTAAACAAATTCATGTTCGTCTTTTGAGAAAATAAATACTACGACTTTGAAATTAATACTGGTTTGTGCTGGTTGGTAGGAATTCGTGGTACAGTTACTTCCGCTCATCTGAACAACGTGTTTCGCCCTTGTCCCGCTTTCTAAACAGTAGGGCAAGTAACTGTATCACAAATCCAATGTTTTTTTATGATTACCTTAACTTCAAATTTTTGCATACAAAAAAAAATCGTTACGAACCGTTACGGAACAATTTTTTTTTCGTTCCGGAACAGAAACGGAACGGAACTTTTTGCGGTGGAACGAAACCAAAACCGAAACGAAAAACATTTCGTTCCGACACCCTGATGTAAACGATGTGACAAAGTGAACCATGAGGTTGCGAGCTCTTGTCAAGCAGTTTCTTTATGTAATAGGCCTTGGCTACAGCTTCTCTTCTTCTGACCACTGTGGAGGAATACGTAATAATAATAATAATAATAATAATAATAATAATAATAATAATAATAATAATAATAATAATAATAATAATAATAATAATAATAATAATAATAATCGCACACGTACTCGAGCAAGGCAAGTATCAAGAGTACCAAAAGCTGGACAAGTCGGTAGGGTCTCAATCAGAACGAGTTTGAGAGAAAAAAATGACACCATCTCCCGCTAAAGGGGACCATGAGGCGATGCGAAGCAGCGCTTCGGCATGTCGAGCCCGCGTTTCAGAGGGGGAGTGGAGAGGGGGAAAGGAAGAGAGGGGAAGTGAGAAAGGGATTGGAGAGGGGAATTGGAGAGAGTGGAAGTGGAGAGGGGGAGGGGAGAGAGGGGGAGTGGATGTGTGTAGAGAGGGTTTGCGCATGCACAGTAAGGGTGGTGACGCCGCACACCGCCGGTTTGAACTCCGCCATAAGATGCTTCGCATCTAACAGATTCCGGCAAATCCCACGAATTGTGGGAATCGGTTTCATGCGAAGTAGTCAGCAAGTAGCTGCGTATGCTGCTCTTTTTGGCTTTGAGGCAAGTCTTACGAGATGGACCGACGTCTTTGGGTAAATTGAGTAGTGTGCATATCGTGGGCCTACCAGGCACGTCGACTACACTGGCGTTTAAAGGGTAGCTTATGGTCCGACGTAATGTGGGCGCTCACATTACAGCACAGAAGTTTTTATCAAAACGATGAGTAAGCAGCGTTTGTTTCCCTATTCCTGTGCGGACGAGCAACGCTAGACTTCAGCTAGCCGAGTCGTAGGAATACATATGTAATGTTTATCGCATTATTATCAAGCAGATAGCCAACACTGCAACCAGAATTGACGTTAAACAAGCACAAGTGACACAAGTGGTGTTAGGAAACCGTTGAAGGGTCATTGCAGCACCATTGTAAGCGTTTCCGTGCTTTATCAAAATCACCAACGAAAACAGACGGCATGTCTTTCTCATGTTTAACCCCTGCAACGTGTCTTAAAAATTTCCAATGTCTATTTTCACCGTTCATGGGTCGATACACGGTGAATCACGTGTGGCGCATACACCCATACCACGGGCTGCAATATGCGGATATGCACCACACGACACTGAAGGAAAGGGTTTCATGACGTACGCGACAGGCATTTCGCGTTATTCACCTTATGAACTGTAAATCGCGCTTGTGATAAGCTCATGTCCTCCCATGCTAATTTTGATATATACAAAGTTTACACGACGCCCGTGACAGCGCCCAGACGTAGGCGGCTAGAGAGATAGAGAGAAACGGTCAAAGTTCCTTTGGTTCGCAAAGAAATGCTCCGCGTTTAAAAGGACATGCGTTGAAAGATTCACAAGAGACTGTCGGCAAAGGTCTGTTCTGGGAACGAAACGGGTTATATACATAGAGCAGAAAAGCGCCTAAACTTTCGTAAGCTCGAGAGTTTCAAAGTAAACTACAAGCACAAAAGAGATCTTAATTAAATTCTGTTTCAAAGTGCCATAGCCGATGAACAATGGAAGAAAGAATATGACTGTTGGGAAGGCAAACAATAGCGAGATCTGAAAGGAATTTCCAATCGAAGCAATCGTGTTGTTTTTAGTTATTATTAATTAAACTCTTCTTTTTTTTCAGACACTCCCACAAAATGCCAAAAAACGAGGCAGTGGGGCCTGTTTCAATTTAGTCACTTTTTTTGCAGGTCCACGTTTTAACGGCGTAGTCATTGTTTCGATTCATAATGGTTCATTTTCATCTCGCATGTATACCTTCTCAATGATAGTTGTTTTTACACAGTAGTTTCATTTAGGTTCCCAGTGCCCTCGAGTAGTAGCAGAGCAAAACTTGCCACTAGCTGGAGTGGCTGTGCGTCGACATTTCGCTGTTTATTTGCATTTTCGTTCAGTGCACGCGACTGCGATCAATAACGACAGGTACTAACTTTCATCGCAGGCAACCTTACTATTGCGATATTAGGTTATTATGAAAACAAACAAATTACATATATGACTACGCATAGTTCCCCCGAAGCTCGCGCCTTTGCTTAATGAACCGTTTGCCGTTGCCTCCACATAATGTGCAAAAATATTTCTTGTTGATAACTAGCGCACCCAGCTTTCCGTGTTCTTCAAAGCCATAAATGTGTGCTGTAGTAGATGAAGCGTCCAATCGTTGCAAACGCTTTCACACTACCGAACATAAACGAACGATATTCACAAAATGAAAGCGAAGAACGACCGCGTATGGGGAGCAAGTATAGAAAAAATTACACCATTTCCCGCTAAAGGGGACCATGAGGCGATGCGAAGCCGGAGCACTTGCACGATTGCGTTCCGTTGGCGTTCTTTGGGCATGCTACCGACCTCGCGTCGTGGAACGCGAAAAGGAACGCTACGCGCGTCTTGTCTTCCCTCTAGCCTGGCCGTTAATTCTCACAGGGCGAGCGGGGAACGCAGTCGGCAGGCGTGCGAGAGGGGGGCAGCGTAGGAGAGGCGAGAGAGGGGGAGGGGACGCGCATGCGCTGGTGCTCATCGCAGCGTTGCGCAGGAGAGAGTTTCGGCATGTCTAGCCCACGTTTCAGAGGAAGAGTGGAAAGGGGGAGGGGAGAGGGAACGTGGAGAGGGGGAAAGGGAAGGCGGAGAGGAGGAGGGGAGAGGGTGAATGGAGAGGGTATGCGCATGCGCAGTAAGGGTGGTCACGCCGCACACCACCACCACCGGATTGAACTCCGCCATAAGATACTTCGCATCTAAAATGCGCGCGCGCGCACGCACACACACACACACACACACACACACACACACACACACACACACACACACACACACACACACACACACACACACACACACCGCACGCCGCATCACGCCACGAAAGCACACAGCTCCTGTAAAGCGTGCACTCCTGCAAATGCCCAAGATTTGTGGCGAAGCAAGCATGTCAACATTATGCCTGTAAAGCGTGCACTGCCGCAAGTACACAGAGCATGTGGAGAAGAAAACTTGTCAAGACAATTTATTTATAGCGGTGAAACGTTATATAAAGAACAATAGAATCGTCGCCGTGTCATACACGTTCAAGCCACGAAGACGTTTTCTTGTTCGTTTATCGATACGATCGTACTGCGTGCCTGTCGTCAAAAAGTTACGGTACATTATGTATCGTGACGTCATTTTTTTTTCTGTGCCGTGACCCTAGACAAACACTTGCGAACGACTGCTCTGTTAGGAACACATTTCTGTCGCGAATATTGCGCAACCTGATGAAAGTAATGATAAGAAACCAATGGCGCCCACAATTTACGTTCGTTCGCCCTGCGCTAATTATGGAATTCCATAATTACGAACTCAACGACTGCGACATCCCCAAGACGAATCAGCACACAATGACACTTCAGAATGACGTCATTTGAGAGAGCCAACGTAGGAACCGCACTCGGACGCCTAAAAAACTACTTTAGAATATTACGCGGGAACACGTACGCTCACGCATGCATGCACGCGCGCGCGCACACACACACACACACACACACACACACACACACACACACACACACACACACACACACACACACACACACACACACACACACACACACACACACACACACACACACACACACACACACACACACACACACACACACACACACACACACACACACGCGCGCGCACGCGTGAATAGATTAAGGAAACGCGCTTAAGCACGGTCAAGGTTAAAAGCTCCGGATATGATTCTACAGAAATTGATATCGAAAAAACGTTGACAAACACTGTAAAGCACTTATTCAGCGCTCCAACAAAGCAGTTTTCCAATCATTAATCTTAAAGAGTCAATATCACACAGCGCTTCAGGCGACCTTGAATATCGCCGCTACCGTCTCAGCCGCGAAGGATCGAACCCTTAACATACCACGCTCAACGTAAAACGATTTGGCTGAGGCAGAAAAGGAAAGCGAAAGTTTTATTTTCTCGTACACAACATAAATCACCTCACGCTCGCTAACTAAAAAAAAAAATAAATAAATTTAGGCACGTCGACGTTACGTGCTCGGGCACCGAAGACAATGTATCGATTGGAATAGGGTATAGTCGAAGGAGCGGTGGCACACTGCCAGTCCATTGTCGTAGCACCATCGCCTTGTCGTGGTTCATTAAAAAAAGAAATCGATGCGTGTGCGCTCTCGGTTTTTTCGTTCAGGGAGAGGAGGAAGACGACGGCGTGGATAGCACCTTTGTTCGGAAGCGGGCGCCGAGCGAGAAAGGCTTTCGATTCGCCACATTCTTTTAATAAACGGTTTAGTCATTAGAGCGTTCGTTATATGGGTCAATTAAGACTGCGGGAATAATACTACTAAAAAAGGAGCCTGAAAGAAGGTACGCGAAAGGTGGCGCGCTCTCCCGACTCATGCAAAAAGGTGAAGAAGAGAGTCAGAGCAGCGCTGTGCTGGTGCGCCTAATGGAAAAATCGAGGATCAATGCTCACGGCGAATTTTGTACACCTTTTGCTTTGAGTTCTCTCCCGCACTGAAAAAGGGAGAGAGGAGAATATAGGGAATTGAAATTTAACGTTAGTATTTGCTTTACAGGCGAAAAAGAACATTTTGGTTCTTCGTCCTCTTTCTCCTCCTTTCCAGCAGCTGTATGCACAGAATACCCGAGAAAATCAAGAAAGGAATTGGCTCTCTTTTGCGTAACTGACATAATTATTCGACGGAAACGGTTACATCGGCGCTCAACAAAAGCATAACGCTCGGAAAGTGGAGCGCATAACTACGAGTAGAAGGCGAAGTAGTTAAACCACTTCTAATATGCGTTGAGTTGTAGACATTTCCCACGGGAGCCAAAGTTTTTACATATCATTCAAGGGTCACAAAATCGCGAAGATATTCCTCCGTAAGTACTTTTTTGTCAGAGGCTATCAGTCATCACTTATGAAACGCCTAGCATCAAAATTGGCCAGAATCACCCCTTACGAAGAAAACTAAAAGTACTTTTTGTGAACACGAGGCCGGACGTTCTTTCGATATTTACGTCAACACAAAGGTGCGCCGGCGTACATATTTACTTTATTTTGTAAAAATCGGCGATTCGAACTCTGGACCCCAATAAAGTTTGCACCATCATCATCATCATCATCATCACCATCATTCGAACTTTCACAAGACATATATTAGGAAGAAGAAGCGAAAGACGAGCTCATTTACAGCTGAAGTAGTTGCGAAAGTTCAGAATCTACGTAAGAGCTACAATGTGTCGATGCATTCGCCGATATTTTGAGCTAAGGCAGGATCATGTCCTATTAAGAAATGGTGCCTCTACTTCTCAAAGAAATAAGAGAATTTTAAGGCTTCTTTGAAGGCCCTTGTATCCCTGAAACTTCTCCATTTTCTAAGCATTATGGTGTGTTTTTGCACGTTTTGTATCTGCCGTGCACTTTGTGTTATCATTTCAATTTTCACGGTAGCCATTTGGACTAGTATGACAGACGTGTCGCAAGAATGAACACCTCCAGTATTCATTAAATAACCTTCGTCTATTTCTCTCTGGCTCGTGGATTACATAAAGATAACTCAGAGCCGGCACACGAAAGCCTCCAAGCAAAGACACCACAACTCCTCGCATACCGTACGCCGAATTATTACGTCTAACCCGTCCGTATAACGTACCGAAATAAGTCCCGAACTATCTCAAATCCAACCTTCAGTCTCTTCATCTCGCCTTCAAGCTTTAACTTCGATATTATAAATAAGCTCCAAAAACAATTGTCAAAATTTTTAATTGTTCGTTTTTTACGTCCCAAAAGCATGATATGATTATGAGAGACGACGTAGTGGAGGTCTCCGGAAATTTCGACCACTTGGGATTCTTTAGCGTGCACCTAAATCTTAAGCACACGGGCCTTTAGCATTTCACCTCCATTGAAATGCGGCCACAGTGGCCAGGATTCGATCCCGCGACCTGCGGGTCAGCAGTCAAGCTACATAACCACTAAACCACCACGGCGGGTGAGAACGATGATCTGCTGTTTAGTATAACAGCGTGCAAAACACAAGGACAGAGGCTAGACAGACAAAACAAGCGCTTGTTTCGCCTGTCTAGCCTTCGTTCTTGCGTTTTACGAGCTATTTTACAACGCATTCGTACCAACTAGCCGTCGCCAGTGGAACGCTCTCACCAACGTATTCAAGTAAAAAAAGCCAACAACATGGCTTTCCTTGCTACTAAGATCGGCTGGTTGCGCCACTGCGTTCTCGCGTTCCTATATTACTGCATTTCTCCATACTTGCTCCGTAGTACGCTCGCATGAGCTAACTGCAGGAAGAATGCGCAGAAACTGCAAGACGAATCACCGAGGAGCGCTGGAATTGCCATCCAGCGACGAAAACTGAGCTGGTACATGGACGCCACGCTTGTAAGCCGCTTGTCTGCGGCTTCGAGCCGAGCTCCATGGACAGTCGGGATGGAGAGAGCAAGAGAGGGGGGGGGGGACTTGGGCGCGAGGCGCTGGCTGCTGGCATCGTTGTCTGCGTTCATTATGACATCGCAAGCAGGGGGCGCGCCGATGCGGACATCTATCACGCCAGCCCGACAACGTATCATTTGTCATCGTCACTAATGACGACAGTCAGTAACGGGAGATCAGAGTGGAAGGACACGATAAAAAAAAAAAAGATTACATATATATAAACGAACAACGCAAATCAGGGGAAGTACACCGACTTTTGAATCAGATTCCTCAAAACTTCAGAAGTCGTTTGATTTTCGCCCAACTGGCGCGGAATGTATGAAGCCACTGAATCGAATCGTATTGTCTTTTTTCCCTCAGACTTTTCTTTTGGTGCATAGCAGTTCTTATAAAGAAAAAAAAAGGACCGCAGAATTGAGGAGTACAGCGCGTCCAACGAAAAAGAAAGCACCAAACCTTTCGTACGCTAATTTATGTCTGGCATATCACTCGTTGCCGCCATGCCATCAAGTGTATCGATAGTCATCAAATGCAATCAGTAGCCGTCAGTGCCGTACGAACTCTGAGCGATAAGAGTTCGTGTGCATAGTTATCGTTTTCACGACGGTCAGCGCACACAATACACGAAACACAAGAAAGTGCACGACACAAACGCTTGCGTCGTGTACTTTCTTGTGTTTCGTGTCTTGTGTACGATGACCGTCATGTGCATGTTCCAACTAGCCCAATACATTGCTACAGTTTATCATTTTCAATTCCACAACGAATACGTGTGAATGAAGCAGGTCGCTCTTGAGGTTTATTACCGGCCCCATTTCCGACAACAACCAACAATGTCACTAGAATAAATTTTGGTGTGGCTTTACTATCGCAAAAGCAATGACCAGCGGAGCTGAGGGGAAGCCGTAGCAAAGTTGTGCAAACGTAGGCGAAGGAGAGGGCGGTTTAGCAAAGCAGGATGAAAGCTAAGCAAGGTTTCTCCTCTACACTCCAAACGAAGCTTCGCTTCGTTATTCTCTATGTTTTCCAGAAATAAGATCTGTTCATTCATTCATTCATTCATCCATTCATTCATTCATTCATTCATTCATTCATTCATTCATTCATTCATTCATTCATTCATTCATTCATTCATTCATTCATTCATTACATTCATTCATTCAATACAATCTGAAAGGAGGAAACCAGGCGGGGCAATTGCCTGCAAATCTCGCAAGGCTCGATACAACATGCTTATCATCATCCTCATCTGGCCTCACTCATTCTTTGCCCTGACACTCCGCTGCTTTACTACGCTTTACGCTCAACGTTTCCCTCAGCATCACTCTCATCCATCTCTTACCCTTTTCCTTTGCCCCACCCCCAACCTTTCCGAAAAAAATACTGGTAGTGAAGTAGTTGCCGCTAATCCGAATAATTCAGTCTCAAAATGGCTGTGAAGGAATTTTGTTTTAATTTGAGGTTCGTTTTGCTCAAAGTGGCATCGATAAAAAGCTGAGAAAGAAAGAGCGTCGCCATCACAGGCAAGCCTCGCCTCATTAGTCATTATTATATTGCGACTATGAACGACAGTGCACATAAGATTAGCAGTTATCGGTGAACTATGAAAATGATAATTAGGGAGCAGAAATACAAAGGCCGCCTGCCCACGTGGTCCATCAGTTCCAGTACGGTATTCCGCAAAGCCTGAGGTGTCGGGTTCGCTTCCCGAACACGATGGCCGTATTTAGGTGGTTTCGAAGTACAAGTTTACATGCTCGCGTGCCTACAGTTATGGTCAGAAGGATCTACGTATTTATAATAATATCAGCTGGTTAAAATTCGCACGGAATCCTCCACTACAGTGTACCTCATAGCCTAGTCTGCAATATCAGAATGTTAACTCCCATGGACCACCGCAATATCAGCTACGCGCCTGTTTTTCCCACAGCGATTTATTGTGATTATGTCAGCGTAGCGAGATAACAGAACGAAGAAACGTGACAGAAAGGTGAGCGTAATTATGACTGATGAGACGTTCTTATCTCGGTCCCCTCCGGTGCCACAGAATGGAAAACGAGGCACGTAGTACGCCTCATCGTAGTCTTCGTTTCACTTTACCGTAATGCTGGTCACGCAACTCTTGCTCTGGGCCAAAGTTACGTGTAAATGCGACATCATCAGAAACCGGAAGTAGGGAGTGAATGAAGAATAAAATCTGCCGTTGCCATTCACTGGCGTTCACTGCAAGTGTAAACACGCATCTGAGTAGCATTAGCTAACTCAGTGCAATGTAGTAGATCAATGCAATCAGTATATGTAGTACATCAGTATAATCGATGACAGCGCGCACTGCGAAACAAGCTCAGTGGATGAATTTCAACTCTGCGGCTTTCATTCATCGCTTGGACGTGTATTGTAAGAAGACGATTTCTTTGGCTGAGATTGGAAAAATGTTAGCCGCTTTTGCGTTGCCGGCTTCACAAACAATAAGTTTCTCAGTAATCAAAGCATGATAACACGAGAGAGTTATGCAAATGTTCTATTACATGAGGTGATCTATAAACCCCCCCCCCCCCCGATATATAATATAAAAAAAAAACAGGAGCCAAGTAACATGTTCTGCAGATTTAGGATTCGATCCAGCACTACATTAACTAAAAAATAAATATGAAAACGTGCTAAGCCTTAATGCATATATACGATAGCACACTGCCTGCAGGATGTCAAAGGGATTATGAAGAGAAAGGCGATTTTTCTTAGACACTACTCTTTCACAATTCCGAAATCACCACGCTTGTCGCGAGAAGACGCTTGGTTAGCCAGAAAGCGAGCACCACTAAACTGCGAGTGGCGACGCCAACTTGAAATTCTCGCACCAAACGTCGTGATGTCATAGATTTTGACGGCAGCTACTAGGTGCTACGTAGTTCCTAATCAGTAAAAACGAATCACATTGTCCTCTGAGGAGGCAATAGACTTGACATACAAAGTTTCAGGAAATTTAGTTGAGGCAATGTCACCAAAATACGAAAAAATACACTTTTAATTCTGTGACGCCACGTGCGGCGATTCCGGCGCAAAATTTAAGATTGAAACTTTGACCTTGGTTTCTTCCTCTGTTAATAAACCTATGATGGTGAAATTAACGACATTACAGTTCTCAGAGCACAATTTATCCATCTAAACCGATTCATTGTTTCACTTCAGTGACCCCTTAAAAGGTTTCATCGCGCACTACAAACTTCGGATTATAGGTGCGAGAAAGATAAAAAAAACATAAAGAGAAAAGCATCATGCATAAAAGAGTTCGTTGGGTCAATCAATTAATCTTCATACAAAAGACAGCAGGGCAATTTACCGCCATGTCAGCTTACGCGCTATATGCTGATTCGTGCGTGTGCAGAGAATGACCGAATACTATGTCATCCTAAAAAATTACACCATTTCCCGCTAAAGGGGACCATGAGGCGATGCGAAGCCGGAGCACTTGCACGATCGCGTTCCGTTGGCGTTCGTTGGGCATGCTACCGACCTCGCGTCGTGGAACGCGAAGAGGAACGCTACGCGCGTCATGTCTTCCCTCTAGCCTGGCCGTTAATTCTCACAGGGCGAGGGGGGTGGGTGGTGGTAAAAACATTTATTAGAAAAAAGAAAACAAGGGAGGTATGCAGGCACTACCCCTTAAGGGGACGGCACCTACAAACAGTAGGTGGGGCTCCCTAGTACGGGACCCCATTGGCGTCGGCTGCTTCCTGGGCTCGTCGGACCAAGGCCTTTTGGGCCTGAAGGTCAGAACAGCCAAGCAGGGTCGCCTCCCACTCCTCCCGGGTTGGGTTGGGGATAGGGGGTATAGCAGGATTAGAGGGGCAGGCCCACACCATGTGGTAGATGTCCGAAGACCTCCCCACAGTGCGAGCAACTGCCGGAAAAGGCGGGGTCGAAGTGTTTTAGTGCTGCCGGGCACAGCATAGTGTTTGTGTACAGACGGAGTAAAAGCCGCTCCTCCGCTTTACTTAAGCCTTTACACGGGCGTGGATAAAGGCTGTGGTCAGATTGGTAATGCTGCACAATTTCGCGGAAAGAATAGACAGGATTAAATTCGAGGTCTTCCTGATCGCGGGAGGCGAGTGGGAATGCCCGGTAAGAGAGCGCGCGGGCGGCGGCGTCGGCTGCCTCATTCCCTTCTAATCCCATGTGAGCAGGAGCCCAGACTATACGGCGGGGTGCGGGGATTCCCTGATAGTCACAACGTTTCAATAGTCGATAGGCTAAGTCCGCGACACAGCCGTTTTCGATGTTCCGACAGGCCCCTCGCGAGTCGGAGAGAACGCGGTCGACAGGCGTGCGAGAGGGGTGCAGCGTAGGAGAGGAGAGAGAGGGGGAGGGGACGCGCATGCGCGGCGTTGCGCAGGAGAGAAGTTCGGCATGTCTAGCGCGCGTTTAAGAGGAAGAGTGGAAAGGGGGAAGGGAGAGGGGGAGTGGGTAAGTGGAGAAGGGGAAAGAGGAGAGGGGGAGGTGAGAAGGAAAGTGGAGAGGGGAGATGGGAATTAGAGAGAGGGGTGAGAGGGGGGGAGGGGAGGGGGTGAGTGGAGAGGGTATGCGCATGCGCAGTAAGGGTGGTCACGCCGCACACCACCACCACCACCACCGGATTGAACTCCGCCATAAGATACTTCGCATCTAAAATATGGCAACTACACAGGGACCATAAGAATTGACGAGAACTCTATCACAAGCTCTATCGCGAGCCATGGCCTTTCTGTCTGCGATGTGATGTGACGAATCGGGAAACGTTCTGGAGTGTGTGAGCTTGTGTTTAGAATGCTGGCTCCTGTTTTGCCAGACGATCGCACAGCACCCCGCCAAAATTCTGGAGGGACTAACTCAAATGTAGTCAAGAACGCTGAAGTGAGACCTTATTTTGGAAAGACCAATGTAGCTTACCTGTAACACTCCGAAGCCCGAAGTTTACCTGAAACTAGCAAAAATTCTCTTGTTTCAACGTAAATATGAAAATTATGTTAGCCTGGAAAATTTCTACCCAGCTGGCCTCCCAGGAGAAGCATCTATGGACACTACTCCGCTGATCTGTTTCATGTGAGGACCCATTTAAGAGCGATTCTAAAACCGACGCCCCGCAATGACGTATCAGGTGGACCAGGCCAAGCCAGATAAATGAATTACTTATATGTCGCAAGCAGCCAACTCAATTTTGAAACTGTTTAACCTTCTATCAGAGTGGTGCGCATATCAGACGTAGGGCGATGTAAATAATTTGTTTTCCTCCACTCGAGACATGACTCTTATTCATCAAAAACAGGCGACGCTCTTGTAATGGGCAAAACACGTTAGTATAACGCCTTTAATGCGCACTGAGTGCAGAGGAGGGGGAGGGGGGCAGGGTACCCCAAGCACGCTCTGTTTAAGCCTAGTACAAATGTCGCGCCTTACGTTTACCGCTAAAACTTAAACAAAAAAAAAAACGGCCATAAATGTTTATTTTTATGCTCAATAGTAGTTCCTTGCATATTATTACGGCAGTGCTACGCTAGCTCGCCAAATCAAAGACGAGGAATATCACATGAGAATCCGTAACAACCTGCAGTGTCATGGCCATGCATCTCTGGCTGAAAGAATTTTGTCTCAAGAAAAAAACAAACAAAAATAAATAGCACTGAGAGACGGAAGAAGGTTGCTTAACAATTTTGATTTTGCTGCGTTTGCTTCGCATATCTTCCGAGAAAACTCAAAAACATCACAAACAAACAAACAAACAAACAAACAATCACGTAAACGCAGTCGCCAGTACACACTTCTGTCAAGGGAAAGTCTTATCAGAGCAGGCTTGGCAGCGGAAGGCGAGGTCGATACCTCCCCTGACTAGCGCGACACCCGATCGACCTCAGCTCAATTAGAACTGCAACGAACTCACAAAAACAACGAAAAGAAAAAAAACAACACAGCGACAAACATAACAGGCTCTTCCAAACAAGACATCCGTACACGCAGCACCTCCGCGGCTACAGCCAGTTTCCGTGTCAACAGCACATCCGGCGCACTCGAAAACACCGACGCTCGCGTGACACCGCCTTTCTTCCTTTCGCCAGAGGGAGTGATCCTCGAAAAAACACACTAACCCGCATTGCTTCCCCACGCCGTCGCCAGTGGAACACTCTCACCAACGTATTCAAATAAAAAAAGCCAACAAACATCTTTCTTCCTCGCGTTCTTTCCGCGACAGTATCGCAGGTGCAGCTGCGCATGGAGTGTGAGGAGAAGCCCGGTCCCGATAACCGGGTCCTTTCAGCTAGGCTTAATGGAGCGAGGCACGATTCCCGCGGTACGCGTCCCAAACGCGGCCGTCGTTCGCCACCAGGTTCGTTCCTCGCCACGCCGTCGCGCGAACGAACGCTGTGTCAACCTCCTCGTAACGAGCGGTGGTGGCAAACTCGTGGCGTCGCCTCCTCGCAACGACTTGCCCCTCTCTCTCTTTCTCTCTCCCATTTTCACACTAGGGTCTCTTCGACAGTGCCACCCCCCTTTCCACCATTCGCTATCGCGTTCCGTGTCCCATCCGCGAAAAGGAGAGCGACGTCAGATAAGGCGCATAAAAGGGGAGGCGTATTCTGCGACACAGCGTGTATACACCACGGCCGCTTCCGAGCGCGCGTTTGAATAGACAGCGGTGGCGGCGACTGAAGGAGGCAGCTTCCAGCGGGGTCGCTTTGAAAGCTGAAGCACGCTAGCGCGGGTCATGAAATGAAACTAGCAAAAAAGAGCGGGGTAAAGATAAAACCACGATGCCACGCTCGTTTTCAACGCTCGCACGCCATTCACAGGCATGCACGCATGCAACGCGGCCTTGGACAAAAGAAGGCAGGGGGGGAAAAAGCCGAAAAAATGGGCCAGGCGCATCTGCTGCTCCCTCTCTCGTCGATCTCGAGCCCAGCGCGCTCCTGTCGGCTAGCGTGTGTGAAGCCAGCGGTCCGCGCCATTCCTTTACGCCCGGCGGAGCGTGAGAGACAAAGGCTAGTTCATTACTGACTCGGGAGTGATGACGATAGGTAGCAGATTCAAAATGCGGGGCTCCTCTGAGCTGATTACGCGGAGAAAGAGGTTAAAGCGGCATGCGATGAACATACGAGATGGGAAGGGCGTGATGTGCAATGTTCTATCGCGGGCATGCCTGAGAAAAAACAAAGAAACCTGATTATGAAGCTTCACGTGCCGAAACAGAGATATCATTTTGAGCCACGTCATAGTGGTGGATGTCGGATTAGTTTTAACACTTGTGGTTCTTTGCCTTGATTTTGAACCTATATCAAAGTACACGGGTGTCCTTTTTTTAAGGGGCGAAGCATCTTAGCGTCTCGGAGTGTCAACGTGCATCGTCGTCTGCTGTCGAGACGGTCCATTTGCTTGAGCGCTAGAGATGGCGCCACCGCCTCAGCGCTCACCGTGTGGCGAGAGAGAGCGAATGGCACGCGTTGACTATGGAAACGCTCTTTTTGCGATGAACGCTGAAACTTTCAGCTCGCAAGGGACGAGAACGCGCCCTCACCCGCGAGAGACAACGCCGAAGCAGGGAGCGTCTGCTAGCGAGTTTCTTGATTGAAAAAGCGACTGCTCACGCTGAACAACCGTTCACTGGCCACCCCTTATATATAGGCACTGGATCTTGACCTGTAATGTAGTGCCGGTGGGAGATTTCTCTTGTGCGTAATTGAACAGTAAAGATTCGCAGCGTGCACGTTAACTAAAAGTGGATTGCGAGTCTCCGTGTCTAATTTTTCTTCTGTCTCTTAATTGCCCGTTAGCAGTGATTTTGCTGCGGGAAACAGCGGCGCACACTGAATGCTTCGCCCCTCCGCAGGTTTCACGTTAGTGGAGCTGAAACGCCCTTCCCTACACGCTTCGCCCCTCCCCAATTATATTATTTTGGTATATTACCCTCAACGAAATGCGACTGCCGCGGCAGGGAATCAAGCCCGCGTCCTGGAGCTTAGTATATAGCGCGTCACCCTATACCTGCTATGTTATCACAGCGCGTTGCAGTTTTGCTTACGTTCGAAGGAATCGCAGTCATTACGAAAGCAAACATAATGAAGAAAATCTGATCAATACGAAGGCTGAGTTTCAATATAATAATTATTTTTGGGGTTTAAGCTCCCAATACCACGATATGATCATGAGAGACGCCGTAGTGGAGGGCTCCGGAAATTTCGACCACCTGCAGGTTCTTTAACGTGTGCCTAAACCCAAGTACATGGGCCTCAAGCACTTTCACCTCCATCGAACATGCGACCGCCGCGGCCGGGATTCGATCCCGCGACTTTCGGGTAAGCCCTCGTGCACCATAACCACTAGACCACCGCGGCGGGTAAGGCTGAGTTTTCGCGATCTAGTTTACCTTTTACATCTGCGAATATAAAAGCCTCGAATTTCATACGCTGGTCGGAAATACTCATTAAAACGACTATATAAAGTGGCAAAGTAGGAAGAGAGAGAGAGAAACAGCAACGTGGTTGAACGTGCTACTGGCACGGCAAAATAAGGCGCAAGTGTGAGTTGGTAAAAGCGATATTCTACAGTGATGCATGTTGGTTGTGTCCGGCACATGATGTTACGGCCCGCATGAAAATTTTGACAGCCACGACGCCTCCGTTCGCAAAGTGCGAGCTCTCGATATAACTGCGACACTTATCGCAGAGGTTCCAATGCGGCAATCGGCCTAAGAAAGTTCAGGCCTCACCTAAAGCAAGCTGCAGAGGCGATTTGAAGATATTTCCTTGGGAAAATCGACAAATCCTATTCTGAGATTTTATATATTCGTCCTTGTTTGTTTTTATTTTGTTTTTTTCCCTCCATTTTCTCTTTATAGACACTTCAATTTTGTAATCGAAAACACTGGAGGAAGATACCCTAGTGCTCTGCAAAACTTCTGAGCGAGATGCCACGCACGATGCTGTCAGTACGCGCTCTGTTTCAAAACAAGTTATCGACTAAAGCGCTTGTGGCAGCAAGACGCACTTCCGGGCCGCCTTTAGACCCAGCGTAGCTTAACAATCGGAAATGCATCATACATAATTGCAGCGCCGTGTTCCTTTATTGTTCGTATGAATTCGCGCGTCATAAGATAAACGAGAAGCGTACGTCGCAACGACGCCCCGAGTGCAGCCATACGGAAGCAGATAATTCTATTTCAGTTCTCGCTACGCCTATGTTCTGGACAGCGAGAACGTAAAAAAAAAAAAAGAAACGAGGAAAATTTGTGCCCAACAAGAAGCAACGCTAAAGGAAAACAAATAGAGGAGAGAGAAAGAAAGAAGTGCCTAGAAATGAACAGTGCATGCTCGCTACTGAAACTCAATATATATCTAATGAAAAAGAAATCTCTTGCGCCAAACCCGGCTGGACTGGACTAAAAACAAAAGATAAAGAAGCCGCAACTAGGAAGCCAGTGCCGATCAAAACCCATAAGCGGACGTGAGAGAATCGCCAGGCGCCGACGGAACACGGGAACTTCAATAGCACCAAAGGAAACTCCATCAATAGCATCCTCGCAGTCTCTATCTTTTAAGCAATGGACGCCGCTGAAGATCGAAGGCGCGCTGCCGGTGATAAGGCTGATTTAACAGCGGAACAAACCAGAACCGTGCAATGCATCGCGTGTCAATGATTGCGAAGCCACGCGCGTTACAATAAATCCCAACAGTTGGGTGCATTGCTGCGTTATTCTGCACGAGCGGTCCACGTGGGTTCGTGCATAAAAACTCACAGGATCCC
Organism: Rhipicephalus sanguineus; assembly: GCF_013339695.2. NCBI lineage: Eukaryota > Metazoa > Arthropoda > Arachnida > Ixodida > Ixodidae > Rhipicephalus > Rhipicephalus sanguineus. The sequence goes on along the minus strand of NC_051179.1, from coordinate 31,530,202 downwards.
TTATGCATTTGCCTAAGACGACTCGAAGACGAAGGCCTTCGTCTTCTTTCTTCTTCTCAGTCGATGTATTTATTAATCCTCCCCGCCCCCATCCAAAAATTTTCTGCACCTAACGTGATTTTGCCCTGCCTCCAGGATCGGAGGCATTGCAAGCTTTCTGCGCTGATCGGCCCACCAGGCGACGATGTCATGTGATGACGGCATCAGGTGACGTCACGTTATGTGACGTCACAAATTTTGGCGATCTGTGACGTCATGACAACGTCATATGGTGATGTCATCAGGTGATTGTGATTTTTTTGCGTCCCTCGTGTTGACGCCGCCAACGCGGATGGTTAAGTTTCGCGTTAGATGAGGCATCTAAGGCTTTCGCCTTAATGACATGTTATCGAAAGCACATACGACTCCGTGTAATCGGCGCAATCTGCGCAGTGTGTAGTTCGTGCTGCCCGCCACACAACGTTACGCACCCGCCTTGGCGGCTTAGTCGCCATGCCACTACGCAGCCGGGGAAGAGGTCGTGAATTAAAATTACAGCAATGAAGTTCAGAGTGGATGGCCCGGATATAAGGACTCGTGCTGGACTCCCGGATTGACTAAAAAAATTAGGGCTAAGTAATGCTCGTAGTTTCGTTTCCGGCGTCAACAGTCCCTGTCATATCGGCGCATTTTGACTCGAACACTTACATCAGAGCCAAAATTACCTTTAGCGGCAGCATCTGCACCGAAATGGCGCGGTTATCAGGAGCCAACACTCATAGCAGTCATTATACAAAAAAAGAAAAAAAAAGAATGATGCCGCTTTGCAATACGCCAGTACTGTACACGTGGCGTCATCGCTCGGCCGAAGCGCACCGCCGTAACTGAATGGGAATTAGGCGAAGGAAGAAACCTGACGAACAAAGCTAGTTATGACTTGCTGGAAAATTCCGGTAAAATTTTAGTTGCGTGGTAAAACGTAGGTAGATTCCCAGAATATTTATTATTTACAATGCGGCCCACGTGGCTGTTCTAAACACTGTTATTGTCCTGGGAACACGCGCGCTTACCGGTGCGATACTGCAGACCTACCAGAGTGTTCCAGTCAGTCTTTGCAGTACAGAATCGGGAGTCAGCTTTGATAACTAGTTTTTTTTTTTATTAGATGTGATATCTTTCTCGCCTATTTCCCATTCAGTAACGGCAGGGTGCCACAGCAGCCGCCGAGAGATGGCGCCACCTACAGATCTCCCAAAATCCTGGGAATGCAGAAGTGAAGTACAAATGCGCTCGTTTACTCATATTTAGGTTCGCGTTAGAGGACACCAGACGGTCAGAACAAGTGGTGGGCCATTCAGTATGACGCATCTCGAAACCCACCGTGCTGCTATTGGCCGTAGAATCTCGCGATTTCGGTAAGTTACAACTTCGCGCATCTACCATAACATTATGCCGAATGACACACATCGAAGATACGGAATTTTTGGGAGCACGGCGCTGATCCAAGATACGAGCTTATTCCTATTATAGCATTCCTTTCAGCTAAAGTCTCTGGGATCTGGTCAGAGGGAGGCATCAAAATAGTACACTCCTACTGGTAGACGACACCTTTTTTCTTTGTGATATTGACTGAGCGTATTTGGCCTTTGCGACACGCATTATTATCGACAGTCTATAAATTCGTGGAATTTATATAATTTGACACCAAGGCTCAAGAGACCAAGTTTAAAGTAAGTGGAAGTGCTGTAATAAATTATAGCGTATTTTACAGCAATTAATTCTAATTACGACGTAAATGACTATCTAATTATTGTACGGTAAGTCATGCTATATTTATTCATAAGCCGAATTCATCGACCCACTCAAATTATATGCGATAGCTGTCTGCTGGCAGCTAGCATTCCTAAAGATGATGATGATGATGGTGAAACAACATTATTTATGGAGTCAGGCGAAGGTGATTCGAGGCGGACCTCAGCCCCGGCCTAAGCACTGGCCTCGAGTAAAGTCCCTAGATAAGTAAAGTACCTCGAGTAAAGTCCCTAGAATCTAGGGACTTTAGCCTCGAGCCCTCGGGCTCGGGCGGCTTCCTCGGCTCACTGGACGGCCCTTAGTTGTTCTTTTAATGCGGAGCTGAGCAGAGCCTCCTCCCAGCGCGCCCTGCGGTTCGATACTGCCTGTTCGTGGTTTCTGTGTGCTTTGTCGTCAAAGCTCGACCATTCCCATAGTATGTGGCCCAGTGTTGCCCTTGTATCGCAGGCCTTACGTTTATCTGTCAAATAGAGATCAGGCTAACAGATACGAAAGATAACTGGGTTTGGGTGTGTGCTTGGCCCAATGTTGCTCTTGCATCGCAGGCCTTACGTTTATCTGCCAAATAGAGATCAGGCTAACAGAGACGAAAGATAACTGGGTTTGGGTAAGTGTGTGCTTGGCCCAGTGTTGCTCTTGCATCGCAGGCCTTACGTTTATCTGCCAAATAGAGATCAGGGTAACAGAGACGAAAGATAACTGGGTTTGGGTAAGTGTGTGCTTGCAGGTGCCGCCTCGAAACTGCCTCCTTTTTATTTATTCTGTTGTGTGGCGGTGGGTATTTGCGTCTTCCTATATTGTAGAGCTGCGTTGCTTCATTGGAGCTAGTCATACGTTCCTCCCACTCCTGCCGAGACGCATTACCTCCAACGTCTCGTTAAACACGGTACTGCCTTCATCAAATCGATCATGTGTTGCAAAATATTTCGACCAGAAGTGATGTAACGGAACTTTGGGCAAAAAAAAAATGTTTAAATTACCGTTAGCTCAGTGTTTGCGGTCTATTCCTCGCCAAATGTGCACATAAATGGCAAAAGTAAGTCGCGTCTCCAAATGAGGACGCCGCGTCCCAATGGGCTAGAAAGAGAATTGGCGCTTAATCCTCACGCACAAAAGCAATGGAAAGAGACGGAGTAATACACATCACTCGGAATAGACGCTTGCTCCTAAGGCGAAAACGGGGAGCATCCCAAGCGACGAACGAGCTGTCACAAATGTCAGCGCAATTTGTAATACAGCCTTCTTAATCAATCAACTCTCCTGTCAGAGGAAACGCGGATGATAAGACGAACTAAACACCACGCTTGCATCCCGAAAACGCAAGGCTAGTACTTTTTTGATCCCACAATTCCGTAACCGTTGCCGTGATTCCGGTGTTACATTGCGCTCAAGATGTCTTTTTTCCATTAAGAAATGTTCAGGTAGAAACAACCCAGCTTGTTCTTAATGTGTACGCGTCAGTTATTGTGTTACTGGAACGAGATGCAATGGGATAGCGCACATTACCCGACATTAGGCAATATAGTTTAATAAAACTTGAAATTCGGCGAGATGATGCATAGCTAATGGGAAAATTTGAGCGCAAAAACAAGACATTCACCAGAACGACAGAGTCCTGTCTCTCTCGTTCTGGCGAATGTCTTGTTTTCGCGCTCCAAATTTCCCATTAGTTAGGCAATAAAGGAACATACAGTAATAATAACCGACAATGGCTAATATCAGGCCACAAGTAGCCAACATCAGCAATCATTTAGCCAATATTACCCAGCACAGGCCAACCATAACCGACGTTAGCCGTCATATAGTCAACACTATACCAGCGCCAAAGAGTGCTGGAAGTAGCGAGTAATTTCGGTAGGCCAGCGAACCACTGCGCAGTGGTTACCGTTCCACAATCGATAAGATGGTTCGGCAGGGGGCGTGGGGGGAGGGTATGTTAATGCATGCTCTAGCATATAACACAAAACAACGAAAACAAAAGAAACACAGCAAAAGGTAGTCACATTCGGGCGAGATTCTCGCATTAGTTATACCTTAAGGGGGCCATGAATTTAAACGGCGCGTGCCGAGAGGCACGTGATTGCCGGGAATGTTAATCGCGCGCTTTGCTTTCTAGCAACGAAAAAATCGTCAGTGCAGCGTCCCGGGCTTCGCACCGCAGCCCGTTTGCGACTCGTTCGCCGCCGAAGCGAGGAGAATTTCGTGTGCGAACGCAATTACGGCGGGGCCCCCCATTCTTAGGTCTTTTCCGGGAATCCCCTTTTGGACGACCCGAAGGAAATGGCAACGCGGCGGCCGCCCGAACACGGGAAGGGCCACCACCACTGCCGTCGCCGCCGCACTCGGCGGTACGGAAGATGGAGCAATCGCGTGAATCTCGCCATTGGCCGAGCTTATGGACAACCTGTTTTCGTCGTGGATTTGGTCATTTCGGCTCTGGCTAACGACTACACGAGGAAAGAATTTAGCGAAATAGCGAACTGGTCAGATTATATATTATATTATATTATATTATATTATATTATATTATATTATATTATATTATATTATATTATATTATATTATATTAGATAGATAGATAGATAGATAGATAGATAGATAGATAGATAGATAGATAGATAGATAGATAGATAGATAGATAGATAGATAGATAGATAGATAGATAGATAGATAGATAGACAGACAGACAGACAGACAGACAGACAGACAGACAGACAGACAGACAGACAGACAGACAGACAGACAGACAGACAGATAGATAGATAGATAGATAGATAGATAGATAGATAGATAGATAGATAGATAGATAGATAGATAGATAGATAGATAGATAGATAGATAGATAGATAGATAGATAGATAGATAGATAGATAGATAGATAGATAGACAGACAGACAGACAGACAGACAGACAGACAGATAGATAGATAGATAGATAGATAGATAGATAGATAGATAGATAGATAGATAGATAGATAGATAGATAGATAGATAGATAGATAGATAGATAGATAGATAGATAGATAGATAGATAGATAGATAGATAGATAGATAGATAGATAGAAGGAAAGAAAGGGGATATAGGACAGCGGCCTATGTTTGTGGAACGGCTGAAAATCCGTATTGGGGCATTGTCGAAGAGCTCATGAAATCGTGAGCGCCCCCGCCCTACCCCTAAAAAATAACTTTCTTTCTTTCTTTCTTTCTTTCTTTCTTTCTTTCTTTCTTTCTTTCTTTCTTTCTTTCTTTCTTTCTTTCTTTCTTTCTTTCTTTCTTTCTTTCTTTCTTTCTTTCTTTCTTTCTTCCTTCGTTTCCTTGTTTCTTTCTCTCATTTTTACGACGAGTGCTTCGCCGCCTGCAATTGGAAGTCGCTCAATTTCCGGTGCGGAAACAGCGTATGCAAACTTAGCAAGCTAAATGGCAGTGGGAAAAGCCAGGCTGGCTGCCGCACTTGCACAGCCTCCGGGAATTGCGAGCGCTTCCGGCCCAGCGCAGAGAGAAAAAGCTTTTATGGGAAGGCACCACCAATAAAAGATGGCTACGCGATCGAACAGCGCAGAGTGTGTGGGACCTGGTAATCTAAGCGCTACCCTTCTCCTCCCCCGCGATGGCCTTCTTAACCTGAGTAAAAACTCTCCGTTGTCGTCAGATTGAATTCGGAACATTTTGTTTTTCGTTCGTAAGCACCGTTGGGCATTGGCCGGCGGTCATCGTTAATTATATACCTGAGGCCACGATTGGCGGACCTCTCATTTCGCGAAAGCTCTAGCACACGAACTTTTCTAAAACCGGTCTCTTTTTGAGAAATGCACAGAAATGCTCCAGAGTCACAATGCGGCACTGAACCATTGTAGGTTCAAACAATTACAAATTTGATTTGGCCGAGAAGACTTCGTACGCAATTTATTTACTTGTATTCACATTAAGGAAGCGATAAGTCGCGGTCAGCCTTCCTCTTTTCGTTACTTCTCGTATCTTCCTTTTTTATCTTGCGTATTTTATCTCTCGTCGTAAAACGGGTGGGCGTGGTGCCCTCATTTATGAAGAATTTCTACCCGACTTTTATATGTCTCTTTGTGGTTTTTATATATATTTGAATGAATAATAAAAACAAGCATAGCTAACTGCCGCCTGCGTGTGAACGCGCACGTCGACTGGCGAGGAAGCTTGTAGTTGCAAGTAGCCCTCGTAAACTACATAATCAATACATATTCATCGCGTATGCAGCCTCAGCGAATGAGTGAACGCGCAGGCGAGTTGCTGACTCGATGAATCGCTAAAGGAAGGCTGAATTAATAAGCTGCCAAGGAGTAATGAATAACTGGCAGCTCGCTTGGCAACACATAGACCTGAACGCCGGGGATCAACGAAACGCGCGATCTACATCGATCGGGAGCAGCGATGGCACTCACTTGCGCACAGCTAACGCAAAACGCACCTTATACACACTGAAACGAGAACGCAGTTGGTTTTTATTGCTCAGGTGCATCAAGCGTCATGCATAATGTAGCAGCATATATCAAGCGCAAACACCAGAAGCATCAGCGGCAAATACCAGGAGGCACCGCTTCGTTCACCGCGTTCGTGCTCTGCTTACATTTATTTTTTACTAGGATAATGTTAGCCCTTAAGGCATACGCACTCCAAAGTGGAGCTGCATGAATTAAAGGCGTACGCGGAGCCCTTCTCCACAGAGGTCCGTCGGTATACGTAAAGCAGCTTTCGCGGTGACGGAGGTGAAGATGTGGAGATGAAGATAAGAAGATGAAGACGTGGAGATGAAGAGAAGAAGACAGATAAAGATGGAGAGAGATCGAGGAATATGGAAAGTGGGCGGAATAAGGACAACAAAAACGTTGCCGATGAGGACAACACATATACTCCGTTTTATAGATAGCGCGCAGCGTTGTGCAACAAACGTAAGAAGCTCGGTTATCCCGCGCGCTTCGTCGTCACTCTTCGTGGTCGAAAAGGCTAGCACAGATAAATGCGCGAGGCGGTGCGCGAAGCGCCGCTACAGGCTGCAAATGAAAAAGAATCCAGAATAAAGGTAATGAAGAGCGAATTGGTTTCAAACAACGTATTAACAGCCATTCACCGCGGTTTATGCATTTTCAGCTCCGTCAACTTTCATTCATTATGCAGCCTAAATAAAAAGCATTTTGAAGTAGTACTGCTAGAAGCACCGAACTATTTCTGGGCGCCAACGCAGCTACTGAGGGAAGTCAAGCTAGCACCCACAGCGTTGGACGCTATGTAAGAAAACAGGGTGTACATTGTAATACGCAAGTCAATGCCGGTAGACCAGTTTATTGCGCATACGATGCTCACACTCAAACACGATGAAAAAAAAAACGAAGAATAAACGTGAGAAAAAGGAAAAATATTTAGGGAATAAAATCTGGAAAAGGTGAGGCGTCCCAGACTATATCGTGGATTGATACTGCGAGACGCAGTGTCAAAGCAGCGCGATAGAGGCACGTGCTCAAGACGAACTTGTACAAACCGGACGCGACAAAAAAACAAAAAAAAAAGAACATAGCCGCGTCGAAGCGTTGGGAAAGCAACTCGAGCCTTTCACTTTGGTGACTTCGATTAGACGTGGCCGATTATTATTACGAAAGTACGGCTCAGAAGCAACCGTATTTACGGGAGAGAAGAATGTCTATGCGGAGGCTCGTTCGTAAACACGTTCGTACGCTGTCCTGATTTCGTACGAAACTATCGCTATAAGCTGTTCGCCTAGAACCACTGTTGTCGCAATCCCAGATCATAGAGTTTCTTACAATATTCACTAGAGGGAAGTGTGGCGCTACGATCGTTCAGCCACCACGGGGATGATTGGTAGTATACGGATAGGCTTCGTGCTTGCGGCTACGAACGCACTCGCGGCTTTGTTTATTGTCGTGTTTTGTCTTTTATTTCGGATAAAAGAACGGCTACTTGAGAACCTCGTGAGCTGATTTGAAGTGGTGAGCCTAAAAAGGTCATTGCGGTGCAGTGGGACTGTTGAACTTTCGTTGAAGTTCGTCTTGCGACAATGTGGTTGCAGGCCACAGGGAACGAAGCTTAGGCAAATCCACGTACCATTCCCATGCTGGTTGAAGCGTCATGCGTTGCAGCTCCCATAGACACCAGCGCGATATTTTCGACTAGTGTACCATTATGAAACTCTATGTTCCGCATTACTCCTTATGCGCGTTTATTTGGAGCACTAAAAGTAATATACGAAACGGTTAACCAATGCTGCAGTGCTTGAAACTAATAGTGCGAAGAAAGTCCGGCATGCGTGATCAATCGAACATCACGACAAACCTCACGTTTGATTTTTCCCACGCTTTGGGGAATGTAGTGGCCTGTGGATTCGGTAGGGTCCGTAACGTACCAGGAATTTGTGGGGTTGTGCTTTCGAAGACTCGGGTGGATAAGATTCCGTGAGGTTAGCAATGCACGATACGTACCTGCGTGAGAAAAAGTACACGATCATTACAAACAGCATTCATCCGTACAATAAAACTATTGTATTACGCCTTACAACTGGCACCGTATTGACAAAGCATTTTATTCGTAAGTGATATTCGCCACTGGTCGTCTGCATTCACTAATCATACATCAAGCATTTGGACTGGCTAAATTTTTTGCTAACGAGAAATTCTTGCGTAATATGTTTTTATGACTACGGGCCCTTAACCTAAGACAGGTGGTCATGATGTCGAATGTGTTATTAGAAGATGTCTACCAACCAAAAGAAACCCCAATTACGAACGAAAGAATTTGGAAATTCGCAAACACAAAACCTGGAAACAACGATGCAATACATTTAGGTTCAAAGCAGTACGAATGAGCCAGCGAAAGAGGGCTCGTATTCCCAAACACATATTAAGCTATAAGCTTTCGCAAGGGGAAATTACAGCCAATCCCAATGCTGGGCATATCGTTAACGAAGCCGGCTGACCGATGGAAAATATTACTCATGAAGGAAAAACTTTGTGAATGTTGCCCCGGAAGAACAAGACGCACGGCTATTAGAAGAAACGGTTTTGTTTTTGCAGATGTTGAGGAGAACCTGAGAACAAACAGGATATGCTAAACGACTAGGGCACATTACACCGCATTCATTCGCATGCTCCTGCTCAGAGCCCGTCTTAGTCCTTGAATTACGACGAATTAATGCTCAGACGTTAAAGCCGAGGCATATGTATTCAAAGCATACGAAACGCACACATTGGTCGAAACACCGGAAAGAAAAATATGAAAAGATGAACGACTCGAACGATAATCATGTTACATCTCTCAGTTAAGCACTCTCTTTCGCTACACTGACTTAAGCGAAAGAACAGGAAAGAGAGGGTAAAAAAAAAACGAGTTCCGAGTAATCACCGCGGCACGCATGAAAGTTAAGTCAGCAGAAGAAAGCTGGTAAAAGGGCCTCATCTCCGGGTTTTTTTTTTTTTTTTCATTTGAATTTAGCCTCGAAGTTACGCGCGGTAGAGAAAGAAATAAATGTCTGACATGGATGCATAAGGTAACAGAGTAATCAAGCTCGATTCGGTTCCGAATGCGAGACGCATACAACACGCACAAAAAACAAAAGATTGCCCCATGAATCTTCTTCAACCTTCTACTGATACGCAAGACTGCGGCGCTGCGTAAAAAAAAAAAAAAGAAGGAGAAAACGCGGCAAAGACAATGCAAACGATGGTCGAGCGAAAGAAAGAAAAAGGAACAACTAAAAATACGCGAAAGGCCCACAAAGAAAGCGCGATTTGCGTGATGTGCTCTGCAACCGCGTTAGAAAGATAGATGACCCTTGCCTCCTTTAATTTCGTACGCCCTGCGCGAGCCGCCGCTTCAGCGCTTCGCGTTGAGCGTGTGTGAGAGGTAACGACTTTCATTTCGGCTCGACACGCAAAAAGCGGCCAAGAACAAATAGGGCCCCGACCGACGAGCAGACTAGGGAGAACTTTGAGAGAGAAGGCGCACAAAACCAATCGAAAAGGCGTCGAGCGAGAACTGAAAATAGAGAAACCCCAAAAGCGAGCGACGATCAGATAAGAAAAAAAAGAGAGGAGGGGGGGGGGGTTAAAAAACGAAGAAAGTGACGTGGAAGAAACGCACAATCAAGATTCGCGAGAGCAGGAGCAAGAAGACACTTCAGAAACTAAGGCGACGGCGAAGCAATTTCGTTAAACCACGTCTTCCTTCCACGCCTCCGCGACCCAAGTCTTTCAGATATCTTCGTTCTACACGGTTTTTTTCTGTTGTTGCTGTTGAGCGACTTTTTTCTTCCACTCTTTTTTTTCCGTCTCCTTCTTTTATCTCTCTCTCTCTCGTTTCGCTTAGGTCGCTGTCTGTCTATGGAGGAAGTGGTGCACCATTCCTTATCCGACGCACTCGTTTAACTTTTAAGCAAACTCCTGTCTTTACCGAAGCCGACTGGGCAGTGCGCGCAGTACCTTCCAACACTGGGCAAGGGCCGCACCCACCCAACGCCAGTACGCGTTTCCCGAATTAGAAGGACCTCGTTGGTCGACCTAATCCCCGACAGCGTCAACTCAGCGAGCAGAGTCGAAAGAGATGAAAGAGAGAATCGGGAGCGCTGACAACCGCGGACATTGGGAGACGGGAGGTGTGTGTGTGTGGGGGGGGGGGGGGGGGGGGGGGGGGGGGGGGGGGGGGGGAGGCGAGACAGGCAAGGAAATCGCACTGAATCACGTCTCTCTGTCCACGTCGACGACGTCGCTGTCGACACATTAAAGCCGGCCCTTCGTTCACTGCCCGAGCTACCTAGCCATCCTAAGAAAGGAAGGAATGGGTTTAAAGATGTGAGGGTCCCGATTCGATTAAGAGAAGGTAGTAAATCGAAGCAAAAGAAAGAAAGAAAGAAAGAAAGAAAGAAAGAAAGAAAGAAAGAAAGAAAGAAAGAAAGAAAGAAAGAAAGAAAGAAAGAAAGAAAGAAAGAAAGAAAGAAAGAAAGAAAGAAAGAAAGAAAGAAAGAAAGAAAGAAAGAAAGAAAGAAGAAAGAAAGAAGACTGGCAGTGCGGCTGCATCGAAGTGTTGTGGCGTAATATGACAAGGAAGAAGTACCTTTTTTTTTCTACCTAGTTCTTCGAGGGCGCCACAGGTGCGCGGAATCCTCCACTGTGACACTTACACTTACATTACCGTCGTCGTTAAGGTGAAATACAGGATGTTGTAATCCCGAAAGCTCAATTTGGCAACCTTAATGGACATGGCAGAAGCCCCCGTGTGTACAACGCCCCAAAATGGAAGAAACTTCAGAAAGAAAAGAAAAAAGAGCGAATTGTTCGCGATGCGCTGAACCACACAAGTAGTTTTTATTTATTTATTTATTTATTTATTTATTTATTTATTTATTTATTTATTTATTTATTTATTTATTTATTTACTCAGGCCACGCTCTCGTCTGATATACTAGCAAAGTAACATAGATATCTTTACAACTCGAAGCACGATTGCGAGGTGGTCTAGTTGGTTTGAAGCCATTCTAAGGAGGAGGAAGAAGAAGTAGACGGAAGGAAAGACCGGCCGGCAACCCTGTGCTGGGAAAATGGTAAAGGGAATAAAAGATAAAAGAGATGTTCTAAAAAAATAGGAGAAGAAAAGAGGAAAAAAGAGAAAAACAGAAACGAGAAAAGGACACAATATACGACACTGCTTAAAGTCAGTCTCTAGGACCGGTTGTCCGCAAGAAACGTAACAAGCTCTCAAAGCCTTCTGTGCTGAGGACGGTCTTGGCCAGTGTCCCAAGAACCTTTCCTCCGACAATGGGCCATTTCCAAGTCCATCCAATACTCTTGGAACTCCAAGAATGTCATTTTAACTTGTAACAAAGCGCCAATAAGCAAGGGACAAAAGGAGACAATACGCGAAAACACGGCGTTAAGGGTTGAGACACTGAGTCAGCGCCATGTTGTGTACTGTTCTCCTTGTCCCTGTTACATCGCGCTGTTTTACTAGACAGAGTGTATCGTGACTATATTGGTCATGAGATAGCAAAGTTAGGCAAAGGGGTGCGTGGCTGCCTCCATGTGAACATTGGGAATACATCAGTCAGGTGACGAGTGGAAATATGAAGAGTTCAAGAGACAAAAAGACGAGCAAACACGCCGACGACGCCTCCTGTTAGGTTAGAGATGGAGCGCGAATTGCTTGAAGCGTACCACATCAAAACGAAAGGACAGGTATGTATCAGCGAACCTTCTGTACTTATCACAGAAAAAGAGTGACCGTTTCTATCACGGCGTGTCTAATTATTAGGTGGCTGTTAGCGCTTTGGCTGTAGCTTGTGAGCTTGCGTGAGATAAAGTGCATAAAAATATGTGGATGCTTCAATAAATCGGTTGTAAATCCGGTGACGGTGTGTGGTGTAAGTGCCGCCTACTTCGTCCTTGTCTTCGGTTTTCACTGCTCTTTTTCTTGCATCTAAACACAAACAGGCCCAGCTTTGCACGCTTCTCTGACTCTGTAGCAGCATTTGTATAGTTCTGGCATCCATATTGAGAGAGAGAGAGAGAGAGGTACGAAAAGGAGAGGCAGGAAGGTCAACCCGACGCGCGTTCGGTGTGCTACCTTACACAGGTGAAGGGGAATAGGAGATAAAAACAAGAAAATGAGAACACACAAGAATGCTCCTTTTGCGTCGCAACTAAACTATCCCGGTTGAAAACCAGGGTCCGTGTATTTGCGCCTTCGCGATACGCTTTGACAACGCTGTGGGCTGCAGCGCTGCCGTTTCACTGTAAGCTCGTTTTTTTTTTTTTCAGACTTGGAATCTTTAAATCTTTTTTTACCCAATATTTCAGTCCACCTGTAAAGAGTGAAAACTCGGAGCAGCTTTCTCGTTATATGCTTGCCTTTATTTAGTTCTTTTCCATGCCCTATGTCTGTTCTACCACAAGAGACCACATTGTCCCTAAGTAAAAACTTTGCATCCACCTCGGTCGACTCGAAGGCGAAAGCCGTCTTATTTTTCTTCGAAGTCGATGTACTGAACCTCCCGCGACGCCCTCCGAAAGCTTTCTGCAACTAAAGTAGTTTTGCAATGCCTCCAGAATCGAAGGCATTTTTAACCTTTCTGCACCTCCCCTTGTTTTAACCTGCCTCCGGGACCGGCCCACGCTTGTCCAAGCAATGATGTCACTTGATGACGTCACCATGTGACGTCACAGTGAAGTTATCACGGCGTCATGATGATGACGCAAATTTTGCCAATCTGTGACGTCATCACGTGACGATTATTTTTCTGCATCATTCGTGTTGACGCCGCCGACGTGGGACCGACGAGGAGGTCCCACGGACGCACCGGTAATCAAGCCGTTGCAAATACAAATTGCGATTCACAGCAGTTTTTGAAAGCTGGCTTAGCCTCAAGAAGGCGCTTTATGCAGCAAAGCCAGCTCTACAGGAGAACAGCAAGGTTCTGGCACCGCTACGTTGATGCACGCCCTTCCCTAAAGCTCCGGACGAACCCGTATTAGTCGGCGTATTCTACTCAGCTGTAGTTAAGGCTTCCAAACAAAATACACAGTGAATTGCGATCACAACTGCAATTGTACAGCCACAGACACGGGACGCGCTGTTGCACGTCAGCGTAGGCCTGTGACCACGATTTCGCATGCTCGCCCTCGGCGTACCACGTTAATGACCAACCTGTGCAAAAAGGCAGCACTCCATAATCTCATAATCGTTACCGCAAACTCATTACATAGATGAGCATAAGATAACAGTGTCATACAAATGGCTGTGCCTTCGTCCACTATCCAGCAAAGATAAATTGCATTTCAGTTATAGCTCCGGAGAGGGAGAGAGAGAGACAACGACAATAACTAGCTGCACTTTACCATTGATTCTTTACGCAAACCAATACGGGCAAGGGCTGTTTCGAAAGTAAAAAGAAAATGAGCTTAAATAAAGTATACAATTCACGCTAATGCTCCTTTTTATTCACTAACCTTTTGATAGAGTACAGAAGAGATAAGAACTGTTCCTTGGCCAATTTGGTGTTGGCTCAAAGGCTTTTTTTTTTTTTCGAAACGGACACACAAACAAAAAGGAACTTGCCACCTCCATGTCCCTTCCTTTTTTTTGTGTGTGTGTTTATTGGGTCAAGAACGTGTCGTTCAACAAGACAAAGCCGACAGCACCAGCGCAATGAACAAAAGCTAAAATCCTCAACTAGACTTCGAATACGGTAGGGCCTTGCTGCACAAAAAAGGGAACCGAGCAGTCTGTGTATATTGAGCGAGTATTCGACCAGGAAACAAGAGCGATAGGACAGATGTGATAACCATGACAAACAACGTAAGGGTTAGCAAGCAGATAAAGTGTGTAAATACAAGGCGAAGGAAAGCAAATACCGAGGCCGAAACTCAAAGGATAAACAGTGGCAAGCTTTAACGATCCGAAGTTAACTGGGGAACACTACACGCCGGACATGCGTAACCAAGCCTGCGTGACCGATGAGTATTGATGTATGGCAAGTGCTTCTAGAACAGACAGTCAGTATCAGCGGATGGCAAACAGTAGGAACGAGAACGTGACCAGATAAAAAGGCAGAACAAAAAAAATAGGAGTAAGCGATATCCCATGTTAAAAAAAACATGGCTGATCCCTCTGTCATAGGAATCGGTATAACACGAAAGTGAAACGTGTCTTCACAGACGTAGTTGAACGTTTGTTGCGCATTCTTTCGCCCAAAGCGCGAAAGAATGAATGCTACAGAAACCAATTGTAATGTCACGCAAAGAACGGCAAGCAGCTAGAAACTTGCAACGCGCTGCTCAAGCAGAAAGGGCGCACGCAACGAACACACACAGGATGAGCGCGAACTAAGTGTCACAGTTGTAACTTATTTCTATGTGAGCAGCGCGCTTCTTTCGCAAAGCGGCCGCTGCAGTGAGCGAACTGACCTTCGTGCTCTAAACGCAAACTTGCGCTGCGAGTACAAGACGTACACGCCACCGCAATCACGAGATAACCCCGCGCACGAGCGACCACGCCCTGTAGAGGCGCGCGCTCATCCGCGTGGGGCGATGACCTTTAAAGCGTGCTCTTCGAGCCGTTCGCGCCATCTCGCTAGTGATAACGAAAACACGCTGATGTACCACCGATCTCGGAGTACCGCCACCGGCACATGGTGTATATAAATAGCTCGCCGTTAGCATGGCAAAGAACGTGCCGTCTGTGGCCGAATCGTTTCGCGCCCTGCGCTGCGGAGCGAGGTGTCGTAAGTTCGACTCCCGGTGACGGAATTTTTCCTTCTGGTTTTTTTCTTTGCCAACTGTTAGCCTTTATATTTTACAACGTCATATCCGTGACGAAAATACGTCAGTAGAGCCGTCACGGATTCAGGAGCAATGACATTTATTCATAACTTTGACAGCAACAAATTCACACTGAATCCAATAGTAACGGACTCCGAAACAATCAACCAATCACTGCAAAGTTCAGGACAAAAGACACGAGCACGCAAGGGAGCACATTTGAGTGCCCAAAATATCTTGTGCTGAAACAGTGCCGCAGTGCTGCTTTTTCTCGTAACACAACGTAATTAGGAAAACCAAGCGTGGGCTTCAACGTGCTAAACTTGCCAAGTAACATCCCCGCAAGGGTACATTCCTTATATATTCTTTGTTTTAATGCTCAAGGTTGTACGCCGCCATTTACATTAAGCACCGATTCAACATGATCGCTCAGTTCCCACAGCGTTCTGCTACTGAGTGGGTTCGGTTCCCCGCCACGGCGAGCACACTTAGATTGAGGCGGAGAAAGAGAGAGAGTGAGAGGGAAGGAAAAAAAATGCTTTAATAAAATGCTGGAGATGTTATCCTAGCTATTCACCTGACATGCTTCTTCACGTGCTAGAATACGATTATGATATATACACTGATAAACACATAACAGCACATACAGCCACACACAAACGCACGCACGCACAGGGAGAGAGAGAGAGAGAGAGAGACAGACTACACATAGACAACACGGAATGCTTTAAGGCTGGTCTATCGAGATCGGAGCAGCGTTGTCAGGAGATCAAATATTATCCGGATAAATCGTCTCAATCTAGTCAGGGTTCACTCACTAAGTTCAATTCCTGGAAAAGATAGAAGCGATAGGTGAACGTGCATGGGATTTCATCGGAGCCTTCACTAATATCAAAGACCACCACGTTCATTTTCGTACGCGTTACCGCGTAAGACTGTGTGTCACTGTACGTCTGCTATCCCGTCCAGACTCTCCCAATGTTCTGCCGGTTCACGGAAAGGCACAATACTTTAGTTAAACACGATTATAAGGAGAAGCTGCCATTCAGCAACTTACTCGGTATACAATCGTATATATTCGATTATCTTTTGCTAAGGCATTCCTTTCCAACTTTCTAGCCATCTTGTCTCTTTCTTCGTCAGCTTCCAATATGGGAGGTACCGGGTTCGATCCCCAGTGTCGGACGCCCACCCCCGGCGGTTTAAAATGGGTACAGGCCGGCTTGGTAGTGGTGTTACAGTGCCGCTGTGGTTCGGAGCTTAAGACACTTGGAGGATTCCCAACCCGCTGCACGGGACCAGTGGGTATTTCTTTCTTCACCCCGCGTGCACGGTAGCGAATTGAAGGAATAAATCACCTTAATTTCACCGCCTTTCCTTTCTCTGTACACTTTTGAATAAATATTTACACTAGTTTGAACAACAGCGATCTAACAAAGGTTTGTGCGGAAAGTTTCTTCTGATAAGCTTTACATGTTTACTTGGTTACATTTAAAAATGGTGGTTAAGCGGGTTTGTTGCTACGTACGCATACGTGTTTACATTAACACCATTCTGTTTTCCTCCTTTCTTTCCATGCTTACAGTACAGTACGTTTATAGACAATTTTAGTTTAGCGCTAGCGTGATAGCGGTGCTTAAGGAATAGCGTCACCGTGCCCAAACGTTCGTTGCGGACAGCGCGTTTTAGTATAACGGGATAGCATTTACGTGCCCAAGCTGTGACTGCGGCGTCATCTAGAGGAGGATGAATGCGTTAAAGAAGTTAAGGAAAAAGAAAACTCAAAATGCTCGCCTGTATCCCCGCATGTGCAATATTACTACGTTTTTTAGTAATAATAAAAGTAAATAGGTATGAACGACGCACCAAAAGCGAAAATTTGTATCTTACAGATTTGTTTACATCGATCTTGTTAGGCCTAGGAACCTTCGAAACTGGAAGCGATCTCACAAACTCCACTAAGTTATCCGTATCACTCGGCTGTCGAAGCCGCCTGGAGGCAAGCGAAGCCATTCACCACAGTCAATTGCTGTGAACGAAGTGAATACGTCAACAGCAACGCCAACTTCTGTTCGAAGCGGGCGTCCAAAGCAGCCGCCATGTTTTACGTTCACTACGTAAACCACGCAAACACAGTAACGCCAAATCTGAAAAACAGACAGTTTTAGTTTCACGTACGTAGAGGCTTTGCGTACGTAGAGCTTCTACGTGTAAGCAGTGCGCATGCGCAGAACATGACGGCCGCGCGCTAGTCTCACGGACGTACGTGAGATTCGATTCTTTGCGTGCGTTTCTTGCGCACGTAGACAGCTTCGCGCTGAGTTGTCGCGAGATCACGAACAAGCAATATCTTGTTCGTCATCTCGCGATAGGCGTAGCTACGTGGTCCTTCTTGGCGCGCGTCGCGTACGTGTAGCTAAACGCGTTTCAGATGGCGTGCACGTAACGTACGTGGACTTTTCACGTTTGCCTACGTGAAGTCCCTACGTACGTGAAACTAAAACTGTCTAACAGCGTGCGTACGGTAAACGCTACGGGTCGTTTAGCGTGCTGCGCATACGCATTTCGATCCCGCTATTCCGCCAAGCCCTCTGAACTATAACTGTCCTATGTGTCTTTAGCACGTATGTGCTATGCGATAAACCCTCAGGGTATCCTCAATTTCTTAATTGCGTCTTAGCATATTCGGCTGCTATGTAGCTTGGCGTCCTGTTTGCTGCTGGAGCACCGCCCCCATCGCTCGACGGCCCACGAGGCAGTTAAAGCACTTTTGCGCTTTCTGAGTACTACGGGCCTGTGTGAACGCCCTTGACTTTTGTATAGTGCAACCGACACGTACACGTCAGCGCATTTATTGCTCACTTCCGTCTTTCCTTTCCCTCCTCTCTCTAATCTGTTTCCACTCCCCTGTCCTGTTCACGCAGCGTAGAGTAGCCAAACGGACATGCTTGTCACTAACCTCCCTGCCCTCTCCCTTTTGTTTTCTTTATTCGATCCTGCTGTCCTGCTTGTCCGCAGTCATTAAACAAAATCTTGTACAGATGCACTGCGCTGCAACTGCACCGCCGTCCCTCTGCTGACACAGCAGGTCGCGGTTGTGCAAAGTACGCCAGTTTCGTTAAGACGCTGCGCTGCTGTTTCCGTGACCAGTTAGTTATTCGCTAGCCTTTTACTGCAAGCAACTAAACGAAGCATCAGCGTGCGTTTTATATGAGGAAAGTCGTAGCGCCAATTTCCTAACTGCGTCTTGGGATAGACGGTTCTCCCGTAGTCTGCCTCCGAGTTCACCCACGCATAATAATAATAAAGAAAGGCGAGGACAACGTCGGTAAAACAAGGAGTTCCAGTGCTAAGCAGAGGCGCGAAGGGCTAACATCAACGCGTCTTGCGAAAAGCCACATCGCACGCTGAATGGGGGCCTTTTATGTGACGCCGCAAATAAAGGCGCCAAAACAAACACGGGCCGGCAGTAATAACGAGTGGAGCGCAGAAAGAAGCCGCCGCCGCCGAAAGCAAAGAGTACGCGACGAGTGGGCGGCAAAGGAGAAGCAAGGACCCCATGTGTGCCGGGGGCGGCATCCTGACAGCGCTAATATGGACGCGCCACGTGTTGTTTTTCCTTGCGGATGGGCGTCGTTCGCTCACTGCTCTTCGAGTACGTACGTCACGACGGCCTTCTGTTTCTTCCATCTTCGCGGTGAGCGCGAGCCGCCGCGCAGTTCGACCATTCCCGTCCGGTCGTTCGCAAACCCGACCAGGCACGTAGCTCCTCCCAAAGGAGTTTCGTCCGTGCGCCGGTGGCGAAAGTGCGACTTTTCGAGAATTTAAAGGCACACTAAAGTGAAACAGTAAATCAATTAAGACATATAAATTATACTTTCAGAACTCCACTACCATTAATTTCACCATCATGGATATATTTCGAGAAGAGAAAATGATGGTCGAAGTTTCATTTTTTTAGTTTCGCGCCGGAAGTCTAACGTCTGCAAGTCACCGTGACGTCACAAATTTCAAATTCTCACTGCGTATTTTGGCTACATTGGTTCAGTGAAACTTCCTGAAACTCGGTATGCTAACAGTAATTGGCGCTGTGCGTTGTTAAATCTAGTTATTCACCCTTCTTTTAGTTTTCTTTCCACGTTTCACTCTCGTATATATAAGGTGTGTCGTTCTGCCATTAAATCCAGCTGTAAGTCAGCGCTTGTGCGTCCGTGTCGTCCCTCTTGTGGGTGAGTGTTCGCGCTGTTACGCCTTCGCTAACCAGAACACAAAGTAAACAATTTTTACCGACAACTGATTACGTATAGGCCCTAGCAGACGCCGCCAAAGTCTATGACGTCACGGCGAGCTGTTGCTTGTGGGAACTTCAAGGCGGCGTCGCTACTTGTAATTTTATTTCTGCACGTCTTCTCGCTTTGCTAGGCGTCTTCTCGATGCAAGAATGGTGCTTTCAATACTCCGAATTGGTAGGTTGCTAATACGAGAGAAATCGTTTTTCTCTTTAGTGTCCTTTTAAGCCTTCTCAATAAAAAGATCCCAGTTTCGCTGCAACGGCGAAGCAATGAATGCGATAGCAACAAATTAGAATGCCACACGAAGAACGGCAAGCAGCTCGATACTTGCAGCGCGCCGCTCGAACGCAAAGTACTGACGAAAAGAACACACACAGGACGATCGCGAACTAACAACGGTCACAGCTCGACACTTCCAGCGCGCTGCTCAAATACAAGGAAGGACACTCGAAAAGAACGCAGAGGTACAAGCAGGACGAGCGCGAACTAACAACTGTTACGGTTGTTACTTCGTGTTTGACCAGCGCGCTACAACCCAACGCTTTTCGATTTTCTTTTTTTTTTTTTTATGCGCGT
This sequence comes from Rhipicephalus sanguineus, assembly GCF_013339695.2. Classification (NCBI taxonomy): domain Eukaryota; kingdom Metazoa; phylum Arthropoda; class Arachnida; order Ixodida; family Ixodidae; genus Rhipicephalus; species Rhipicephalus sanguineus. The sequence goes on along the minus strand of NC_051179.1, from coordinate 31,510,258 downwards.
GGAGTGACCCCGCCGCATCTCCTGCCGCGTAGTGGCGTTCGACGCAATGTTTACTAGGCGTTCCACATCATGAGTTGGTACAGAAATGGGCCACTTTTTACTGCGCGTCTGAAGGGCAGCTTTCAAACTGAAGGAAAATGTAGGAGCGTTGCTTTAAAGCGCGCCCTTCGGGCAATCTCGCGAGTGATACTGAACACGCTGAAGCACCTCCGAGCTCGGCGTGCCGTTAGCGTTAAATGGCGTATATAAATAGCTCGCCGTTGCTGCACTGAACAGCCAGTGGCGCGTGGCCGAGTTGCTTAAGGCAGCGCGCTGTAGAGCGAAAGGTCGCAGGTTCGGATCACGGAGGCGCGCTTTGGAACTTTTTTCTTCTGATTTAGTTTTCGATGTGGCTGCTATGTATATATACATACATATACATCTCCGGGACATGAGGGTGACGGCAAAAACCAGCCTAGAGTGTCCATATAATTGCTATCGCAATAAAATTTAGAAAAGACGACCAACTATGGGCTGTCCAGCGAGCCCAGGAAGCTGCCAGGCGCCAGCAACCCTTGGCCGAAGCCTAGGCGTAGTCCCGGCCCTTCCCATCAGTTCGCAGAGCACTTAATAAAGTTATATGATCTGATATGAGCCTCACCCGTATTCAAAAAAACATCCTACGCTGAAAATGTTCGTACGAAAATATTTCTGCTAATTCTGGTGCTGGACATATCATTAGAGAAGCCGGCTGGCCAGTAAGAAAGGGCATTTACGAAAGAGTTGTTTTGGTGTATTCGGTGCCAGGTCTCGTATTTAAGCAACAGTTTCTACGGTAGACTTGTGCTCATAGATTCTGCACGATAAATGTAAACATGTTTGCCTGCAAAGGTTTTCACGCAGAAGACGTAGAACGCTACGACAACCCGTCACTCTGTCGCGTGTTATGATTTATCCGTGAGCCCACTCTAACATCACGAAATTTACAAGCTACTTGTAGTACTTCACCGAAGGCTACTTTAAAAAAAACTGTGATGCAAGAAGCTACCATTGATTCCTGCACCTCATCTTGTCTTGCAAACGTTCACTCCTTCAGCACGAAACATTAAATACAACGCTGATAAATACCATCCAGGCAGTAGTATGTATGATGTAGAAAGACATGCTAGGGAGGAGGGAAGGCAGGATTTTAAGAAAGAGCAAAAGGGCATCAAATTCTCAAGTCGTGCAGTTCAATATCACAGTATATATCGCTTGAGCACATATACGCGCTTGATGTAAACAGTTCAATTACGTGCATGCGTGCATGCGTGTGCGTGCGTGCGTGCGTGCGTGCGTGTGTGTGTGTGTGTGTGTGTGTGTGTGTGTGTGTGTGTGTGTGTGTGTGTGTGTGTGTGTGTGTGTGTGTGTGTGTGTGTGTGTGTGTGTGTGTGTGTGTCTGTGTGTGTGTGCGCGAGCGTGCGTGCGTGCGTGTGTAACAGTGGCCGTCTGTCCTGCGGACTTGTTGCCCAATTGTCCAATTCCCTACAAATAAATTGGGAACGTAGTAGAATGAAAAAGAAAGAAAACACTGGGGGCTGTACTACACAGAGAAACGAAATCCAAAAGAAAGCATCTTGAGAAAAAAAAGAAAGAAGTCAGGCAGGGCAGGATGGTTGAGAACCGAAAAGAGACCCCTGAACGCATAAGGAAAACAAAACAAAACAAAACAAACCAGAGAGAGAAAAGATCAATTCTTTCAAAACAAGAAAAGCGAAAGTAACGCTGTTTTCACTCCTCTTTCTAAAACACCTAGTTTCGACGCAACGCACGTTACTCTCTTGACGAACGGCGGCCTGTCCCGAAAATAAGAACGGGAGAAATGGAAAGAAAAAGAGAGAGAATAAACAGGGTTCCCGTACTTTCCCTACACACTCCAACGGGTTGCGCACGTGGGCGTCATAATGGGAGCATCGCAAGGAAAACGGTCCCCGCCCGCCATCTAGTCGAGTTCAAGAGAGCACTGGGGCAGTAAGAAAAGCAGGGTAGGGAATATTATATATATATATATATATATATATATATATATACACGCAGAAGGCGGCGACGAAATGGAACGACGGAACCCCGAGAAAATGGAGCCAGCAGCGTGCCTGGGACCGAAAGGCCCGGCATACTACCGTTATACTGAGCGAACTCGAATGCTCTCCGCGTAGGGAGTGAACCGACGATGCACGAAGAGATAAACATATATCGCGGACGCAGAAGTTTTTTATACACAAAGGACAGCATGCGCGAAAACAATAGTAACAGTAAGAGAAGAGTCCTACGTCCGTGTGAAAAAACAGCGAGGGAGGGACGCCACAGGAACGTATATGAACGCAAAGTAGTAAAGAGAAACACACAAAATAAGCTAGGAAACCAACGAGCGGGAAGGTGAGCGAAAATAGAGTTCCGGGCCAAGAAAAACAACCGTTCCGTAAAGTATATACCGTATGGGTGCGAGCGGAAGCATCGTCCGTAAGCGACAATTCCGAGTGTGCACTGAAAGAAGGTGGTGGTGGTGGGTGTGAGGAAACTGCGGCGCGCGTGGGATAGGATAGAAGAAATTGACAAACGAGAGGGGATAAAATAGAAAAAAAAGGAAAGGGTTCGACCCCTTCACTCTCCTGCTCCTCCGTCCCGTGCTCCTTAGAGCACGCCGCTGCAGCGCCATACGAGAGCGAAATGGAAAGGAACGAAAACGAACAGCTTCCTTCGACGATGCGAAGAAAGACTGAGGTACCGTGAGCAGGGCGGAAAGAAAAGGAATAATAGGTGGCGCTGCGGGAGGCGACCTGAGGAAAGCTGCAACCCCGTGGGGAGAAACAATGGGGATGGAAAGAAAGAAAGAAAGAAAGAAAGAAAGAAAGAAAGAAAGAAAGAAAGAAAGAAAGAAAGAAAGAAAGAAAGAAAGAAAGAAAGAAAGAAAGAAAGAAAGAAAGAAAGAAAGAAAGAAAGAAAGAAGGAAAGAAAGAAAGAAAGAAAGAAAGGAAAGGAAGAAGGAAGAAGGTGCATCCGACAGTCCAGCGAAGGAGAAAGAGCACACTACGAGCGCACACCATCCCGTGAGCCATATTTCAAGACGAGGGGCGCCTTGAGACTACTCCCACGACAACAGCAGGCGCGCTTCTGCGCCAGGGCACTGCTTCTGCCGAAGCAGACCGGGACTGCGAGTGCGTATAATGGAACGGGCCGAGCCCGTAACGCCAACGGACAGGGACACAAGTAAAAGGAACAGAAAACAACGGTAAGAAAACCGGAGTTTGGTGAAAGGCAAAAGTACAGCAGGTGCCGAAGAAGAACTCTCGGTTAAGCGTAAGGTTATGTGTTTTGCGCAACCCGGACGGCTCCTCCTTTGTCTTACTCCCCTTTTACTCTTCCTTCCAAGTGCGCACGCACACTCACACACCCTTTCTTTATCTCATCTCGTCAACGAAAACACATTTTGTCCTCTCCTCAAAAACAAGTCATGAATGCACTCCCTTTAAGTGTTGTGCTAATGCGTCCACTGGGAATGAGCGTCCCGGCTTTGCCTGCCCGTCTTAGGTACGAAGGCCAACTGCTAAAACGAATTCAAGCAAACTGCTAACTTAATAGCCGACGGACTTCACGACTGTGAGTGATGGTCAATGGACTTCACGTTTCTATGTATATAGCTTCTCAAGCATCTGCAGGAAACGGACCTTTGAGATTTTACGCAATGTAATTCGCACATTGTGCAACGAGAAAACACATCAGCAGGAAAACAAAAAAAAAAAAAACTGAAGCGCGAGTGCTAGTAATGCGGCGGGTTGAGGACAAGAACAATACACAATAACCGCTGCCAACGTAGAGCATTTTCAAGCGTGTATAGAATTTCGATGCATACGTCAGAAAGTATTGTCCTGTCTGTAGTGACAATTCGACGGCCATTCACGTCACCATATCTTCTACAGTGGTCATGAAAATTTTGCGTAACGAAATTGTCGGATTCTTCGTCAGCTCAACGACTGGACCCAGTGAAAACTGTGCATAATTCACAGACCACATTCCAGTTGTGTATACCAGGGCTTATACCTTATGAGTGTGAGCAAGCGCTGGAAGTTTCGAAAACGTAACGAGCACTTCTCTTTCAAATCAAATCGTTGTATTCCTTCATTCAGGAACTTGCGCTCCAGAACATTAAAGCATAACCAAATGTATTCATTCTTCGTAACAACGCAACAATGCCAATGAATGAATGAATGAATGAATGAATGAATGAATGAATGAATGAATTTCTTGAGTGTGTTCCGGATTCAACATAACAGGAACATGTCGGAATAGCCGACTAAAGGAAAAAAATTACACCACCTCTGGCTAAAGGGGACCATGAGGCGATGCGAAGCCGGAGCGCTTGCACGATCGCGTTCCGCTGGCATTCGTTGGGCATGCTACCGACCTCCCGTCGTGAAACGCGAAGAGGAACACTACGCGCGTCGTGTCTTCCATCTAGCCTGGCCGTTAATTCTCACATAGCGAGCGGGGAACGCAGTCGACAGGCGCGCGAGAGGGGGGAAGTGTAGGAGAGGAGAGGGAGGGGGAGGGGACGCGCACGCGCTGGCGCTGGCGCTCATCGCGGCGTTGCGCAGGAGAGAATTTCGGCATGCCCAGCCCGTATTTCAGAGGAGTCAACCGAAGCAAGCGCTGGGCTGAACGCGCGCGGCGCTCTACCCGCTTTATATTCACACTTGAAGGAGAGGAGACTAGAGGAGGAGAGTAGCGCATGCGCCGCGAGAGCAGAAGCGAGAACGCAGGAGAAGCTCAAGTAGCTGCTGGGAGAGAAGTGGCGAGAGTAACGCGCAGCTGTTGGAAAGAGGGAAGAAAAGAGAGTTGCGCATGCGTAGTGTGAGTGCGGACGCCAAGGCCGCGGGACATACCCCTGAGCAAGAGATGCTTCGCATATAAAATTAAGGCAGCTTCGCAGTAGCGGTGCCAAGACTGAAGGAAGTGCGGAGCTTGGTGGCCTTCTTTGTTTCTCTTTTTTATCTGTTTCTTTTTTACTCTTTCTTTTTCTCTCTTCTCTCTGTCTTTTGTATACCTTTAGACCTTTCTGTCTCTGTTTATTTCTATTTCTTTCTTTCTTTCTTTCTCCTTTATCTGTCTATTCATTTCTTTCTCTTTCTTCCTTTTCTTTCTCTCTCTCTCTTCTTCTGGCTTCCTCTTTCCTTTTATATCTTTCTCTCTCTATTTTTTATTCTCTCTCTCTCTTTCTTTCTGTCTTCTCTTTCTTTCTCTCCGTTTATCTCTTTCTTTTTTCTTTCTATGCTATGCTTTACTCTCTTCTTTCTTCCACCTTCTCACCCTCACAACTTTCCTCCTCACCCTCAGTTCCCTTTCCCACCCCCTTGCTATTGGCCTCGAGGAGTTACGGAGTCGCCCTCTATCGGACGCGCCTGGATTGCGTGCTATGTAGGATACCGCCGGCGCGCTCCCCATAGGTTTTGCTGTCGGCGCTCTACAAAAACACCTCGCGGAAGCCCTCCAGGGCATTTCTGTAAGTACTTTCGAAAGGAACTGTGTTCTTTGCTGTCAAAATAATCATCTTCGACGAACTGAAAGCACAAGAAAGTCTACAGTCGCTGTCTCTTTGCAGAAAACTGAGCACCCGCTTCACGCTGTCACCGCGTTGGAGACCCCTGAACTGGCCTCTTGCGTGAAAGGTAGGTTTGCACTCGCTGAGTGCAAACTATGTGAAATATCTCGTTAGAGTAGACTGCCTGTATAACCAAACGAAGCATAACAGAAAGAAGCCTAAAGTCAGCGATCGCACGGGTTCGCGACGACTGACGGTGCCTCTGCATGTATGAGCGTCTGCATTTATGTTCGTACTGATGGTTTCGCTTTTGCTACGAGCGCGTTTTGGCACCGCGCTGTGAATTTTAGGCCGCAAAATATCAGAATTTGTGAGTACACAAACAACTACTGTTGCGCGGACCCAATCAGAGCAGTTCAAAACAATTTCGTTACAACTGCGGCTTCGGTGCGCATGGTATACTTTGTGATCTGCCGTGCCGACGATTCAGTGTTTTTTTTCTTTTTCGGTCTAAATTCGGGTACGTTTCAATGTCATTTGACAAGTTGTCTCGCACTGCATATTGATCGGTCTTCTCAGCGGGCAAATGCCGCTGCTTCTGTTTCTTTATACAGTGCATTCGTTTCGTTTGGTGCTCACACAAAACGTGAGCAAATGCGACGCCTTTTCTTTAATGCTCCTTAATTATCGTTCCCTTTGCATTCCAGTGAACTTGCCGCACTCTGTCATCAAGAAATTCATAGACCAAAGCTTCACCACTTCGAGATTGCTGGTGGAAGGAGAAGCAGTCTACGAGACCGAGCATGTAGTAGCATGCAACGCCTAGGAAAAGAAAGAAAATACAGTAACGTTCGCCGGATATGTTCTGCAAATGTCGGCTGTGAACTAGGACCCACAAGAACTTGAAATAGCGGTGAATAAAATAGAAGTTATTGCAGCAACCAGCAGCCGAAAAACAGGATAGTAATTATTTGGCGAGTACCACAGCAATTTTGGCAGCAGTGTCGTATCTAACGCTAACAGTGTGGCATCTTTCCCACGTAAACAAATGAGGCTCTAAGAAAATACATGGGGTTGGCCGGTGGGCCGATCACGGAGGTAATGCAAAATTTATGTAGCTTATGAAGGCGAAAGCCCTAGATGCCTCATCAAATGGGAAGGTTGCCCGTCGGCATCCCGCGTCGGCGGCGTCAACACGAGTGATGCAAAAAATAATCGTCGCGTGATGGTGTCACCATATGACGTCACCATGACGTTACAGATCGCCAAAATATGTAGCGTCATTATGACGTCACATGATGGCGTATTCACACGTCATGGTCGCTTTGCATTGCCTCCGTGATCGGTCACGGAGGCCGTGCAAAACCGCGTTAGGTGCAGAACGCTTTTGGAGGCTGGCGCGGGAGAATCAGTACATCGACTGACAAGAAGAAGATGATGGCTTTCGCCTTGTCGTCATCTTTAACGAATGCATAAGGGACCCTGTGCGTTTTTTAATTCAACGTATCTAAACGATGACTTGCGCATCTGCAGCCGATTTTGTGGACGCTGAGCACGGGGCCGACGATCAAGAGGTCGCACGGGAGGGTTCTGAGATGGCATCGCACATGGTAAAAGGTAGCGCCTTTACCATCCTGTGGCAGATAAGCATCATTTGCCGGCGGGAAGCGCGCGCGAGCCATCGTCTCGGTGCGCGCTGTCTGCTACGCACCGAACATCGCAGGCCCGACGCAGTAACGAAAGTCTTCGTCGCGGAATTGCTTGTTGCACACAAGACTCGTAGCCGATGGCTACTTGCCGGTTCTTAGCTTTACAAACCATGCTTCAGGCAGTTTCTTGTCCCGCGGTTACCGGTGCAGGCTGACACTGGGCTCCGTTGCGTAAGCGCGGCACTGCGGCACCGAGCGGTAGAGCCCCATGTTCGTCGCCTTCGGAGGCAGCCACACTATTACAATGGTTTCAATTGAGTAGAAAATGCGAGAAAACTTCCGTATTTGAACAGACCGCAGCGCATGTTGGACTTGAAACTCGTTTTCAAAGCAGGCGGCAGTGCGCCACAAGCAGCCGACGCAGTCGCTGAGACCACGTGATCCTGCCAAGCACGTCACGCCGACGGTGGCGCCGGCGTTTCCAGTGGTGGGCCTCGAGGCCAATACTATACCATATAAGGCTATGCTATGCTCTGGTAACGTGCCTGGACAGCTGAGTGGTTACGATGCTTGCCTTCAGATTATGGGTACACGGGTTCGAATCCCGCGTCGGCAAGAAATATTTTCGCCAAGAATTTCACTCTTTCTTTCTCTCCACTTTTTTCTTAATCTTGCCTTCGGTTTCTTTCTTTCTTTCTTTCTTTCTTTCTTTCTTTCTTTCTTTCTTTCTTTCTTTCTTTCTTTCTTTCTTTCTTTCTTTCTTTCTTTCTTTCTTTCTTTCTTTCTTTCTTTCTTTCTTCCTTCCTTTCTTTCTTTCTTTCTTTCTTTCGTTCTTTCTTTCTCTCTCTCTCTCTCTGTGCTCGTTCTCTCGCCCATCAGAGTTATTGCATCCCACGCCGGACAAATCGGCACCCGTGTTCTTGGAGCGAAGCAGAAGAGGAAGAAATGGACGAAAATATAGCGTTAAAACACATTTGTTAAAACAACAAATATCGAAAGACCATCACGCACCGTTACGTCTGTCAGACAAAGCGTTCAGATGAAAGATTCATCGTTCGCTTTACCATTGTGCGCAAATGTTAGCAATAAACCTGCTGCAAGCCCTAACGCCTCCCGAGTTCCTCACATAGCCTAAACGATCTCGTTGGAAATCACCGCAAATGACTCTGAATATGTCATGAAATGGGCCGCACGGAGAGAACAGCAGAAATCCTAAGGAATCAACGTCTTTCTCTCTTCCCCTTTCTCGCACTTGCTTAAGTTCATAGCATTAAAAAAAATACCGTAGTCATGATCTCATGCGGTGCACTCAGGGCTTCTGAAAAGCATCGTGGCCTACTACACTGTACACTGGTTTATTCCAAAGCTTTGCTTCATTCCAAAATTTCCCACAGCCCCATATGTCATTGCCTTTCGCTTGTGTCTGCCATTTTATGCTTTTGTTTGCTTGCTTCCTTGCTTGTTCGATTGATTGTTTTTGTTTGTTTTTGTAGGTTAGTTTCCATCACAATTTTGAACCTGCGAACCCCAGAGGAAATACGCAATAAGAGAGAAGCGGAAAATACAGTGACAGCCAATAGCGAAAATGGCTGATGCAATGAAAAGGACAGTTTAACGCCGGCTTCCGGCAAAAATGGAAGAGCGTTCGACAAACGGCGAGGAGAATGGTTATGTGAGGCTTCTAGGCACCTGTTCTCTCTCTCTCTATTTTTTTTTTTCAGAAAAGCAACTTGAGTTTTCTTTTTTTTTTTCATTTCGTCATTATGATATTCTGAACTTAACGAAATTGGGCTTCCGAAGATTACTATTACGCTTATTATTAATGTTACCACTTGATGTGAAAATCACACATGCACAAATATTAAATAGGAAAGGAAAGAGCAGGCAAGCTGACAGTTACCATCAAAAGGAAAGCAACGCCTGCCGACTCTTTCGGGATAATGTAATAGAGAAGTTAAATATAGGCAGAGAAGGAAAAAGGAACCACAGAGCCAAATGGCAGGCCACGCAGACAAAAGTAAAGTAAGAACACATATTATAGAAGATCCCATTCGGAACAAAAAAAAATACCCGGTGAACACTGCGAGAAGGAAAGACGGCGAATAAAAACTAAATACCATGATAACCGGGCCCAAGGTCGCGTATGCGAGCTCTCGCTAATTCCCCCATGTTCTCGGAGTGACCTTGTCATTTGGCTATCGTTGAAACACGCAGTGTCGCAGCGATTTTCATGCAGCGTGGGGCAGTTTAAAATATGTATACGGGCGGTACGTCCCGTGCCCGCTGAGATTGAGGTCTTAAAACGCGCCACTGAGGTCAGGAGAATAATCCTAGCTTGCGAATATTTAAGCGACATGACACCTTATATCGGGCACCGGATAATGCTTGCGCACGATCATCCGCACTACGTACTTTTATTGCGTAACCGTTACTGAATGCGCACA